>NC_022009.1:43045374-43065299 GCF_000317375.1 Microtus ochrogaster
TGAGTTCATGGCCCCGTCATGTCCAGAAGACACTGTTTTAGCCCAGTCCTCCCCAACATCCTTACAGTCTTCCTGCCTCCTCTTCTACCATGGTCCCTGAGCCCAGGATGGACAGAGGTGATACTGAGGCCCCATTTGTGGCTGAGCACTCCACAAACATTTATTCTCTACACGTTGACCCGTCGTGAGTTCCTGGGTTCTCCACCACCTCCTGCATGAAGAGACTTCTCTAAGCAGCCTGAGTGCTACACGTGTGCTCCCCTCCACACGGAGGTCATCCACGCGTCACGGAGAAATGGCTGGCCCGGGCTGTCCTGGAACCACCATTGCACTTAACTCTAGAGGTAGTAGAGTCAGTAACCCTTGTTTTCCTTTGGGAAGTGTCTGTTCAGATGTTTTTCCTATTTTTATTAGGTTGTCTGCCTTTTAACCCTTGCTTTGTAGGAGATTTTTATGACTCCTGGAAGCCAGCCCTTTGCTGAGACCATATGTGTTGTGAATATTTCCTCGCAGTGTGTGGCTTCCTCTCTTCTTTTCTCAGTGAGAAATATTTTAATAAATTCCAGTTGCTTCTGTTAAAATATATGCATATACCACTGTTCCAAGTTCACAAAAATGTCTGCTGATATGTGTATGTGTGTGCACGCACATACACTGTCCCAAGTTCATAAAAATAGCCTCCTGACATGTGTGTGAGGTCTTTTACGCCTAGAGCTATGCTTCATCTTGACTTGTTTTTTATAAACTAAATGAAGTGTTATCTTCCATATGGCCAGCCAGTGGTTCCAACACTGATTTTAGCAGGTCTTCTCTTCTGACCTCCTCCATGGCTTCTGTGGAAGATCAAGCGACCATGCACTGGTGCATCTATTTCTGGATTCAGTCTCATTGGGATCTAGCTCTCAGCCAACACCACACTGTTTTGATTACTGTGGCTTTTATTGTCCATCAAAGAAAATAAAATTAAACCTCTAGAGAGAAATAAGAGCAAGTGGCTGAAAGACCTGTAACTCCAAATACAGCAAGAACGTCACGGTGAGACTCTAAAGCAGCAAGGCTACTGTGAAGAAGCCATGGCTTCGTGTGAAGCAAAAGCTACCCCCTTCCCATGACCCAGTAATTCTACACCGAGGTTAGAGGCACAAACACATGTTCACATATTAACACTTGCACCGTAATTATAGTACCGCTTCCTGGCATTATGCCAGCCTGGAAACCATTGGCTGTTCCTCGCCAGGTGACTGGAGATGCACCAGGTGGAAAATTTGTTCTGGAGAATTCTCTCCAACAATAAAAAGAAACAAGCTGCAGCTAAGCACAAGGGCATGGGTAAGTCTCCAAAACATGACACCGAGTAAAAGGAAACAGATGCAAAGAGCACCTGCAGCATAGCCCCGTGTGTAGAATGTTCTAGAAAGAACAGTGTTAATCCACGATCAAAGGACTCTTATTAACAGTGGTTGTTTCCTGAGTGGACTGTTTAAGAGAAGGTGAGAGAACTCTCTCAGATGAGGAAATTTCCATATGTGAGTTGCAGGTGTGTGCTTCTGTTCAACATGGGCCAAACGCGGCACTGTGCCCCAGTTGAATGATTCCCTAAAAGTGGATGCCAAAGCCAGCTGCAGGAGGAGGAGGAGGGAGGGATGCAGTGGGTGGTGGACATGGGAAACAACTGGGGAAAAGTGTATGTGTAGAATGACTAGAACGAGGAGTGGGGAGAAGGTTCAATCGGTAAGTGCTTGCTTCGCAGGCACTGAGGAGCGGAATTCAGTCTTCAGCACCCATGGAAAAATCCAGATGTGATTGTATGCGCCTGTGAGTCCAGCGCTGGCCTGCTGGTTAGGCAGGGGGAGGGGGACCCTGGGGTTTGCTGGTCACCTAGTCTAACTGAACTGAAGAACTCTAGTTTCTGTAAGAGAAACTGTCTAGAAAGGCAAGATGAAGAGCAATTGAAGATAACACCTGACATTGATCTTGGACCTCCCATGCACACACACACACACACACACACACACACACACACACACGCATGCATATACACATACATTCATAAGTGCATACACACATCAAGAGAAGAAAGCAAAGACCATAGTCAGAAGATCATGATTTTATATGTTAACCTAAAAAGATGATAATTTAAAAAACATTTTCAAAAATAAGCCAAAGGCATTTTAAAGGTTTTAGTGCATTTATTTATTCACGTGGGGTGGTACACATGTGGAGGTCAGAAGACAACTTGCAGAAACCTGTTCTCCACCTCCTCCCCCCGTGGGGATCGAACTCAGATCTGCAGGCTCGGCAGCGGGCACCTTTAGCTGCTGAGCCATCATTCTGGCCCAAAAATATTTTCTCTTCTTTGGGCTGTTGTATGGTCCTTGGATAAGCTAAGCTTCTATGACTCTCTGAGAAGAGGCTAAAGCCTGCTGGCCTCTTTAAGGCTACTTTGGTCATTGCTATGGTTAATGATATCCCTCCTTCCAAGTCACTGGTTACGTTCCAAACTAGCATGTGGCCTCATATGGAAACAGGTCTATGGAGCTGTCACTATTAAAGAGATGGTAACTTTGCAGCCGAGCAGGTCCCAGAGTCCGATGCGATGAGTGTCTTTGAGAAGGAGGGGACATCTGAATACAGTGACCCACCAGGAAAAGGCCACGTGGAAACTGAAGCTCTGCTGTCACAAGGACAACCCTGGCTCAGATCCTTCATCTTTTGTCCCCAGTGAGGGCACAACCAGCCAGACACTCAGTTGTGTGCCGGCCGCCACTCTGTGTTGCGCTTTTTTATGGCTAGCCTGGCAACCAAACATGCTGATATGGTAGAGATGTGGGTCCTGGAGGGTCACTCGTCAGCCAGCAAAGCCAATCAATGACCTCCAGGCTCAGTGAGAGACTCTGTCTGAAAAAATAAAGTGGAAAGTACACCCTCATATGAACGTTCACCACACCCTGACATATGCATGCAAAATTCATTGGATTGATCCAGTGCCCTGACTGAGTGACATGCAATGTCCCACAGAACTTTGCCACCCAAAGTCCATAAGGCAAATATGATTCCCATTTTGTAGAAAAGTAAGCAAAATTGCCATCAGACAGTATGACTCACGGCAAGCCCAGCTCTTGATTATACCGACCATATGAGCTCTGCTCCAGGTTCCTGAGGGCCACTCCCTGCTGCAGCTATGGGTATGTTACAAGTGGGAGGGAGGACAATTGGACAGTTGGAGTTCTGGGCACCTGACGATTCATCTGGCTCACCAACGGATGCCAAGCACAAAGAATTCAGCAGTCGCAGCCCAACTGTCCCTGCCACCCTGGGGACAGACCACCACACCACCCACAGGCCCCTGGTTCCCTGAAAGTCATACAACCCTGAGGCACAGGGATCCTGAGAGGACCTGGTGTGAAAGCTTCCTGATGCCCAGCTCAGGCTCTGCTTCTCTGCTTGCAGTCACCTGAGCATCCTGCTCACCCTGTCCCAAGCCCCTGGAGATGCGAAGCAGCCTGTCTGCCCTAGGGTGGCCCCAGAGCAGGACTTGCAAAATAAAAAGACCATTTCATAATCTTCTCCAAAACAGGCTGAGCAGTGTGACCCTTTATTACCTATCGGCGGAAATGGGAAACTCAGAATCACTGCAATAACTAGTGAGAACCCATTCTGATTAGAGATATACACCCTTTTTAACCGAGGTAATAACAGGGGAGCCGCCTGCACCAGGGTGAGTAAAGAATGTGCAGATTAACGCTGCAGCTAGATGACTTTTGAAGCCGAGCTTCTATTAAAGTCGCTGCCAAAAAGTCACTTTATCTTCCCTCCGATGCATTTCAGATTTTATCTACCCTTTTATTCTTTTTGTCCTTAATTTTAAATCCTTTTTATTATTATTTTTTCCCATGTAAGCACCAAGGGGGTTGTTGGGTACTCATTCTTTTAGAAGTGATTAGCCACAAGAGAGGTGTTCGCTTCATTTGGGTTGCACTTTATATCCAAACCACAATAAAAAAAAATGTATTCACAAAACTGAGTTTGCCTGTGCCATTCAGACACGGCAGTGGCCTTCCCTGTGCGTTTCAGCTCAGATGTCCAGTGGGTGAGCTCTCACTGGCACACAGATCGCATGGTGGTTGTTTAGGTCACATCTCCTCGTGTAACCCTAAATCATCTTTTATCTGTCTGTGAGAGAAAATACACAAATTACATTTAATTGTGCATTAATTCAGCCTTCAAGACCTCAGACTGACTGCAAATATGAAAAGAAAGTGATGCTTCCTTGGTCCAAGAAAGAACTTCAAGATTGCAAAGTCCTCTGACCTCGTCGTTGTCTCTCTGTGTCTTCCTAGATGAGCCCCTGGCCCAGGGCTAGAGGGAAGTGATTTATGGCCCAGAGGGAGCAGCAAAAGAAGATTGTGGTGGGCGCATGTGAAGATGCAGCACTTCTCCTGTGTTCGAGAATGATTACCTCCTTTGGTATGACATGTCTGTCTCGTTTTAATGTACATGCGATGTTTTAAATTAATTTCCATCAGTAACAAGGCACAAAAGAGCGTCCTACATGCCTTGTTGTTATTCAGTAAGAGACAGTGCATTGATTTCAATCTATTTTGCAAAGAGTGGCTGGGTGAAGGAGAATTCACATCAGATACTGTGACAGGATCTGCATCCCGGCAACCCACGCTTCTCTGCCCGTTCCTGCCGTGCTGAAAAGCTCCAACCCAGAGACAAATACGGGCAGAAACTTAATGCCACCATTCCAGCGGCAAGGCATCCGGCCCTTGCTCTAAGCCTCGACATCTTTCCCTGAACAGTGGGAAGGAAAACAAGAGGCACGCGGTGAAGACCCTCTCTGCTGTTGGTCCTCCCCCATCAGCTTGGTACTGAGTCAAGTGGCATCTAGCAAGGGCAGGCTAGGGGTTTGCGACCGTTCACAATGTCTCCCCCCCCCCCCCCCCTTACCACTTCACCACGTTGACTCATCCCCTTTTGTTAAGGAACAAATGGAGGTTGGAGGAGACACTATCAGCTGCCCACACACTTGCAGACAGCAGGATCCACCCCATGATGCCTAGGGTGGGCCCTGGAGGATCAGAGGTATAGCCAGCCGCAGAACCACTGCTGATGGAGCCCAGGCACTTATGCCTGCTCTCCCTACACTCGGCCAAACTGTTATCCCGCTCCTCCTCGACACTTCTCAGAGGGCTGAAAACTGCTGAGTCCGAGAGAGTAGAGAAAATCCCCAAAGGGCAATAACACTAGTGCTTGCTATTCAGAAGCCCAACTCATTGAGCCCTCAGACAATCTATCCCTCACTCAGAAGGGCCTTCAGAGACTGTTCCTGGCCATGTGGGCAGCTGAGTCTACGCACTTCAAAATCAAACAGATGTCCAGGCCATCTCAGCCTGCCTGCCAGGCACCGGGTTGCCTCAGGGATGAGATTTGAGTTTTTAGTCTTGGAAAATGAAAGCCATGGGAAGAAGGGATGAGGGTTTGCTGAGGCAGGGAAAGAAAAAAAAATTCAATATCGTATCTCACTCCTTATTCAGGCCAAATGAAAAGTCCTCATTATTAAATCACAAAGCAATTAAAAAATTAAAAATTTCATAAGACCCCACATAAAAGGAATACAAGTGTTTAATGATGGATTAGGATGTGGAAGCAGGAGGAGACGAAGAAGTGGAGGCAGGCCTGTCTCAGGGGGTTCCCTCTCCAGCGGCGATGGCAGTTTCTGCCTTCACCTCATGCCAGCCACGAGAACTAATAAATTCCGGGCTCCCCTGCCTAGAAGCCAAGGCCGATTAATATCTGCCCACCTTGTTACCTAATTCATTATGGAATAGCAGTTAATTTGATTTGATATTATTTTAATAAAATTCTGTAATATATTAGATTGTTTCAGGCTATCAAAATAATTTTCCAATTATTACAGTTACTCAAGCAGGTCCCTTTTTTCCCCCTTCATGAGCAGCAGTTGGTCTCATTCAGAATACATTAGTTTCTACAGCTTCATCGTGGCCAGAGGAGTGGGGATCCACGCATGGCTACCCAACAGCTACTGCCAAGAATGTGGGCCCACAGTTCACAGCCAAAGGTGCAGGCTCGTTTGAACCTGTGGTTCTCTGACCCTGTAACGATGCCCCTTCAACCCCTGGGTTACATTTTAAGAGAATGTCATAATCGATTTTTGTTTTTAAATAGCTAACTCTTACTCAGTAGCAATTGAGTTCAGTACATTCAACCTTGGTAATGATTTGGGGGCTCAGCGATCCAGTTTATGTTTTAAAAATCTGAGTTTAAGCTCACTGTGATGGTGTCTAACTGACCCACAGCTCACAGGGTCTTAAAGCGGAGCCTTCCATCTTTCCAGACTTGTGTGGGAAGCCAGATCCAACGCTATCTGTAACAGTGGAAAGGGCTGATGTGGAGTTGGTACAAAAACATGTGTTCTCTCTTTCCTATCAATCCCCCGTGGTGGTGAGGGCAGAGCAAGTGAACACCTTGTGGGGTGACAAGGAGCGCGAAGCCAGGGTCTAGATTCTTGGTAAAGTGCTGGTTTCGGTGTGGTCGCAGTGGAGAAAAGGGCACTTCATTTTGGCCCTGGCCTGGAGACTCAGGTCCCGTTATCTTTACCATTTTATCATTGGTTCTCTGATCGGACCCCCTTTGCAGGCACAGATATCTGGTGTGCCCCCTTTATTCACCCAGCAAACAGTCCCCCAAACTCTTTAGATTTGCCAGGACATCCAGCTATGGTGGTAGAGCAGGGCATAGACTTTATCCCTCTTACACAATTCGCTTAACACTGTGCACTATCTCTAGCCAACTCCACTACTGCGCGCTTTAGATGCTTAGTGCATGCATGCGGTTGATTTGACTAACTGATTGGTCACAGGGGTAGTATGTTTTAACCAGATGATGACATAAACAAAACTGAAATAGCCAAATGGCTATATTAGAATCTATAAAGAAAAAAAAAACATGAGAAGGCTGATAGCAAGGGAACCTGCTCCAGGCAGTCTACAGAGAACCAGAGTATGAGCCAGGAGCTACCCTTCAAGGAACCAGAGGGCCTCAGCAGAGGCCAGCATGAGCTCTGTGGTAGGACTGGCAGAACATGTCAAGAGACAGCTGAAAGGGAGTTGCAAAAGAGCAGACAGGGAGAGGTGGGTAGAGGCCAGGTCCCTGTGGGCCTCCTAGGTCCATGACCTTTTCCCTAGGAATCACATGTAGCCAAGAGGGGTAGGAAGTCAGTGTTTTGTCTACATAAGGTTTTTCTCACAGTGTGGTCACAATCAAGCAGGGGTTGGATGACTATGGAGAGGTCAGGCTGAGTGCTCAGTAAGGGACTCCAGCTGGGAATTTAATGATGTTGGAAGACTCTGAAGCCTGGGGCATCACCCGTGTCCATGAAGCAGGCGGTATTAAGGACTCTGTGCAGCCGGGCTAGGCACCGAAAGATCCCATCCCCTCCTGAAGAGTAAGGTGCAGAACCTGCTGAGCAGGCACTTGGCTCTCCCTAACTTCCCTGTTAGTGCCTCTCCGCCCTTGGAAGAGAGGGTGGATGTGACTCCCAGCGGGAGTTAAGACTGCTGACCACTCTCGATTGCCTACCACAAGTGCCTTTTGGGTCAGGGGGGGAGGGGCTCAGGAGTGGCTAGCCCATGACCGAAAAGCAACAGGCGTCTCGGAGACCCAGGCTCAAAGGAATTGGCTTGGAATTCTATGACACTCTCTGGTATTCGTCCCTCAATCTCTGGGTCCATCCCTGAAGGGAAGAGAGCTGAGGATAACGGCATTTGAGAGTTCTGCGTATAGGTCACAGGAGCCAGAATCATATAGATCTGGGGGTATCAGGGACTAGAGCCTGCAGGTGTCAGGGACAAGAGCCTGCAGGTGTCAGGGACTAGAGCCTGCAGGAGTCAGGGGCTGCTGGGTCCCTGAGACTTGCTGAGTCAACTCACAGCAGTGTTGGTATCAGATGGGGGTCACTGGGCTATGCCGTCAGAGTGAGCACTGAACTCAGGCTCCGGTAGCCAAGCCGGGTAGGAGGCATTCGGGTCAGGAAAAGTGCATCTTCTCCTCTCTGAGAAACATCTTTAGCTAAGTATCTGCTGTGTGCCAGCTCCCGTCCACAGCCAGAGACCTAAAGATGTGGACATACTGTGAACTTGGGACTATGGAATCTTTGCAGGACTGGCTGGGAGAGTGGGAGAGGCAAGGTGTCAAAGAAACAGGGTGGTGCTTGCCCAGGAACACCTCCGAGGTAATGGGAAGGACTTACACAGGTGACGGGTGACAAACTGACAGGACAGCACATCAGAGAACCAGCAGCAGAGACAACAAGCAGTTATATAGTACCTTCTGAAAGAAAGACTTCCCTGGGTACTAAGGGCAGTTAGAACAGAAGGCAGACTGCTGGCCGAGAGGAAGGTCTGCCGAAGCACCCTGACATGTAGTCCCTCAGTTTTTCAGAGCATGGCCAGCGAGCAGAAGAGGCTTGACTTGGGAGATGGCTAGACATGGCCTGAGCACAGGATGGAGTCTAAGGTGTGAGTCACAACACTGCTGTCCTATAGAAACTACAGGGGCACAAAGCAGGGGCGGGTTGAGAAGCCTAGAAGCTACCATAGCATTCAGGCAGGGTGAGTGAGTTGCCATGAAAATAAGGGTGTGTCTCAGAGAGACAGTACTGGGTTGGGTCTGCTTTAATGGTGTGTTTGGACAGCTTCCCATGACCTGTGCTGTACCCAACAAGTCGAGGCCCCTGAAGACACTTCCGGAAAGTTGGGCAATGATAAAGTCCTAAGGGCTCTTCTAGACTCTCATTTCCACCCCCAGCCTGTATCCCAAAAGCTTCCCTGGCACCAACCTTAGGTCTTGTTGCTTATGTTCTTTAAGAGACCCTAGGAGGCCAGACAGTGGTGGCGCATGCCTTTAATCCCAGCACTCGGGAGGCAGAGGCAGGCGGATCTCTGTGAGCTTAAGGTCAGCCTGGTCTACAAGAGCTAGTTCCAGGTCAGGCTCCAAAGTTAAGCAAAACCCTGTCTCAAAAAACCAAAAAAAAAAAAAATTTAAAAAAGAGAGAGCGCGCCTAGGAAAGGGCCTCACAGCTAGCTGTGTGTTTGTAAGGACCCATGTGGATGGCTGCTTCATCTGGCCTCTACTTGCCCTGAGGTGAAGATAGAACATCCATGGGAATATGCACCTGTTCCCATGGTTAACTTGAGAAGTCATGTGGAACACATGAAACCACGTGATACTGCATTTGCTAAATCCCCTCTTTGGTACATTTATGGTGGAGAGAGGGTTCAGTGTGAAAAGAAAACACCCTGAGTGTTTGGTGTTCACTCTCCCATGCCCATAGACCACAGCCTGCAGTCACTGAGGACAACCTTCAGAGCAAAAATGCCTTTACCCAAAGCAAGTTCCCATTTTTCATGGGGACTCAATGTGACTGAGTGTCCCTTGCAAAGATACATGTCCATCCTGGACTTGTGATTGTACAGGACAAGGGTTCACAAGTTAAACTGACCTAACTAACCTCAAGAAGAAGTCGTCTTGAATTATCTGGGTAGGCCCTCAGGCAACGACAAGTGTAGCTTTAAGAGCAGGGAAGAGGATTCTTTGAGATGCCTGAGGCAGCAAAAGCAGCCACCAAGAGATGCTGCCACAAGCCACAGGGCACTTGCAGCCACCAACCCTGACTGGGATGCACAGCTCCTCCATGCCTCATTCCCATGGAGCACACCCTTCACCTTGATCTCAGGCTCCTGGCTGCCAAGGCTGGGAAAGAATAGATTCGAGTTGTTCTCAGCCATCTGTCTGTGATACTTTGTTCCAGTGGCCCTAGGAATAAACCCACCTACATGTGTGAATAGACAATTTTTAGATCAGATAGCAAAAAAAAAAACCCATAAAAAATAAAAGTAATGTTTTTAAATAAACATTGACTCATTTACATATACACCTGTCTGGGAGAAAGACTTAGGGGATATATACAGACATAACTCAAGAATTTTATTTAAACAATATACTAGTTCATGTTAATGGAAATCCAAGTTGGTCCATAACATGACGAAGCAATGTGATGTGCTTGACACCTGACCTCCTACTCAGAAGGATCCTGTGAAGGTTGCCAGCTGTCATATGAGGAAACTGAGGCTCAGACAAACATTGTTTTCAGAAACTTCGGGTGAGGAGCAACCCGTTTACTATGGTGGCCACAGTCCACTTCCCCACTCTCAGGCTTAGTGGCCACAAATGTCTCATTTCTGGCTGACAGAGGGTCTGAGTGGGGCAGGCGGTGACACCAAGGAGATGGGCAGCCAGCCAAAGTGAGAAAGCCCAGGCCGCACACGGAAGCTGGGCGGTTGCCTTTCCGTCTCGTCCTTATGAGACTGAAGGTCGCTGTTCCCAAGATCCTTTACTACTGAATCTGCTAACCTCATGCAGAGCCCTGAAATTGCTGCAAGATGGTTATAAAGTCTTTGTGGATGGCTTTTCCACTCGGTGGTAAAACTGGAAGGCCTTATCGCTCTTTTATAACTTTCCATATAAGTTTTATGAATCCAAACAGCCAGCATCAAAGAGTCCAGGCTGCTATTGCCCCTGTGATCCAAACCAAGTGACAGAACCAAGCGGCTGAATACATGTGATCTACTCAGACAACTTGGCCACAACAGAGCCGGCAGTAGATGGACACAGGAGGAGGCTCAAATGTAATCATCACTCTTGGTTCCTGAAGACAGCCATAAAGAAAGAGGCAATAAAATATGGGTTCACCCCCCCAACATGCCAGTCGCATACAAAAAAGTTAACCAGGAGATCTAGAATCAGACTTCAGGGGCAGGGTGGGCTCGACTCCCTGGTAGGCACCACCCTGCCCAGGCTACCGGTCTAAGGCTCCAGTCGGCTCCAGCACTCTTGAGACACACTGCAGGAGGTAGAAAGGGAGCATTCTGTTTGATAAATGTGTCAGTGTTGCTCCAAAGAAACCTGTGGGCCCACAAGCTGTGTGACAATGACAGGCTCATTGTCTGCCATCTCAGTTCAAGGAGACAGCCGAAGCACTGTGCCAAGCAGTTTGAGGATTAGAAAGTCCGTGGGAAGGAAGTGGCGTTCCAAACCTTATCTGTTGTGTTGGGATCTGGGAAGAAGTGGACAATCAACTCTGCAGCTCAAAGCAGTCATGATGTCAGTCAGAGCTGCCCAGGTCAGTAAGCAACAAGTAACAGAAGAATTTCTTTCACCATCCTCAGCTTTGGTTGGGATGACATCCACCCAGAGTGGCAGTGGCCTTAAAGTCACTTGATGCACAAGCCTTTGCATCTCATGCCAGATCCTCACAGGGGAGGGGAGGGGATCACTACACCTCTGATCCAGGGAATATCGCATGCTGAAGAAGGTCAGGGCTGGTGAAGAACCTACAAATCAGGTGACCACATGTTGCTGGTAGCCACTAGAAGCTGGAGAGCAACACACTAGAGTTTCCTTCAGAACTTCTAGAGAAAAGCAATCTGGCTGACCCCCTGACTTCAAATTTCTCAGTGTGTGTCAATTGTTGCTTCTCTCCTGGAACACTGGCTGACCACCTGAGCACAACTTGTGGAACTCAAGAGTTCCTCTGGGGAACAGACGGTCACAGGGCAAGATGTGATGGCAGGGTGACGATCTTTATGAGAGGATGATGGGGGGTGACATTGTCACCTCAATCCCACAGCCCCTCCCAAACACGTGTGAGTCCATTCACACTAGACATATCTTCCTGTAGCCTCTGATGTCAGATGAGTTCTCTAGAAGAAGCCAAAGCAATGTGACAAAGGCATTAGGGCATGGATCAAGACATAATGAAGGTTACACAGTGAGGGCAGAGTTGGGATACAACCTGATTGCTTCTAATCAGAAATTGGGTGTTTCTGTCTTCTTTTTCTTTGTTATTTTGTCTTGAGTTGAGGGGAGGTTGGGTCAACTCTGTCTTTCTTGGTACTGTGATCAAGTACTTAGGAGAAAAACTTATAGGAGAAAAAATTAAATTGGCAAGAGGCCAGAGTTTGGTCCTATGGTCCCCATAGAAACTTCTGGAGCCAACCAGTTAAATACAGAGCTCATTGCTTACTGGATAAAGAGTGTGAGACTTGGAGAACCCAGTGGTGGCCCCAGAAGGGCTTGCTTCTTTGTTGGGTGGCACATGGTGAGCATCTGTGTGTCCTATGTGTTCTGGTCACATCTGACTCCAGCCAGCAGGGCCACAGTTCAGTGTATTCTGGTGAAGTTAAATCTCTCTCTGCTTCCCAATGCCCCCAGGTCTTCCTCAATGATGCTGCAACCTACTTGTCCTCCAGAGCAGCAAGGGTGTCCACTGCCAAAGGAAAGGGACAGCTTTATTAGGAAGCCTAGAGTTACTGAATGGTGAGCCAGCATCCCTGAGGTGCATTCTGCCTGGTCTTCCAGAAGAAGGTCTAAGAAATGTACACCAGTTGCCCGTAGTAGTGAATATCTCAATCACACACCATCATAGGCCCCTCCATCCCATCTCCACTCAGTGATCACTACATATCAATCACTACAGTTTGTTTCGGAGAAGACTCTGAGGAGACGAGGTCATGAAAGAGATTATTGCCATTACCTTGAGGACATCTCCAGATGTGCTGAGGACAGTCCCATTATTTCAACCCAGCGTAGAAGATGAGCACAGGAATCTGAGAGACTTGGTATTTAACTTTCGACTCTGGACCAACATTTCCTACCTGTGGACAGCCCCAAGCCAGTTAACATCTGACCCTGGCTTAGTTTCCTCATCTGGAAACTAAAGGTTGAAAGAGCCATCTTGCAAACTTGCTGTGGGATGAAGCCAAAACATTATTTTTCTTGTTGAGCCATGATCTGAGGCTCAACAAGATAGTCAACTATAGGTTGGCCTGGCACTTGCTGTGTAATCCAAGCTGGCCTTGAAATCATAGTGATCCACTTGCCTCAGCCTTCAAAGTCGTGGGAGTACAGGAATGTACCAACCATACCCAGCTAAGAAAGTGCTTTTGAAATACGTATGATAAGACCTTCATGCTAACACAAAGCTGGAAGAATGGGAGACAAGGGAGAAAGCCACTGTGACTTTGGTGAGAGTCTCTTAGCTAAGACATAAAACTTCACAAACCATAAAAGAAAAGGTATTGGTAAATTAGATGCAACAACTAGAAATTTGTCCGTTTCTAAAGATATTGTGTAGTAAATGAAAAAATAAGCTACCACTTCTGTGTGTGTGTGTGTGTGTGTGTGGTTTGTGATTTACATGGCAAAGGTTTTCTAGTCAGAGTTCTAACAGCAATTGTAGCTGAAGAAGATGTCTGGATGGAAGACAGTGTATGAACACGTGTCCAGCACCACCAGTCATTACAGAAATATAGGTTTAACAATAAAGCAAGAGACTACTCCACACCTGTTAAAGTAGCTCTTCCAGAACCTGCAGGTGAAGAGCTGTCAGAGACTGTAGACTAACCACAATCCTGCACATTGTTAACAACCGTTCTTATACAGCTTGACAGTTTCTTACAAAGTTGACATCCGCTTACACCTGAAACAGCATTTCATTCCTAGAAATGTACCTAAACAATGACAAAAACATGCCCTCAAAAAATTAAATAAAACCAAAAAGAAGAACAAAAAAGGAAGGAAGGAAGGAAGGAAGGAAGGAAGGAAGGAAGGAAGGAAGGAAGGAAGGAAGGAAGGAAGGAAGGAAGGAAGGAAGGAAGGAAGGAAGGAAGGAAGGACTGAGTATAAAAGCTTAGAGCAGATCTTATCATAATCACTGACAGATGGAAAATCTGTGGTATGTCCATACAATGGAATACTACTTGGCCACCAAAGGAATGAAGCATTGATCGGTAATGGATGGATCTCAACAGCATTCTAGTAGAAGAAAAAAATGTGGCAGTCAAAGCTACCTACTGTGTGACTCCAGTACAAAGGGCATGTACACAGAGAGCATTTAACAACTTCTGAGATCCACAAGTTCTAAATTTGAAGCCCACCTGGACCTCACTTACCTGTGTGACCTGAGGCAGTTCACTCAACTTTTCCGTGACTCAGTTTCCTTGTCTGTAAAGGAACCACGTGGCATTCTCCAGTCAGCCTCCCAGACAAAGGATGACTCAGTGTTTGCTGCAACTATGATTACTGTTATCATTGTGACTGCATTTACTTCCAAGAGCCCTGGACAGAGCCAGGACACTTGGAAACACTGGCTCTTCTTTCACAATTTCATACATGGATTTAACATATCTTGATCTATTCACCAGCTTCCTTCTCTCTTCCCCCTTCTTCCTCCTAACAAGTCCCTACTTCCATGTCTTTCATGTGGACATGTGACCCTCAGCTTAACTAGTGTCACCTGCATGAGTATGGGCGAGGGGCTATTACTTCAACAAGGTCAACGTACCTGTGTCTACACCACTGGGAAATATGTCTCCCTCTTCCCCAGCCTCCGTTAATTGCAATAACTCCTGGGGAGGGGAGAGCCTTGCAGGCCCCTTCACCATCTATGCTGAAATGTTGATGGATCCAATCTCTGCAGATCTTATGCAGATGGAGCTCCAGGGACATCTTGAGTGCAACACTTCCAACACTCATCCATGACTCCTGGCTTTCACATTCTTCCCCCTCTCTCTCTTCTTTGATATTCCTGAGCCTTGAGGGGAGGAAGTTGCTAAAGATGTCCTGTGTATGGCTGAGCACTCAACAGTCACTTATTCTCAACACTTTGACCCATTTTGAGTCTGAACTCACTGCTGCTGCCCAATTCAAGAAGAGGCTTCTCTTCCAAAGGCTAAGGCTAGCTCAGATCTATGTGTATAAACAGAAGTGTTTCATGTCTAGCTAGCTAAACATCAGTGATGGATGTCCTGCCTGGGCCTGTAACCATGGGATCCAGATGCCATGCAGTGTGTTCACAGTGACCAGAACATGATTTGGGGTCAGGGTTAAGCCCACTCTTGTCTGTGCGTATTTGACAACCTTACATCCCTGAACAATTAGCCCCTCCTCTACCTTGATCTTAAGCTTAAGATCCCTTGGATCCAGCAGAGTCCACCAGCACATGCATGAACCACTTATGAGGGGTGAGACTCTGGCCACTGAAGGGCCATGACCCTAACAACTGCTGCCGCTGCTGCTGTCTTCATTTCACAATGGCCAAGAACTGGTCAGAGTTGAAGCCTCACATGTACGGTCCTGTGTGTACCCCTGACCTCTCTGTCTAGCTAGGCCTCAAATGCCATCCTGCCTTTGGTCCAGCTGTGAGCCAGCAAGGCAAGTAGTTACAAAGTCCTGGCAGTGTGAGGCTCTAGACCCAAGCAGCTTCACAGTAACAGCCTACCTGCTCCCTCAACCTATGCCCTGATCCTAAATCCTCTTCCTCCCAGGAAATCTAGGGCATCTGTACTGCTGACCACATCCAAAAGCATCAAGAAGAAACATCTGGAGAGCTATTCATGGTTTTATAAGTAAGATCATGGTACATGTGCCAAGAACATACAAAGTCATATCCATTGCTGAAAGGTAGAAATGCCACGTCATCTGTCACCTTACCTAGTGACAGTCACCACAGTTCAGAGCCAAGGACATGACTCTCTTAGTATAATGATGGACCCTCAAGCATGAGGACCTGAGTTCAATCCCCAGGACCTAGGCAGAGGCCAGGAGCTATGTTGCCTACCTGCAGCCCCAGGGTTGGAGAGGTAGAGACAGGAGGATCCCTGATGCTCTATGACCAGTCAGAGATACTGTGGGACTGGCTGGCCAGCCCACCTAGGCTACTTGGAGAATTTCAGACCAGGGAGAGATCATGTAACAAAGGTCACAGTAGACAGTACCTAAGGAACAACACTGGAGCTTGACCTCTGACCTCCACACACAGGTGTGTGCACACCTACACATAGGTGTACCTATACATACAAATTCTTACAAAGGTAAGGTCTGGCACCTGAACATCCAACTGGAAAACAGCCCGGAAGTTCCCGAATCCCATTTCCCACTCTCCAGAAGGCGACAGAGGGACTCAGCCTCTTCACAGGTATATTGTATTCGATGTCTGACCCGGCTTCTCCGGGTGAAGAAGGTGCTGGGCTCTGCTTCTCACAGCAGCCAGAGTAAGTTCAGAGGAGTGGGAGACTCGCCCAGGGTCACCCGGCTTGTAAGAGTCAGACGCTGGAAGAGACCCAGGCCCTGTGACTCCGCATCTAGTGCTTTGCCATATCACAGCAGGGCCTCCCACGTAGAAAGGGCTGTGGCGTCAAGGGGGAGGCCTGAAACCACCTAGAGTCCGATGTCACCCCACTGCCAACAGTGGTCAGCTGGGGCTCACATGTCCTCCATCTGCTCCACAGCAGTTCCCCAGAATTCCCGGCGCTCACAGAGTGTAGGGAAATGTTCTCAAGGCACACACATGCTCGTACACACTAACAGAGGCCAGATCTGAGCACAGCACCACAAGCCACAGCTGCCTGGGGACGGCCCAGTAAGCATCAGCTCTGGGCCACCAAGGGGCTTTTGTTTCATATTAAGCCAATCTGGTCTAGATCAGAGATAAGTGGGAATACTTTCTTCAGATGGAAAAGCAAAAATCTTTGAACAGAATCTCCCTGTCAGCAGGCAGGAGGGGCCCGGGGGCCCTGGGGATCTGAGGCCACACCATGTGTAGACACTCTGCCCACAGCAGGGAAAAGGAAAATATCAGAAAGGAAAATCAAGAGTCTCTGTGGTGACCACCATCCTCAAGAATGCCCTCTTCCCAGGGACAATCCTGGGACATCCTTGGCCTTCAGGGTGTGCAAAAGGATAAGGATACAGTCCTACTGAAGAAACCCCAGGCTGGTGGAACAGAAGGGCAGAAAGATGGGGGAGCACACAACCCTCGGGGGTCTGGGATAAACACTCCACATACTTGTGTCTTCCCAAATGTGCTGTCCTATTAAAAGGCTTTATCACCCACCCAGGTGACCAAGTGGACAAGGACACCTTCTGTCTGTATCTTCACTTTCAAGCCAGAAGAAGCTACCCAGGCCAAATCCAAGAATATATTTTTTGTTTGTTTGGGGTTTTTGTTTCCTTTTCTTTTGTTTTTCTCTCATACATTACGTCTTGACTGCAGTTTCCCTTCCCTTCATTCATCCCTGTCCCCTGCACCTCCCCTCTCCCCCAGATCCACTTTCCCTCTGTTTCTCTTCAAAAAAGAGAGCAGCCCCCACTCCAGGGATATCATCCAAACATGCCATAACAAGTTAAACAAGACTGGGCACATCCCTCCCTCATAGCAAGACTGGACAAGGCGACCCAGTAGGAGGAAAAGGGTCCCAAGAGCAGGCAAAAGAGTCAGAGACGCCCTGCACTCCCACTATTAGGAGTCCCACAGGAACACCAAGCTACACAGCCATAACGTGTATGCAGAGGACTTAGCTCAGGTTCATACAGGGTCTTTGCCGGGCGGTGGTGGCGCACGCCTTTAATCCCAGCACTCGGGAGGCAGAGGCAGGCGGATCTCTGTGAGTTCAAGACCAGCCTGGTCTACAAGAGCTAGCTCCAGGACAGGCTCCAAAACCACAGAGAAACCTTGTCTCGAAAAACAAAAAAACAAAAAACAAACAAACAAACAAAAAAAACATACAGGGTCTTTGTCACTTCAGTCTTTGTGCCCCTATGAGTCCTGTAATCTGTGGGCCTTGTACTGCTGGTGTCATCAACCACTCTGGCTCCTACAGTTCTCCCTTCCCTTCTTCTGCAGGGTTCCCCTGATTCTGCCTAGTGGTTTGCTATAGGTATTTTGCATCTGCTCCCATGAATTGCTGAATGATACTCTCTGATGACAACTGGTCTAGGTACCAACCTATGAGTATAGCAGAAAATTATTGGGGATCATTTTATCTATCTATCTATCTATCTATCTATCTATCTATCTAGCTATCTAGCTATCTATCTATCTATCTATCTAGTTGTTTATTTATTGGCCAATTGTGTTTGTTTCTTCCTAGGTCTCTGGGCTGTCCAGCCTCTGATTCCTGGACAAACAGGCAGTGTCAAGCATGGGCTCCCTCTTGTGGCATGGGCCTAATTGGACCAGTCATTGGTTGACCACTCCTACAACAGGAAGGACAGGTTGTTGATCAAAGGTTTGGTAGCTGGGTTGTTGTCCCAGTCCCACCACAGGAAGTCTTGTCTGACTACAGAAGATGGTTGGCTCAGGTCCCATATCTCCCATGATAGGAGTCTTCATCATGGTCAACTGAGTACATTCTGGTGAGTTTTCACTGCACTAGAACTCCTTCTCCCAAATGCTTGCTAATTCAGTTGTCTATCTAGTACTCTCTCCCTCCACCATCACCCCTGCATCCTGTTTCCATCCCTCACCCAAGTCCACATACAAAACCCATTCTATTTCCCCTTCTGGGAACCCTTCTTGTTATTGCTGCCACCCCTAGACCGAGCTTTTTCTCACTTGAGTCAAGCCATGGTTTCCTCTTTGGCCACACTGCTCTCTTGTACATCCTTCCCTCTGACAATGTCCCCGAGACTCAAGTTGCATCTTCAGTGGCTCTCTACTACTCTTTGAATGCAATCCACATTGCCTGGCATGCGTGATCTGGCTCCTGCTCTTCCTGTTCAGCTTTGTGAGGAAGAGACTTCCTTGCTCATACACCTCACCTCTGCCCACCGTTCACCTGTAGCTCTGGTTAAGGTGTGGAGCTTCTAGATGTCAACCACACCCATGAAACTTTGCCCTGTGCCACAAGCAGGTCTATGGCTGGGTCTCCAAGAAGGATGGAAACCAGGACCAGAACAGAGAACAAAGTGATCGTGAGGAGACAAGGATATGATTATTATGGCACGTTTTGGGGAAATGTGACTTATTAAACTTAATAAGACCCTGTCTTACAGTAAAAAATATAAAATGAGCCAGAGATGTGGCTCAGTGGCAGAGTGCCTGCAGGGCATGTCCAAGGCCCTAGGTTTAACCCCCAGTGTGAGTATGTACATGCATGCAAGCACGTGTGTGTGTTAACCAATTTGGGGCCTCTGAAGTTGACTGTTAGCTAGGCAGCATAGAGGCTGTATACAGCAGGAATGCAGGGGACTGTGCTTAAGAGGAAAGCTTCTAGAATGTGATATCTCAAGCAAGCACTTCTGTTGAGGCCTGTTCTAAGTCTCCCTGGTCCTTGATTGACACTTGCACCTCTGCGGGTGCTATAGCAGTTTCCATCACCCTGTCAAGAGAAGAAGAGGGGAATAGGCCTGTTCCTGCCATAACTCAGGAAGCAGACATTGCTTGCTGCTTGCCTTGGTCATGCAGACCACTTGAGAAGTGGTTCTGCCTCATGCTGTTGTGAGATGGAGAGGGCTGGCTGACCAAACCACACTCAGCTGGGCACAACTAGCTGTGGACCAGTCCTGTGGGCAGATAGACCAGTCCTCTGTGGGATGGTCAAAGCTGACTGCCTAGCATGCATGCACACCCCTGGGCAGCCTGTGCAACCACAGGCTGCAGGGCAAGCTGGCTGTAGGCATGCAGTTGCCAAGGACAATGGCCACAACGGGAAGAGGCTGAGGCTCTGGCCTCCCAAGTCAGTAACACCACAACACACATCCCTGAAGAGACTGAGCCACAGGGTGGCCCTGTTCTGTTCACTACTGCAGGGGACAGAGAGCCCAGTACTCAGCGTCTTCCTTCCTCTCTTAAAAGACAGAAGATTCTGAAAGGGAAAAAGGCCAAATCAATGAACAAGGTGAACATGTGGCTCTGTAGGAGCCACAGAAAGACAGAGGGTCCCACAGTCTATCAAATGCCTCTGCCTCAGAGACTCCCTCCTGAGGTATGGAGAGCTACACAGTGAATGTGGTCAGAAGCCCTGGCAGGGAGGTGGGTTGGCCAGACTGCAGCAGAGATG
>NC_022009.1:43066164-43070837 GCF_000317375.1 Microtus ochrogaster
TCTCAGATGACTTTAGCTTGTGTCAAGCTTGTGACATAAGACTACCCAGCACAGTAGGCCTGGCCCTGAGGGAGAAAAGAGCAGGGCAGAAGGTGAATGGTGTCATGGAAGTGGGGACTCACACCCTGCGTGGCAAGGAGTCTGGGCCTGAATGGGTCACTGAGGCACACAAACTGACAATGTTTCCTCCTCTTGCCACAGGTCAGTAAGTCAGTCTCCACTCTAAGCAGAGGTGTGAAACTCTCAGGCAAATGTCATTCACCACTCCACAGATGTTGGCTCACCCAGGAGGCTGCACAGGCTGGAAGATGCACAGGTGACCAGGAATTGATGTTGCTAGGTAGCCAGATTTCAAGTGCCCACTTCATGACTGACCACTTCTTTGGGCCTCTCTGTGTCTCCTCTATTAAATCATCCTGAAATCATAAGCCACAGCAAATCATCTCTCTTTCAAAGTGTCTGTCTCAGGTACTTATAAAATACTGACTGTCACAAGTAGGGGTCTAGGTTGTGGCAGGAGCTTGGAAAAGCTTGAGTGGACATCTTACTGGCCAATCTCTGCTTCTCAGATGAACATCGGATGAACATCTCAATGAACAAACACGCCCATGTCTACTGTCTGAGTAGACAAAATCCCTCCCACTGACATCATAAAACAAGTGTTTATGAGATAGGGTTACTAAAATCAATAAAATAAAAGAAACACCTAATTCTGTCTTTTTTCAGACCAGAACAGAGCATTCTGCCACAGTCCCAGTGATAGAAGGGATCAGGGACCCTCACTAAACATAGTCCCAAATGTGAGCGATTTCTTTGCACAATGACTTTATATGCTTGTGATTCAAAAATCTCTGGGCCCCAAGTAACCCTTACTGGATTTTCATTTTAATTAAATAGAATCAGTTGGAATTCATCATGACACTGAACGTACAACATCTACTACTAGACTAAGAGCTTGTCTAGAATGCACAGAGCCCAGTGTTCCTTCCCCAGGACTATACACGTGGTGGCATACACCTGTAATCCCAGCACTCTAGGATTAGAGGGAGGAGGATCAGAAGTTCAAGATCATCCTCAGCTGCATAGAAAATTTGAGGCTGTCCCAGGCTAAATGAGATCCATTTTGAAAGTAAATTGCACAAAATAAAGTAACTGAGCAAGCCATCCTATCTCACTTTTCCAGAAGAAACTAAAGACAACACAGAGAAGAAAGCTCCTGCTCTCTCAAGACCATTTGGAAACAGATTGCTGGTCTACACAATGCTGCTTTCAAGCATCAAAGTTTTTCCCATGAAAGGGAAATCAGAACCCCGTATCCCATGAAGCAGGCAGGCCAGTGAGCAGGGAGGGCCACCCTCTGCCACCTCCGTTCAGGTAAGGAAGAGAGAAGGTGTCAGAATCTGCCTTGAACTGGGTAAGTGATCCTAGGGCAAGCAGCACCTGTGTGTTTAGAGGAGCCCCGCCCTTTCTGAACTGATGGCACAGCATTATGGAGTGTGTTTCCCAGGGAGGAACATCCAGAAGTCTATGCTGGGTGCAATGGTTTAAACCAAAGCCAAAAGCCATCTAGGCCAGTGGGGAGCAGGAAGACCATGCTTTCCACGGTGGCTGTGGGAAGTCTTGCTGAGGAACCTAAAGAAAACTAAGACCACAGCCTGTAGCTGTCATCCAGCAGGTGTGTTCCACACTCTCCACTGAGTTCCCAGTGGGTATTGGTATTTGAAGTGCTGGATGTGACGGTGTCTTGCTCTTATATTTAACATGGGCTGAGGAAACTTCCAGATCACAGGAGAACTGGCCTCCTTGCCCATCTCTCCCCATCTCCCCGTGAGCATCTCAGAGACAAGCTAACGGCCCTGCTGGCTTCTCACCCCTGTGATTGCTGCCTGTTGGCTTCAATGTGTGGTATTCTGTGATGATTAATACTGTCAACCTGAAAGGATCAAAAATTGCCTGGGGACGAGTCTCTGGGCATGTCAGTGAAGAAACTCGGAGGCTCACCACCGAGGTAGTAGAGGAGAGCAGAAATAACCTTCTGTCTTTTGCACCTTTAGCCCAGTGAGCAGTGGGCTCTGCTTGGCTCTGTCACTTCAGGAGTCTGCCTGCCAGGACTTATGGTCCTGTCTGCACCACTCCATGCCATGAAACCTTGGGAGGACAGCACATTCGTGTTCAGGTACCACAGTGTTATCCCCTGGGACTCCACGGTGACCATGGTGAGGGACAGGTGATGCTCATCCGGAGAGTTAAATAAGATGGTGCAGGGTGATGGCAAATATTGGTTGTCGACTTGATACCTAAGAAGAGGAAACCTCACTTGAGGAGCTGCCTCCACCAGGTTAGCCTGTGGCATGTTTATGGGGAATTGTCTTGATAGTTGATCGATGTTAGAGGACCAAGCCCACTGTGCATGGTGCCTCCCTGGGCAGGTGGTCCTGGATTGTTTAAGAAAGCAAGTTGAGCAAGCCAGGGAAAGCAGGCCTGTAAACAGAGGTCCTCTGTGGCCTTTGATTCAGTTAGTCCCTGCCTCCTGCTTGGGCCTGGCTTCCCCTCAGTGATGGGCTAAAAAATAGAAGCTGAAACAAACCCTTTCCTCCTCAAGTTACTTCTGGTCATAGTGTTTATCACAACAGAAACTAAACGAGACTAGCCAGGGAGGTACTTGCTGGTTCTTAGCTAATGCAAGAACATAGTGAATGTGAACATGGCTTACTCCATTTCCTCTTTTAGATCAAGAACTCTGTAGGTGAGAAAGTGAGTCTCAGGGATGTATAATAATGTGGTTGAGACCACACAACACAAGGCAAAGCTAGAGTTATGACCACAGATGCTCCGAGGGACAAAAGGCTCCAAACACAGCTTTGTGGCTTCTCTGGTACAGAGACTGGTGTGTGCAGCCCAAGGCAGGCAGCTAGCCAAGGGCAGGCGAACTTGGGATGAGACCCTCTACCCCTCTTACCTCGTCATGCAAACCCTCCTTTTAACCTAACAAAGTGGAGAAAAGGCACCCCTGAGTCACGGGGGGTAATGGATCAAGACCGTGGGGTCTATGCATCAAAGTGTGTATACAGCCTGGCTAGAGACTCATGGGATTTCTAAGCAGTGTGCCTGCTCACCTCCATCAATGGAGTTTCCCCGCAGTTCAGCTGGACCTTTATGAGCCTGCTTTCTAGGTGGGTTTATTTTGATGACGGGAGAGACCCGCTCTGTCCTCGGAATGGCAACACTTTAAATAAGCAGGATGAAGATACCATAGGATGGACCGGCAGTTCTCAGTTATGCATCCTTTGACATCAACAGGGAGCCCAGCAAGAACAATTTCAAGTTTAAATTGCTAAACTTGGAGTCATGATCATTCCCAAAGGATATGGGAGCTCTCTCGACAGTCCATATCAGGAGGCTTTACTCTGAGTTCGTGTAAAACATGGCTGCCCAGGGCTGGGGAGAGCATGGGTCTTTCACTTCTGTTTTTTCTGGGCTGAAGACTGAGACCCAAAGCCAACCAACTACCCAAGTCTTGGGATTTCAGGAACAGCATCTGCCATACACTCTATACAGGTTCCTAGAGTATGCTCTACCCCAGACTCTGGTGGGCATGTGTCCTGACTGGCTTCTCCATTAAGGACAATACAGGATGAGTCTTGGAGGACTGGGGGGATTCAGGAGCTCTGCAGCATCAGCTCCAGAGTACCAGTCTTACTGCCTCCCACCACTTCACAGCAATGAGAAAGTAATGAACACACTCACTGTTCCCCAAACACTGCAGTGACTTACCTTCATTCCTTCATTCATGAACATAAGGATATTATTTCCACATCTTTCTTGTATCTTCCATAAATAATAGTTAGCTTTTTGGCCGCAGCATGGGAATGTTACAAGGATAGAGACCACGATCTAATGGGGGCAGGTGTTTCTTTTTCTGTCTTACTGGTTATGGTGGGTTGCAGGCTGGAATACTTTTTTTCAGAGTCATAGGACTTTACCCAGTCAAATCTCCAGACTTTGCATTAGCAGTCATCCAGCTTATTGTATGTGTACATAAGCATGTGTGTGAAGTCTGCGTGTGTTTGTAGACGCATGTGTGTGAGTGTTTAAGGGCCCGCGTGTGTGTGAAGGCCTGAGGTCAGCCTTGAGTGTTATTTCTCAGATGCCACCCATCTATTTTTTAAATTGCATCTATTTACCAATTATGTGTGTATATGCCCATGTGGAGGTCAGAGGGCAACTTTCAGAAGGCGGTTCTCTCCTTCTATCATGTGCAATTATGTCCTGTCAGGCTTGACAGCAAACACTTTGCTACTGAGCCATCTTGCCAACCCCCACCTTTATATGAATGAGGCAGGAACCCTCATTGACCTGAAGCTCACCACGTGGGCTTGGATGATTAGGCAGAGAGCTAACCCCAGGTATTTGCTCGTCTCTGGCTCTCCTACATGGGGATTTGAAATGTGAGCCATAAGTGACCTTTTCTATACAAAGTACAGGGGTGGAATTTAGGAGCCTATGGTATAAAGCAAGCACTTTATCAATTGACAATCCTACTTGAAATGGTGGTAGTGATGATAATGATGATGATGATGGTGGTGATGGTGGTGATGATGATGATGATGATGATGATGATGATGATGATGGTGATGATGGTGATGATGATGGTGATGATGGTGATGATGGTG
>NC_022009.1:43070937-43073237 GCF_000317375.1 Microtus ochrogaster
TGATGGTGGTGAGGATGATGATGGTGATGATGATGGTGATGGTGGTGATGGTGATGATGATGGTGATGATGATGGTGATGATGGTGATGATGATGTTGGTGGTGATGATGATGATGATGGTGGTGATGGTGGTGATGGTGATGATGATGATGGTGGTGATGATGGTGATGATGATGGTGATGATGGTAGTGATGATGGTGATGATGGTGATCAAAGACATAAAAATGAACAGAGAAGAGACGTGAGTGAAGTCCCAGGAACTACAGGATGTGGCCTGAGGTCAACCCTCAAAGGACAGGAGCAGAAATGACAAGCGGTCCTGAGACTCTGCACCTAGGGTATGGTCTCCTCCCCAGAACGACCCATGAAAAGTAGCCACCAGCCATCCCAGGCCCTTTCACTGCGTCTCCGCTTAGCTCTCTGATCTCAGGGCTTGGCTAGCCTTTGGGTAATCTCTCAACTGGCAGACAGACAACACAAACTTTTTCTGCATGCAGACAACCTGACAGGTCTGTCACCGGGACAGAGAAGGGCCACCTCAGCACTGTGCAGGTGGCAAAGGCACAGAGTCAGCTTCTCAAATTGTGTTCCCAGAGGCTGTCACAGGGGTCTGTGGGTCAGAAGCCCTGGTCACCATGAAGACACAGAGGGTCGCTCTCACCGCTGGCCAGCACCAAAGCTTGTTTTGGGAGACCATCTCTGGTCATCGGCAGCTAAACAAAATACTCTAATGGTCTACACCTCAAAATTCAGTCACCAACAGAAGATTGCTATCACTGGAAGAAACAAAATATAAACCCATGGCCGCAGCATTCCTGGGTTCATTCGACAATCATCCTGTGTACTTTGTAGCTTTCTCCTTAATATTTTTATTTTAATTAAAATATAATTGCATCATTCCCCCTTTTCCTTTTCTTCCCCAGATCTTCCCATTTCCAATCCCCTATAATCCTCTTATCTCCTCATTATTAATGCTCAAATTCATGGCCTCCTTGTCTTTGATTCTTATGGTTACATATATATGTATAAACACTTAGCTATGTAGATACCACCTGCTGAGTCCATTTGGTATTGCTGGTGTGTGAATGATTTCAGAGTTGATCACTTGGCATTAGATAACCAATTAGGGGCTCATCTCTGGAGAAGACAAATTCTCTCTCTCCCCCTTTCTCTCTCTCCCTCTGTCTTTCCAGTCATTAGTTGCCAGAGAACAATTGCCTATTTGGTGTCCACTGGATATACCTACAACAGAACTCAAGGATCTCAGGCTCAGGGAACATTGTAGAAGAGGGGATAGGAAAACAGTAAGATCCAGAAGCTAGGGAAGTCGGATGTGAAACTAGATCTCCAAGAAATAATACAGAAGCTACACCACAAAGTCTGATCAACATGACTGCTCAGATAAGACCTTGTTCACAAGGAGACCGTGAATAGATGTGTTAGGGTGGAAAGAAGAACTCCCATGGGGCCCCACTCCTACACAAAGAATCACTTTATGACTTTTCTATACAGTTGTTCCCCTGCTGGACACAGTGTCACATGCTGGGTGTCCACACAACACATGTTGGATTCTCACAACTCTGAAGGCTGAAGTCCAAGATCACAATGGTGGTAAGGCTGGTTCTTGGTAAGAGATGGCTTCCCACTTAACAGATGTAACACCCCGATACAGGGCACCAAACCTCAGTAGTGCTCCACCCCCCAAATATCATCCAAAAACCCATCACCTCCAAAGGTTCCAAATTCCATAATGGTGAAGACTGGGGCTTCAATATATGAACCTAGAAACCCATGGGGAGGGACAATCACTTCAGCCAATCACTGAAAATCTATAAATGAATGTCTGAGCATCTAGAAACTAACTTCACGTATTCACAAATGCCACAATTCCCCAGGTACATCACTAGGTTACACAGATTCCATCAATGGTATGCCCAGATGTAGATACTCAGATACAGGACATTCTTGAACTTCCAGATCCAGGGCCACACTTAATGTTTCCTGATGGTACCACCCAGCCAGAGAGAAAACAACACCACTGATGGTTGTGGTGTCTGCTATGCACATTGCCAGGAGTCAGCTCTTTCTTTAACAGTTTCATTCACATAGCAAATAGCTAATTCAGTGGTGTTTAGGAAAACATCAGTTATGTGACCATCATCCTAGTCTAATTTCAGGGCTTCCCTATTCCCCCTAAATGCCCTGAAGAACCATTTGTAGCAACTTCCAGCTCCCTTCCCCCAATGAATCCATTTTTGTCTCTGTATGGTCTACAGACAACTGCCTGTTCTGCGCACTTC
>NC_022009.1:43073692-43076031 GCF_000317375.1 Microtus ochrogaster
CATCACTAGGCTGACTGTTTTTAAGCACCACCTGTATGTGTCCCTTTTCTGTTGCTATTGATAAAACACCATAACCCAAAGCAACTTTGAAAGAGTTTGTGTGGTTTGATGGGAGTTAGCATCCGTCATGGTGGGGGAGGAATGGCAAACAGGAGCAGGAAGCTGGCTGGTCACATTCCATCTACACACAAGAAACAGAGACAGGAAGTGAGATAAGGCTTTAATCTCTCAGAGCCTTTCAGATTCACTTCCTAAAGGAAGACTCCTCTATAACCTTTCCAGCTGGTGTCCAAGTGTTAAATATATGAGCCTATGGGGGACATTTATCATTCAAACAATCACACCACCCTTAGGAACCTGATCAGGGCTGACACCTCAGAGTCCACTGGCAGCTGCAGCAATCCTTGTGCTTCTCAGAAGAGACCTTGTTCATCTGTTTACCTGCGAGGAAACTCAAGTTTATCAGATTTCATTACAGCCACAAATGCCTGA
This sequence comes from Microtus ochrogaster, assembly GCF_000317375.1. Taxonomy (NCBI): domain Eukaryota; kingdom Metazoa; phylum Chordata; class Mammalia; order Rodentia; family Cricetidae; genus Microtus; species Microtus ochrogaster. The sequence goes on from NC_022009.1 coordinate 43,074,185, forward strand.
GACTGTCAGCTTATAAACAGAAAAGGTTTACCATGGCAGGGAGCATATGATATACTGGTGTGGGAAGTCCTTCTGTCTACATGTTGCTTTTATTGATTAATGAATAAAGAACTGCTTTGAGCCTATGGCAGGGAAGAACATAACTAGGCAGGGGAAACTAAACTGAATGCTGGGAAAAAGAAGGGCAGAGTGGGAGGGAAGCCATGAGCCCCACCAGAGAGAGACACCAGAACTTTAGCAGGTAAGCCACAGCCACATGGCAATACACAGATTAATAGAAATGGGTTAAATTAAGATGTAAGATTAACCAATAAGAAGCTGGAGCTAATGGGCCAAGCAGTGATTTAATTAATACAGTTTCTATGTGATTATTTTGGGAGGCTGAACAGCCAGGAACCAACAAGCGACCTCCATGCAACAGAATATGAAGCCACTCACTGCATAAAAATACACATAAAAGAGAGGAAGGAGGCCCCATCTCATAGGCCTTGTGGAGGGCACCCACTTAAAGATTCCCATCATCTCCAATAATGCCATGTACTGGGGATTAAATCTTTAAGAACCTGGCCTTTGAGGGACATGAGAGAGCCAAGTGATAGCAGAACTTTGAGGAATGGTATTCCTATAGGCATTCAACATGGATCTTTATGTAAGTATCAAGGCTGTATTCCTTCTGGGCAGGTACATGGAAAGGGAATATACATTTATAAAGTTTATAAATTGGCATTAAACATAGAAAGGAATCGGGAAAATAGTCTTTAAAATGGCTACAGTGTTTCATGTTTCCACCAATCACAAATGAGGGTGGCAGTTGCTTTGTGTCTTTGTCAACATTTACTATTTTCTGCAAATCCTCACTACCACTAAGTGATTTTTTTTTTTAAGGAATTAATATATGGAATCTTGGCAGATGCCCCAAATACACTATTACAAACAGCAAAAATGGAAGTTGAAATAGCTTGGATAAGGTCAGAAAACCGATGGAGGCAGAATTTGGTGTCTTGCCTCCTTGACCTACCTTTCCAAAGTTGTCACGCCCAAACCATTCTCCTCTTCTGCCTCCCGCTATAGGCAGACTTTTCTGTCCTATCAGCTGCTCCCCAAATAATCATACAGAGAAAATATTAACTATAAGTGCTCTGCCAATAACATAGGCTCGTTTTTAGCTAGCTGCTATTACTTATATTAACCCATTTATATTCATCCACAGGCTGCTGCTAGGCTTGTTTACCTCATCTGCGTACTTCCCATCCTGGTCACTCTGCATCTCATGGCATCTCTTCTGACTCCACCTTTCTTCTTCCCAGCATTCCTCTGCCCTGAAAATCTTGCCTAGCAATAGGCAAGCCAGCTCTTTATTAACCAAGGAGAGCAATACAGATTCAGATTGTACAAAAAGATTATTCCACCGCATCCTGAAACGTGAGGTCTTTTCCCATCACCTTCCCATGTCATCCACTTGGGGATACCCACTATCAACCCACATTAGTGGAGGATCGGAAAACTCCGGGACCCTATATGTCACCTTCCCTCACTAGCAGCCATTACAGAGAATCTGTAATGATGCACACAGGGGACATCTTCCCTGGTAGGTACGAGTCTTCTCTAAGCAGCCAAACCACCCCTGTTCGGAATAAGTAGTGAAAACACAGCCCTGGACAGAGCAGAAATGAATGGGTGAGGCCATGCTCCAAAGAAACCTTATTCAGCAAACCATATAGCAGGTAGGACCTGGACATGGTTTACAGGCCATGAATACCCAACCCTCACACACACACACACACACACACAGAGAGAGAGAGAGAGAGAGAGAGAGAGAGAGAGAGAGAGAGAGAGAGAGAGAGAGA
>NC_022009.1:43076131-43081750 GCF_000317375.1 Microtus ochrogaster
AGACAGAGACAGACAGACAGACAGACAGACAGACAGACAGACATCCCGCCCATTGTTGACTAGCTAGAAAGAGACTGGGTATGAATTTGAAGTTGGGTCAGTCTGACATTTTGAGAGAAGGGGACACCCATCCCTCATGTTGATCTCTTGCTCCTTGCATTGGGCTGCACCAGCTCTGCTTCCCTCTGCACAGATGAACATGACCATCTGTATTAACTCAACCAAGTTCCAATCCCTCCTGCCTCTGACTCACGAAGCTGATTCCTGTAACAGCTCCACCCTGCCTAGCTCTGGACCTGTCTGAGCCACGCTGCCTTCAAGTGTGAAGTGAGGGGTGGTCAGCCTGTCGGCACTTCAGCGTGCTTGTGAAAGTGGCATCTCTGCCAAGGGCACCTGACGGAATAGAAGTTCTGAATGAAGGCTATGCAACGCCCGCTTTCAAGGGTAGGATTAGCTTCGGATCTGCCCTGGGTCTGGTATTTCACTGGAAAGACCAAAGAATGCACTGTGGTTACAAACCTCTAGATAATTACTGCTGGCTGCAGCGGGTGGTGCCATATAGTTTTGAGGGAAAAAAAAAAGTAGAACAGCCCCAGGGATGAAATTGTAACATGGCAGCAGTAATAATAATGATAGTAATAATAATAATAGTCCACAATCATCAGGCACTTAGTAGATTTACAAACACCTCTCATAATAGCGAGGATTTGGACAGACTTTGGAGCTAACAAAGCCTCTCATGGATCATGTCTCGCCTGGACCTCCCAGCTGCTGTGAGGGGGGCTTACACAAGAGGGAACTGGTCCAGGTTCGGGGCAGGGAGTAACTTATCTACACTGATGGTTGCCAAGTGGACAGGACACCTGGGGCTTTCTCCCAAGACCTTGGATTTCAAGCCTGGCTCTGAAACCTATAAATGGTCCACCCTGGTCTTTTTCTTTTTGCCCTCTGCCCTCAGCTGTAGTGAAGTAGTGACCAGGATTTCTCGGGCTGAGTCACTGGTATGAAGCCCTCCAGAGAAGAAGTCTGTTGTAGAGGACCATGAGAGGGGCTGAGGGATGTGGCTCAGTGGTACGGTGCTCACCCAAAGCCCTGGAGTTCATCCTGCTTTCTGGGAGGCAGTGGGCTGTTCTTCAGGTGTTTGAGGTGACACTGCACAATAGTCTTCCTTGAGCTCTTTCTCGATAGATGATAGATAGATAGATAGATAGATAGATAGATAGATAGATAGATAGATAGATATGGGTGGAGAGAGAGAGAGAGAGAGAGAGAGAGAGAGAGAGAGAGGATTCTAGAAGGTTCCAGGTTAGTGTTCTATAACAGCTGCAATCTTATCTCTTGACGCCATGCCTTGTCTTCCTAGGCAGTGAGGAGGTGGCTGTACTCTGACAGCACCACTGCCCCATTATTCCTCCCTCGTGGAGCTTCCTGGATGGTGCTAGGCCAGGACTAGGCCAGGCATCTGGCCTTCTGCTGGAGGCGAGCACATCAGACATTGCTAGGGAATGCATCCTCCCTAGCTGCCCTAAGTGTTCCAAAAACCACCCAATGGTTCCACTGAGGAAGACTAGACGCATATACAGGGCAGAGGGACAGACTTCATGGAGGCTGGAAGCTGGAGACTGATGTAACCGTGGAGACCAGTCCCCAGTCCAAGAATTCAGGCCTAGACCACCTCAACCTGCTGAGACTAACACATCTGGTCCCACCCCTAACTGTCCTTTACTTCACTGTGACAGCATCTCCATATTGTCACCCTCACAAAACTTCCCACTCCCATCATGCATCAAGTGCTATGACACATCTGGAAAACCCCAAAGGACAGAAATGAAAAGGAACCAGTGTCTGAGAAATCCTGACCCATTAGTGGAATCCCTCACCTTAACTTGTGAACAATCTTCATCTTCGTTAAAGTGTGCCCCTAAAGCAAGCTGACAGAGATCATGACAGTGCAGGGCAAGAAGCCCACACTGCCAGTTGAGTGTGACCCCACCCTGTAATAAACTTCCTCTCAATACTCGGATTTGACTCATCCCTGAATCCGTTCTTCGATGGAAACAGGAAGCTGGGGAAACTAGGTAGCAATCTTTACCCCTCCCTCTTTACCTTCAAAGCCTTTCCATCCTACAAGACTGGCAGAGTCATTTGCTGGGAATGAAATGGGTCAGAAGATCCCCCAGTGTTGTGAGCTTTATTCAGAGCAAGGCTGGACTTCTCTGGGTAGTCCCGGCTGTGCCTACAGCCTCAACTTCCTACCTGTGCTGGCCGGAGAATAATACCCGGTCCTAATACAAGCTTGGACCATGCAATGCCATGGATAAAGGAAAAACAGAATTTAAAAAGAAAGGGAGGGAGGGAGGAAAGAAGAAAAAAAGGGAGGGAGGGAAGAGAGGAGGGAAGGAGGGAGAAAGGAAGAAAGCCATCAAACCTAGGTCTCTCCCTGGTCTGTGGAACCTGCAGAACAAGGGCGGAGGTGTGTGCCTCCCGCCCGCCCGAGGATGGCAGTCCTCTCAGGAGAACAAAGGTGATCAGTTGTCATCCTGCAATAACAGGGCCTCCCAGATCCCTTGATTATTAGCAAAGCAGATGGCAGCCGGGCCAGTGGCTCTTATTTCACGGGCTCCTGACAGTGCCCTCCGTTGCCTCAGGGACACAGCATTGCCTCCAGTTGCATCATCTCCCTTTCCACTGGGAAAATGGCCACCTGATGACCTCAGGGGCAGAGGCTGAAGCCAAGCACAGGCCCTGGCCCTGGCCCTCCCTCTCTGGTCCCTGTAGGTGCTGAGCTGGAAACAGATATGTGTCCGTGTGGCACAGGCGTGGAGAAGAGAGAGTGGGTCCCAGGAGTGACAGCAGGCTTTCCCAGTAGGTACCTTCATGGCCAGGAAATTAAGCAGAAGGAGGAGGCAATCCCCGTGGGCCCTTCTCTAAGGTCCTTGCTGTCCTTGCCAAATCAGGCCTTTGTTGGTGCCACTGGTAACCTCCTTGGTTTCCTGAATCAGATCCAGGGGTAGCATCAGTACCATTATCCCAGGTGCCAGTGAGCCCTAGATAGCCCATTCTCTGTGCCTGCTATTCTCACAGCAACCATCACAGCCAGACCCCTCAGTTCCCTGCCCAGTCACCATCATGGTCCCTAAACTGTCTCCAAAGCCCTCCCAGATGGCATACCCTTCATGACATGAGACGTCAGAATTGTCTCCAGGATGCACAAACAAATGTTTTTGGTCTCCTCTCATGCCCCACTAAGGCTCTTCCACGACTTTGATCTACACTTCTTCCTCAGGGGTGGGCTCTAGGACCCTTGAGCATGCCTGGAACTGTGGGATCAGTGGCTATCAAAACACTAACAGCAGCTGAACACAGCATAACCACCAGGTACAATGGGAGCATGTGTTGTACTTAGTGACCAGAACCCCCACCACACCCTGCCACAGGGAGACCCTGCCTGACCCAGTACCCTCAGACAGTCCTTGGTTCTATTCCAACACAGTGGACTCTTGGCAGGCACCTTTTGGGGATACACAGTCCTCAATGGGCATTATCTATTTCTTCCAATGACCACATAGCCCCACTTCCTCTCTCTCCCTCTCGCTCTGTCTCTTGCTCTTTCCTCCACCTTTCTCCCAAGCCTCCCAAGCTCAGAAGCTGTTGACTTGAAATTTGGCACCAGAGTCCTGAGCCTCAAGGCAAACATTTGTCATAGAATTTTCAGGAAGTCACTTGGGTCCTTTTGGCGGGGTGATGGTGAACGCTATCCAGCAACAACCCCCCCCCATGCCCATCCACACCAGGCAGGTGGCCCCGCTGCAGGCAGTGGCATCTCTTAGTGACCGGGGAACGGCTTCAAGAGCACATCTCAATGCCTCTTGGAAAGCCTCAGCCATGAGTCTCTGGCCTCTTATATCAGCCAGTCCAAACCTACAGACAGCGAGGGCCCCCACTCGGGTTGTTTTCTCCACCCATTGGCCACTGCTTGTTTGCAACAGTCCCTCAGCATTGGGGGAAAGGAAGCTTCTTCTGCATGTAGTCATAGAAAGGGCTACCGTTGCAAGCTTGCTGCAGCCTGGCTTGCTTGCCAGCCCAGAACAACTGAGAAGCAGCAGCGACTCAGATGCTCCCGGTTATCCATCCATCCTTCCACTTGCTTCTCTCTCTGCCACCTCACTCTCCTTGTCAATCATTCGCTTTTTCTGAGAAGCAACGGTTCATCCAAAAACCCACAGACAGATACAAATCTGTGTGCTCCCATTTGCATACTCGTATTAACCCATCCATCATCAGTTTATCCAGTCCTCAAGCCCTCTCATTGGTGCATTGACTCACATTACACACCACACCCCACCCCCTTATCCACTGGAGAGTCTTCCCTCATGGGCTCCTAGATGCCAGAAACCGCAGGCAGTACCAAACCCTATTAGAAGTGTTACGTTTATTCTTATACAGCACACAGTACCTATGATAAAGTTTAGTGTATAGTTCATAAATTGGACATAGTAAGAGATTAACAATGATCATGAATCACAAGATAGTAATTATAAATAACTTAATTAGAACAATTACAATATACTCTAGTAAAAGCTATGACCACACACTATAATAGAAGTGAGACAAAATTATGAATTTTTTTATGTCTGTGGCTTCCCATTTGATATTTTTGGAACACTGCTTTCCACGGGCAGTTGGATCTGTAGGAAGAAAGACCATGGAGAAAGGGTGATCACACAAATAGGTTTGGTCACGCCTTCGTCATTGTTCCTCGGTGGCTTTCTTCACTCCCTCACCCACACAGGCATTCATGAGAAAATAGCTCGCTCCCTGGTGTGTGTACATGTATTCTACCAGAAAGAAATCAGAGCTGCTGGAGGGGGCTCCACCACAAATCGGCTGGGGCGAGCCTCTCAGCTGGAAGAAGGTGGGAAAAAGGAGGGGAGTCCAAGATTCTGTGGTGCACCAAGTCCAAAAGTTGTCTGTGGAGGGCAGGGCCCAGAGAATTCTCCTGAGGATCTGCAACTCTCCCAGGCCTACAGTGGGTGAGACAGGAAGCTTGCTGGAGGGTCAAGCAGGCACCTGGGCAGAGTGGCACTTTTCATGTATGCGGCAAGTAGGGGGATGGCACTGGATTCTTAGCAGCTACAAAATCCAGACTCTGCTCGAGAGATACTTTGAGGAAGGATGTGACCCTGTGGGGCTTTCCACAATGAGCTTTGCTGTCAAAATTTCACCTGCAGAGAAGGATGGCATTAAGCTCAAAAGCATAGACACAGAGGGAAACCATCTGCAGAGTGACCAGAAGCCTGCAGGATGGAGAACAGACACACACACAGTAGTCACCTGGCAAGAAGCTAACATCCCCATGGAAGGAGCCTTAAAAACCTAAAAGGTGAGCAACCAAGCTGGAGAGGTGGCTTGCTCAGTAAGTGTCTCGCCTTGCAAACACCAGGACCCTTGTACGAACTACACACTTCAAAAATCTAGACAATGCCCACCCAGCAGTGGTGGCGCACACGTTCATCCCAACAGTGAGGAGGCAGAGGCAGGAGGATCTCTGTGAGTTCAAGACCAGCCTGGTCTACAGAATGAGTTCCAGGACAGCAAGAGAAGCCCTGTCTCAAAAAA
>NC_022009.1:43081850-43090669 GCF_000317375.1 Microtus ochrogaster
AGAAGAAGAAGAAGAAGAAGAAGAAGAAGAAGAAGAAGAAGAAGAAGAAGAAGAAGAAGAAGAAGAAGAAGAAGAAGAAGAAGAAGAAGAAATGATATGTGTGAGGTGTGTGTATTGAACCCAACTTGAACATCGCATGGTGCGTGTATGTACTAAGACATCATATGTTGGCCCATAACTATAAACAACTTGGGTTCTATGGATCAGTTAAATAAAGAAAAATGTTGCAGAAATTAAAAAATAAGATTGGGTTCCCCTCCAAAACATTTTTAGGGAATTCTAATTCCCTGGTTTTAAAAAAAAATGAGCAGCAAGGGTCTGGGAAGGCGTTCAGTAGGTGTATATACTGCTCGTTACATAAGCGTGAGGGCCAGAGTTTCGGTCCCACAGAAAAACTGTGTGGTTGCCCCTTTAATCACAACACTCAAGAAGGTGGCAGAGCCAAGAGACCTTTGGGGCAAACTGGCTAGTTCAGCGAGCAGGAGTTGGCAAGCTCCATGTCCAACAAGAGACCTTGCCTTGATAAATACAATGGATAGCAAATAAGGAAGACACTCAACACCAGTTTTGATCTTTTTTTTTTTTTTTTTGGTTTCTTTTTTTTTTCGAGACAGGGTTTCTCTGTGGTTTTGGAGCCTGTCCTGGAACTAGCTCTTGTAGACCAGGCTGGTCTCGAACTCACAGAGATCTGCCTGCCTCTGCCTCCCGAGTGCTGGAATTAAAGGCGTGCGCCACCACCGCCCGGCCAGTTTTGATCTTCTACGTGCATACACACATACACATGTACACCACATACACATGCCAAAAGGAAGAAAAATAACCCACATGAGTAAAGTACTGAGAGGAAATTGCCCTACCCTCCAGCTGTCCCTGCCTCAGGTCCCTCCTATGGGCAGGTTCACAACTACCTCGAGGATTCTGGGAGTCCAAGTAGACATGGAAAGAATGGCTGTCTGGGCCAAGGTGTGTGGAGGATGGGAGGGGGGCTCCACAGGTATGCCACGTACCCTCAGGTGGAGGCTGCAGCTGGAAATCCCAAGGGGGAGGAGAGCTAACTCCACAAGCCATGGTGCTGGATTTTGAAACTCTATACATTTTTTTTAATCTGTAATTATGTGGTACACACCTCATTAAAACGGGCTATAATTGTTGAAATATTTTATTGAAGTCATTTTTGTTTCCAAACGACAGGTTTAACAGATGATAAAACTTGTCTTGTGGTTGGCTTGGGCTGCCAAGTACCCCAGGCAGAGAACAGTGGGTGGGGCTGACGGACAGTCACCCTGTCTGCGTGCCAGCATTCTTTGCTGCTTCTGAAGGCTCCTCGGCCCTGGGCCAAGCACTCCCTTGCCTGTTCCTGACGGACACAAACAGCCTGGTGGGTGTTCTGAGCCCAGGATGGCTGAACTTTACTCTAGTGCTGTGTAGAACTCCTTTGAAACTGTGTTTCCTGGAGCCAGGGCCATGAACACAGGAGAGCAGCACACAGAAACCCTGTGCACAAGCCCCACACTCAGATGACCACAGTCACAGAGGCCACCACAGAGACGGGAATGTACCCATCACCTTCAGAAGTAGAGGGGTGCTTGTCCAACAGTGCCCTGAAAGGAGCTGCCCTTCCTAGCTGGCCCCTACTTGCTGGCTGCTTCCTATGTCTCTCTCTAACGTGACCCAGCTTACAGGTGGGAAACTGAGGCACAGAGGAAGCAAAGAACTTAAGGTCTCACATGACAGCCTGGGTCCAAACACCAACATGAGCACCTAACGAAGCTTCATTTTCAGGTTTTGAAAACAGTGTCCTTATTCAAAGGTAGCGCAAATGGTGTATCATTACAGAAAACACTGACTGGGGCTGGAGCAGGAGAGTCAGGAAGATGATGAAGAAGCCAGCCTCTCCATCCACTTGATGCCCTCCCCGTCCTGCCCAGCAATACAGGGAAACCTCCCCAACATGAACTGAACAAGGATGAAAGAAGCTAGGGGCTGCATGCATCTGATCTAGCAGAACAACTGAAATTCCAGGAAAAGAATATCCTATCTCTCCACCTTGTGGGGGTTGTCATCATAGGGATTTCCCCTGTTACACTTCAGACTTTGTCTTTCATCTTCTATCTCTATCTTCCAAAGTCTCTCGTCTCTCTCTCTCTCTCTCTCTCTCTCTCTCTCTCTCTCTCTCTCTCTCTCTCTCTCTGTGTGTGTGTGTGTGTGTGTGCGCGCGCGCATGTACGTGAGCGCGCATGCATGTGTGCACACACACAAGCACATACATGCTCATTCATGGGTTCAAGATACAATGTATATGTGTGAGCATACACTCAAGAGAGTGTATGCTCATACATGTGGAGGCTGCACAATCTCAAATGTCCAAATGCTCCAAAGCACCTTGCATTTTTAGTTTGAGAGAGGGTCTCTTGCTGGCCCAGAAGCTCACCAAGTTGACTAGGTCACTGACCACTGAGCTCCAGGACCACCTGTCTCCTTTTGACCATTGCTGCGGTTAAAAACACATCACTCTCCCTAGCTGCTTACCTGGGTTCTGGAAATTTCACTCTGGCCCTCACACTTTCAAGGTAAATACTTTACCACCCGAGACATATACCCAGAGTTGCAAGCATTTCAGTTGAACACCTACTGTGTTCAAGACAATAGCTGAATGTGTGTTCCTTCACTCAGCCAAGGCCACCATGGGCAGAGGGAACAAGAAACAGGATGCAAACCTGGCCCAGCACCCAGCTGGGGTGATCTATGTTGCATTTTCTTCTGTCTTGGTTTGCTTCTGTCTCTGCAGAAACCGCCACTAGTTGGTCTTCATGGTGGCTACAGAGAAGGAAGGCCCCTGTGTGCACAGCCTGGCTTGGTGCCCAGCCCTCACCCTGCCTCCTCAGCAGGGGAGGGACCCAGGAGTCTTCTCTAGAACTCTCTCTGACAGCTGTCCAGGAAGGCAAGGTATTTGTACAAAGTAAGCTGACAAATTCCCCTGAGGCATTGGTTCCAAATTCAAATGTGGCAGGTCTGATCCCACTACCCCACCCACCAGGCAGGAGGTCCTGTGCTGTGGGCTGAGCAGGGAAGGTAGAGGCATCCATCGGCCTCACCCCCAGCCTCCTAATCCCACCCAGCTCTCCTCTGACCTGCTGGGTCTATCTGCATGCATGCATGGGAAAGAGGATAAGAAGGAGATGCCAGGCCTCCAGCCTCAACCCAGGGCAGTGGCAAGCAGATAGCCAAACCAGGAACTAATTAAGTAACAGAATTCCCCCATGCCACTTGTCTCCTGTCACTGCTTTCAACCCTGGAGCAACCCGTCTCATACAGCCATTTATGAGATGAAGAAATTGCAAGATGAGCAGGTCACAGCCCAGGGTGACATGGGCCCAAACAGGGCCTCTCATCCTATGTAGAGCAAGACCTTCCGAAGTCTACAGCAGTCCTCTGGGTCTGGGGATTCCTGCACCTGGTAGCAGGAACAAGGGTAGGAGGAAAGGCTACCTGGAACCACTCAAGGGGAACAGAGAAATTGGAGGATGGAAAATTAATTGGAGACAATAGTCTTCAGTATTAAAAGAGACTCTTAAAGGCCCACCCTTTGGAGACCCAGGTAGGGAAGAAAACCAGGCAGCCTGGAGTATCTGAGTCTCAACACTAGGACCCTTTAGATGGGGTAATGTTGTAGCCACAGCCCTGGTCTCTTACCCATTGGATGATGGTACAAGCTCCTCTCCCCCAACCATCTGTGCCAATCAAAATGTCTCTCACTACTATGAACTATCCCTAGATGTTAATTCTCCTATGCCAGGTGTTAGTACTCTCAAGGGCATTAAGATCTGACATTGTACAGGCAGAAGTCTCATAAAGCTCAGAGTGACCATAGGTTAAACTTGATGGTACTTGTCCCAATCACCTGGACTGAGTCTCTAGGAGCTTGGAATCAACAGAACCCTGGGGGTTGCCAGTGGGATACTGGACAAACCTCCTTGCCTCAAAGAACATATTCTCACTCTCTACTGGGCAGGCTTAAGGTCATGACGATGGAATCATCCTGAATCAGTGTCTACAGGTCTCCTAGGCTCCACCATCCTGGGATCCGACAACATACAAACACTGAGCCCTGGTCTATAGGTGCAACAGAACCTCTTGACCGTTTTTAAGAGCATGTGACTCTGTGATCACCAGGTACCCACTTGAACCCTTTCCCCAATGGTAGGGACTGTACATGTATCTTTTAAAATCCCACCCCCACCCCCCGAGCTGTTTCTGAAGTAATGGGTCCTTGACTTGGAATGGAGAAGTCGTCATATGTTATATGAACTTCTCTGATGTTGGGAATATTCCAGTTCTCCGGGACTTTTTATATGGTGCAAAGTAACACTCTTGTCCATGGGTCTGGGGCACCATCTAACTGACAAGAGCTAGTCCAGGGTGAATGTGCCAGCCAAGTAGACATCTTTGATGAAGACCACAAAGAAGTTGGGCATGTGCTTAGGGATAACAGAGGAGGGGGAACCTGAAGGGCCATCAAGTAATATTGTTTTGTTGTTTCCCATGAAGATGTGACTTTTGATAGTCTACACGAAAGCATCACAAAGCCAATGGCAGGCCTGTGGACCATTGCTCACCCAGACCACCCTGCAAGAATTTCCAATCCAGCAACATCAGCTCAGCTGCCTCTTATCTGGAGAGTCTTTCCCAAGACCCCATCATTGGGGTTATTTGCTAGCTCCTCTGTCCCATGCCCTGTTAGAACCCCACCTTACCCAGATTCTAAATGCTTATTTGGGTCAATGTTTCTACAATCAAGCCATGGCCCATTGAAGGGCACGGCTGAATAGGATGAGCATGATGATGTTCTCAGCACCATATAGGAGGCATAGAACAAAATATGTGCTGAACAATGCCCATTGGACGGATGGATGAATATGGTGGATGGATGGATGGATGGATGGATGGATGGATGGATGGATGGATGGATATGGTGGGTGGTGGGTGGATGGATGGATGAATGAATATGGTGGATGGACGGATGGATGGATGGATATGGTGGGTGGTGGGTGGATGGATGGATGAATGAATATGGTGGATGGATGGATGAATGAATATGGTGGATGGACGGATGGATGGATAGATATGGTGGGTGGTGGGTGGATGGATGGATGGATGGATGGATATCAATACATGGATAAATGGGTAGATAAGTAGACAGATGGATTGGTGAACAGAGGCATACATAGATGTATGTATGGGTAGATGTATGCTTAGATAAATAAGCAAATGAATCTAGATGATCTAAAGGGTTTTACTGAAGATTAGGAGTAAGAACACTACAAATCAATCAAGGGAACTGGGCTCCAGATAAGGTGACATATCAAAGAAGGGGACATGAGCCTTGAAGGGCTGTTGTTTTTCATGCACATATGGGGTGAAGAGGGGATGGAGGGGGCATTCTCTAGCAGTTCTCACATGTAGAAAATTAGATCAAAAGTCATTAACGAGGTGTTTGTGGTTGGTGGTTACCATGGCGATTTATACTTCATTTGGTAAAAGATTACAAAGTAAATATTTTCATAGAATCAACAGGAAATTGTGAAGATGCAAGCCGGGTGTCTGAGGAAGCCATTCCCCTGCACTCTGGCACATGTGTCTTCAGTGAGCAGTTATTCTGCCTACAGATTCTCCAGATGGAGCTCGGGAAACCATAATTTCCAGTCTTCACACCCTAAAGCCCTTCTCTGTCTTTGGGTCAGGTATAATCCCATTTCAGGGCCTGACAAATGTGATTGCTGGCCCTATCATGCTATGTGCCCCTGAACAAGCTGGAGTCACCTCTGAGATTTTTTTCTGAAGCCATATCAGGGCAGGCCACCCCAACTCTCAGGATATAAACACAGTGTAGCTTTGGTGCATGGAAATGCCAACCACACCATTTTCCTCTCCCTGAAGTTGTCCATAATCCCCCACTTGCTGAGCTCCACCTCAGACCTCGGTGTTGACAGTGGTGTTTACAAAGGGAATGTCCTTAAAGTAGGTTTCCCAGCAAGAGGATCTGCCTTCCCATTATCCCAAATCCAACATTACAGTTGGCTCTGGCAAAATGGCTCATTAGGTAAAGACACTTGCTACCAACCCTGCAACCTGGGTTCAAACCCCAGGATCCCCATAGTGGTAGGAGAAAACTGACTCTCTCAAGATTCCCTCTGACTAGCTGGGCGGTGGTGGCGCACGCCTTTAATCCCAGCACTCGGGAGGCAGAGGCAGGCGGATCTCTGTGAGTTCTAGGCCAGCCTTGTCTACAAGAGCTAGTTCCAGGACAGGAACCAAAAGCTATGGAGAAACCCTGTCTCGAAAAATAAAAAAAAAAAAAAATTCCCTCTGACTTCCACATACTAATAATGAATAAATGTTCTAAAACATGGCCCTCAGTAGGTCTCCTTTCAGTATGGTCAAATATGAGCTTCATCAGCACTAACTGTGTTCGCCAGCACCTGAAGGACATTGAGAGGGTGTAGGATATCCAGAATGAATGCGGGGAAGTCCAAGAGCTTTTAAAATGTAAATCTATTTTAGCTATTTTACAAAAACATAAAATGCTATGCATTTATGGGGAACATATTATATTTTGACACATTACATAATGTTTAAGTCAAACACCAAACATGCCTGCCTCCTCACCTTGATTGTTTCTTCATGGTGAAAGTTGTCAAGACCTTTTGCTCTAGCTTTTGAAAAATTATTGAGTGATGGCAACTCTAGTCGCCCTACCGTGTGACCACAGGCCAGTGTCTCATCCATATGACCATGGTACCACTGACTCCCTTCTGATGATCACCATTCGCTTCCAACTTCGGTGCAAGGAACACTTTGAGACCGTATGTGAGATAAGGTTGTGGGCAGCACCTGTCTCTGTGCCTGTCTTGGTTGCAGTAGCATGATGACTTCTGTTTCTATCCATGTGTAGCCTGCAGCAGGAGTTCACTGTTTGTTCTAGTTGAATAGTCCAAAAATCTATTTGTCTGTTGACCTATTTGCTTGGTTTTGAGCCAGCGTCTCACGTGTCCCAAGTAGGCTTCCAACTTTGTGTAGATCTGAGGATGACCTTGAACTTCTGATTCTCCTGCCTCCAGGAGAAACCTTGCAGAATTCAGTGATTATGGGCTTGTACCATCATGCCTGGTTTATATAGTGCTGGGCATCAAATGCGGGGCCTCACGCATGCTAAGCAAGCACCCTACCAACCCCACCTCCCAAAGGAAGGACGTGTGCTATGTATTTGGCTGTAAAGCTGCAAAGTTCACAATCAGATCTATCCTTCTGTTTAGATAACACCAAAAGAAGATGGTTTGAAGTTTCCCCCAGGCCCACTCAGCAACCTGGCTTTACGTGTCCACAGTCAAGTGAATCACAGAGAGTACACTTCCTGAGTCAACCTTCCCATGATGCCCTGCACTTCTCCTAACATGGTGGGAGTGGTTCATAGAGCCCAGGAGAGTATCACCCCCTGAGTACAGGCCAATAACCTCCACTTGCCTTCCACATCTGTGACCAAAATCAATTCCTACTATGTCAGGAACTGGAAGGAAATAGCAAGGACAGGTGTCACCAGGCCAGGAGGGACAGACGTGAGAGAAAGGGATAATACGCCAAAACCGCCTGTTACAGTTGAACTTTCTCCTTGCCCTACACCTGGCTGGCTCTAGTTCTAACAACCCAGAGGAGCTATCTGGGTTATGAGCACAGAGTCTACCCAGGGAGCCTCTGAGAACACAGCCAAC
The DNA here is from genome assembly GCF_000317375.1 of Microtus ochrogaster. Classification (NCBI taxonomy): domain Eukaryota; kingdom Metazoa; phylum Chordata; class Mammalia; order Rodentia; family Cricetidae; genus Microtus; species Microtus ochrogaster. The sequence goes on from NC_022009.1 coordinate 43,089,617, forward strand.
TCTGCTAGGAGGAGCTATGTGAGTTCTCGGTGCCTTGGTCTCCCCTTCTGGAAGAAACCGGCAATAGCACACTCATTGATGGTGAAGGGTCCGTGGTCCACAGGCTCCTGGAGCAGAGCGCACACTTAGTGTGTGCGGCATAAAGAATTTCTGTCAAGAAAGGTCAGACACAGCTGAGCCCTCAAATAGTAAGCCTTTCAGAAGGGTGGGTTGACACAGAGGTCATTGACACTACACCAAGGCCCTGGAAGAGGGTGAGGATAGCATCATTGGGGTTATCGGAATTCGGCTGTCTCAGGTTTGTTCAAATTTATCAAGAATAGTGAAGCTCGATGCCAAAACCTTTACACCCGAGTCTCCTGGCCTTGGGATAGGTCTCACTTCCACCCACTCAGGAATGGCTTCCAAGCAGAAGCCATGCATCATAAGGAGCCGTGGGAAAGTCATGTCACCGATTATACAAGAACCTCCTGGACACGCCCAACTGGGTGCATCTTGTGGACAACCATAACCAACTGGGAGGAAGAAGCTTAGGCTGCTCTCTGCAAAAGCCAAAGTCGGGAAGACCAGAAGGGAAGGCGGGATCCCGGGAGTCAGGGGCAACTCAATCAAGGACCCCCATGTCTTTGGGCCCCCAAGTGGCCACATCTCTAAAAAGATACACAGTTTGTGTCTACAGCTCAACAAATGGCAGGAGACATAAAGCAGTGGGGAGAGGAAAAATGTGGAAATTAATAGCATCCGGGCTTGCAGCAAAGCCGCCACAGCAGCCAGTAGGATGCTGTTACCACCTCGCCTTTGCCTGAAGCACATAGCAGGTCCCTGTCCCCAGCCAGCTTCCTGCAATCTTAGGGGAACATGAACACCAGCCCTGAAGCTTCCAGTTCACCTCTCAGAGGACCCAGTTCCCAGCCAGTATCTGCATTCTCTCCCCGGAACAGCAGAGCACACAGGGGCCTTCCCTCGTCCAGAAGGGAGAAGGTAGGCTTGAGATTTCAATTTCTGTTCTCACGATCTTCATGATATCTCCATTCCTTTCCAGCACTGTGTAAT
>NC_022009.1:43091295-43097363 GCF_000317375.1 Microtus ochrogaster
GTGTGATCCATGTTTAGCGATGGTGTATGCTAGCGCCATGTGATCCCTGTTTAGTGGTGGTATATGCTAGCGCCGTGTGATCTGTGTTTAATGATTTTGTACACCAGGGCTGTGTGATCTGTGTTTAGCGGTAATGTACACCAGCACTGTGTGATCCCTGTTTAGTGGTGGTGTACGCCAGAGCTGTGTGATCTGTGTTTAGCAGTAATGTACACCAGCGCTGTGTGATCTGTGTTTAGCGGTAATGTACACCAGCGCTGTGTGACCCGTGTTTAGCCCTGGTGTACACTTGCATTATATAAAGGAGAGAAAAGGAAGGCTACTAGGGAGGTCCCAGAGACCAGCTGTATCCAGGCTAAGGACAGAAAAAGTACATATAAAAGAGAGAAGATACCTGGGCCAGAGTGAGCTGTAACTGGTCTATAGCTGCTTTCCAGAGTGCTGTGTGACTCTGGGCAAGGAACTTACCTCTCTGACCACCTTTATCTAAGATGGGATTCTCCGTACTCACCAAATAGCATCTCTCTCTCTCTCTGCCATTGCATCCTCCTGTGAGTCAGGAGTCATTGTAGCCACAATTAATAAGGGAAGCTTCTTTCAGGCCCAAGATGCAGACCCAGACCCACTTCTTGGGGTTCCAGATGGGAAGAGAGCGAGGCTAAGCAGCCCCCACTCTCACATCATCACCAGCTTTGGTTACCAGGGACCTGTTGGGCAAAGATACAAAGAAATACAACACAACCGAGCAGGCCAAGGCTCCAGCCCCATACAGGCCCTGTCTAAAGCTGCTGGCCACAGCTGCCCCTGCCTAAATGCCATAGCTTGTTGGCACAATGCCCTAGCCCCAGGACCCAGGTTTTTTGGAGCAGGAAGAACGGAATGCATCCCTGGTCCTCATCAGCCTCAGTTTCCCCAACAGTGAAATATACATCATCATCTCCTCTCAAGTCACATGGAGATGGAGAAGAGACAGGGTGACAGAGACAAGGTGGCCCAGGGCAAGGCCTGATGAGAATGCATCCTTGGCTGGGTCCCCTCAGAAGTCCAGGTCCTGTCCACTCCCAAGCCCCACCCCAGGTTCTGTCCTGTGACCTGCCCCACCATCACAGCCCCCAGGTCTGAGAAATGGGCATACCCCTCTCTTCCCTAAACATCAAGCAGAAACCCTGGGTTTGTAGGCTGGCTGGGTGCTGGCAGCTGGATTAATGCCAGGGAATGACCAGCCCAGTAGGGCTAGATGCCCTGCCCTGCCCTGCCCTGCCACAGATTGACTTTAGGTTTTTACCTCCTCTGAAATGCCCAAGTGGGGGTGCAGCAGAAGGCCCACAGACAAGTACTGCAAGCCTGTGTGTGTCCGTAAGCAACGCTCTGCAGGCAAGGCCGTACAGACAGCACTTAGGCCTTCTTCCCACTGTGAAGAGATCTGACCTCTCCCGAGAACTCCCAGCCTTCTCCTCCAAGGGCAATTTCCTTCTAGGAAACTCCCTGTGCCTCCTGGTTTCCAGTCTCCTGTTCCGTATGGAAGGTACAGGGCAAACAGAGAGCATCCTATTTTTGGAGGAGATTGGACACTCTCCGCCACAGTCCCCAGAATCCAAACAGGTTTCTGAGAACCACATCTCCTTCTTCCATGTGGAGCTTCATCCACAGCTCCATCCACAGCTCCATCATACTGGGGGTCCTGACCCTCGCTCAGCACCCCCATAGCCCAGGCTGAGTCAGGGTCTCCTGGAACCTATGGACTACAAGGCCCAGAGCTTCCTCAGAGGACTGGTTCTGCCACTGTAGCCAACTATGGCTCCATCCTCCCACCCAGACCCCATGCAGGGACACAATAGCCAGGTCCCCGCTGCTGGCCCTTCCAGTGGCTGGGTTTGCTGCTCCCCAATCTTTCCTCCAGCCCATCAGAGAAGAAGGCCGGGGCAGGCGCTGGGTACACGCAGCTGGCTCCCATCAGAACTCGCGCTAATGCTGTACAGGGATCTAAAACAAGACCACGTGGGCCTACATCGGTGGCTGGCTCCAGGAGGCATTTTCTATGTCCTTCATAATCTAAAAGGTGTAATGAGACCCTGCCAGGGGGAAGCATTTGTCTGATCTTACACAGTCATAAACTGGAGGACAAGGTCCTCTCAAGCCCCCTGCCTGGATCACCCTGATTTACACACCCATCAGGGGGTCTCCCTGCCACCCCAACAGCAATGACAAACACCCCAAGCCCCCTTGTACTCCAGGCGGTTTCCCTCCCCCACTCACAGAGGGGTCTGTGCAAGCACCCCTACGTCCCACGTCAGTGAAAAGAGACCCAAATGGAACCATGGACAGCCTAGAGGCAGAAAATGAGACGTAAGATCATATCGGCCCTTCTGACAGTTGAAGTAAAATTTTATGTGAGCAATATACTCTGGCTCTGATTACCATGCAGTATAATTTTATTCTGGTTTTGCTGGGTCTGCTGCACCCCTGCTCTTTCGAGTGTTCAGATACTCCGCTTGCCAAGATAAATGATTATAATTGACAGGGCATTGTCAACCTATAGCCAAGCTGATTTCATTAGGCATGCCAAGGGCCAGCTCTGGGGGCAGGTAGCGGAGCGGAAAGGGCGTTTGATCTCACCCTCTCCCTGTGGTACCGTCCACACTGGCACCAAAGGCTGGAGGGCAAGAGAACAAAGGGTGTGCGATGTCTCTGAATTCAAATCTTTCTCTTTGAAACGAGACGTCCGAGATGGCCAATAGAGCCGAGGAAATGGATTTCTCCCTCATTTGATGTTAAGCCTTCAGTGTCGAGCGCCAGGTCTGCGGGCTGCAGAGCCCCCTTCCTGCCTTTCTTCCATCACTCCTCTCTACTTCCCGGGAAGGCCCTGAAAAAGTCGGCCCTGTGTAACTTAGTTTTCAGAGTTGGGGTGAAGGTGTTGTACCCTACTTCTGATTTGACACAAGAAAGGGGAAAAAGTGGAGTGTCTGAATGGGGAACCCACTCTCGTGTCTACCGTGCTGTGAATCGTGCATAGGTGGCCTGAGAGCCAGATATTGCTGGCCTCAGCTCTCACGCCCGTGTAAACTGACATATCCCTGTCCTATCCAGCCATCCTAAGCACTGTATTCCACACCTTTTACTTGAACAATGTAAAAAAAGAAAGTCGAGGTGTGGAAGCCTGACCTGACTCATGCACCTGCACTTCTTAAATAAGAACCAGAATTGTCAGTGTCCACAGGAACACTCTTCCCCAAAGTTGAGCTGTGGGGTGGCTCCCAGAAAACTGTACCACAATGTGGAGCTGTGTAGCAGATCCCAGAACACTGTTCCCCAAAGCTGGGCGGTGGAGTCGATCCCAGAGCACTATACCCTAAAGTTGGGCTGTGCAGTAGATCCCAGAGAACCTGAACTGTAGAGTGAATCCCAGAGCACTGTTCCCCAAAGCTGAGCTGTGGTCCCAAGTGGCCAAGGAGAGAGGGATGGCTGAAGAAAAAATAACATAGATACACAAGGAATTACTCCAGCCATAAAGACAGATGCAGTTATTTCTTCCATAAGAAAATGGATGTAAACAGGAGATAATCATATTAAGTGAATTAACTCAGTCTCAGAAAGATAGACAATGTTTTCTCTCGTGTGGTTCCTAGACTTTATACAGACTTTATATAAAGTCATGTATGTATGTATAGCATGGAAGCAGAAGCAAAGCTGCCAAAGGAGACAAAGGGGACTCGTAGGAAAGAGATAGGGATGCAGGAGGAAATATCTATGAGAATACCCCTTTGTAGCACAGTGCCATGAACAATGAACAAACACAATGAAAAATTTAAAGAAAAAAATAAAAAGAAGTTAGAACTGCTCTATCAGCGTACCTGAACCTAAGAACCCAAAATACCCGAACTTAAGAACCAAGACCCGTGGGCTGGGAACAGGCATCTGTACATCAGCATCCAGCCCCCAGCCTTCTTACAGCAGGGAGGCTTGCTGACAAACATCCCCTGAGTGCACACTGATGCATTCTTCCAGTGTTTCCAGTCTCAGTTGTGTGACTGCCTGGGAACGTCAGACATTTGGGGAAGGTGTGTACTTACCAGAGTAACCAAAATATTCAGAATGGAAAAGGTGAGTTATGGAGAAAACAAACACAACCAACTTATTTTCTAGGAGATGGCAGACATAGCAAGAGATAATGCTGTGTTTTACAATGATAAGGGGTCAGTCAAGTGACTTGGAAAGTCCTGAAAAGTTTATGAAAGAAAGAAAGAAAGAAAGAAAGAAAGAAAGAAAGAAAGAAAGAAAGAAAGAAAGAAAGAAAGAAAGAAAGAAAAGAAGGAAAAAAGGAAAAAAGAAAGAAAGAAAGGCCAATAAAAGATTTGGAAGGTAATATTAGTGAACTCTCCCAGAAAGCTGAGCCCCAGAGGCCATGAGATGGAAGTGAGAGAAGCTGGAAAGATCCTACAGACAGTTAATAGGGTCTGTGGGCACTGGTCACTGCTTAAAGTGCTTACCACTCAAGTGTGAGGACCGGAGTTCAGATTCCCAGGACCAACATAAATGCCAGGAGCACCTGGTGGCCCATCTAGAGTTCCAACACACAGAAGGCAGAGAAGAGCCATCTAGGGCCAACTGGATAGATACACTAGCTATATTGGCAAGATCTGAGTTTTATTGAGAGACTGTGCCTCCACAAATAAAGTGTAATACCAACAAAAAGGATTCCCGATGCCAACAAATGCACACATGTACCAACACACACACAAATATGCATATATCCAGGCATGCACACCATTCATGCATAGGCATGGTGAAAAAAATTTAAGACATTCTAGAGAGAAAATACAGAATAAAGAATATTGTCTCCCAGTTAATATTGTCTCCCAGTTAATATTGTCTCCCAGGGTTTTTTGTGTTTGTTTCTTTATTTTGTTTTGTTTTGATTTATATTTGAGGGGCTGCGGTTAAGAGCATTTGCTTTTCTTCCAAAAACTCTCAAGTTCAGTTCCCAGTACCCACATTAGGGAGCTTACAACCACCTACACCTCCAACTCCAGGGGATCCCACACCCTCTTCTGGCCTCTGAGGGTACATTCATGTATGTGCACACATCTACACACAGACACATACATATATACATAAACAAAAACAGAACTTATTTAAAATCCGCAACAGTATATGATTACGAAATTTTAGAGCATGTAATTAAAAAATTAATTTTTAGTCACTCACCAGTCATTGCCAAAAGAATGGAAATAAATCCAGCCTCACACCTGTTATTAGCACAAGTGGCTCTAAGAACAATGTGAACTCCCGCCAAGGTTCTAAAGGTGTCAACAGAGACTTCTATGCCCTGCTAAGCTATCGACGAAGGATGGAGCAGAATGATGTCTGAGGGAAGAAGAAAATCACTACCACACATATCAACATTTACATGGAAGTATATGACTGAGAAACACGGGAGTAAATAAACACAAGGCCCTCTTAAAGGAACATTCCAGAATGCTAGCCCAGTAGAAGCCAGAGTCATCAGACTAGGAAAGAACAGAACAGAGGATTGGGGTAGAGGACGCGTAAAAAGAGCAGGATTCTAGGTATTTGAATCTATTCATGAAGCAGCCTGAAGCCTCTTCTAGCTGTCAAGTAGTACTTGCTTGCCCATGAACTGCAACACTTACAGAGTCATAAAAAAAATATCAGCATGATTTGTTTCGTGACCACTTGACTTGTAGACTCTATGGACAAGTCATGTTGTAGTCAAGTTTACAAAGTAAGGAGGAAGTCCTTCCACCCTTAGTAATAGGCAGTCAGATGCACAGTTGCTAGGAATAGGGAGTAGAGCCTGGAGGGGAAGAGAGAGGTGAGATGGGGGCTGGTAGGGTCATCTCAGAACTGTGGGGTCATCTCAGAACTGTAGGGTCATCTCAGATCTGTGGGGTCATCTCAGAACTGTGGGGTCATCTCAGATCTGTGGGGCCATCTCAGAACTGTGGGGTAATCTCAGAACTGTGAAGTCATCTCAGAACTGTGGGGTCATATCAGAACTGTGGGGTCATCTCAGAACTGTGGGGTCATCTCAGATCTGTGGGGTCATA
>NC_022009.1:43098136-43119857 GCF_000317375.1 Microtus ochrogaster
TCAGAACTGTGGGGTCATCTCAGAACCCTGGGGTCATCTCAGAACTGTAGGGCGTCTCAGAACCGTGGGGTCATTTCAGAACTTGGGGTTGTCTTAGAACTGTGGGGTCATCTCAAAACTGTGAGGTCATCTCAGAACCTGGGGGTCATCTCAGAACTGTGAGGTCATCTCAGAACTGTGGGGTCGTCTCAGAACTATGGGGTCATCTCAGAACTGTGGGGTCATCTCGGAACTGTGGGGCCATCTCAGAACTGTGGGGTCATCTCAGAACTGTGGGGTCGTCTCAGAACTGTAGGGTCATCTCAGAACTGTAGGGTCATCTCAGAACTGTGGGTTCATCTCAGAACCCTGGGATCATCTCAGAATCGTGAGGTCATCTCAGAACCCTGGGGTCATTTCAGAACTGTGGGGTTGTCTCAGAACTGTGGGGTCATCTCAGAATCGTGGGGTCATCTCAGAACCCTGGGGTCAAACACATCATAAATAAATGAGGAATAAAAACTATATAGGGGATTACAATGTGCAGACACTGTTAATAAAGGAGTGTGTGTGTGTGTGTTTGTGTGTGTAGTGTGTGTGTGTATGTATGTATGTGTGTATGTGTGTGTGTAATGAGTTGTAGGCAGGGAAGGAAGAGATGAGGGTATCCAAGCAAATGAACAAGCTCGATTTTTATAGGTCAGTGTATGATGCCCAAACACAATCAACGAGGACATCATTAACATGTGGATTAAAATCTACTCATGGAATTAAAATTTGATCTACACAAGAGAGAGAATGGGACCAGAGTGCCAGGGTGCTGTGACAAGAGCCTACTGGTTTTCATTATAAATGTTCCTAGAGTCTGGCAGGAAGTCTCAGCTAACAAAATGCCTGCTGTCAAAACTGATGACCTGGATCTATCCCCGGGACCCGCATGATGGAAAGAGTGAAGAGATTCATCAATCTGTCCTCTGATTTCCATGTGTGCACACACTCACATACACACACAAATAAAATGCAAAAGTTGTATCTACTACATGACGCTTTAGACACATGTCAGTCTTTGATAACAAATGTTTTTAGGCATTGTTTGAGCTAAACTTGACTTCATGCTACAGACACAGGTCATTAAGACTGGGACATACCAGGGGCAATAGAGATAGCTCAGCAATTAAAAATGCCTGACTGTTCTTCCAGAGGACCCATGTTTGGGCCTCAGCACCCACAAGGCAGCTCACCGTCTGTAACTCCAGTTCCAGGAAATTCGGTGTTCTCTTCTGATCTCCACAGGAAGTGCATGATGTGGTATACATAATACATACATACAGACATACACATAAAATAAAAATAAATTTTAAAAAAAGATTGGGACATGCCAATCACATGTGGGCTCCCTAGGGTGACAAGCCTGTTCCTGCTGGTGATATGGCGGTTGCTTATCATCTAGAAGCTATTTTAAACTACAATCTAGATTGTTCTATTTCATTCAATTCACAGATCAAACCCAGAAGGCAAATTATTCAGAGAACCATGAGTCACCAGTCACTGGAGAGTACCTTCTGGGCCATGACTCTCCACCTACAGACAGCCCGTAAGGAGTCACCCGTTCTCCCAGCCGCTGATATCACAGGCCTGCTAGGAGCAAGGACACCTTCAGTATCACCCAGGCTTGCTGGACTCCACTTCCATCCTGGAGGTCACATGGGGGACTCTTGCTAGCAGCTGGGGCTTGGGGCAGAGGCTGCAATTTCAGTGCATCCTCAGCCACGCCAAGCCTTCGATCCACGGGCCAGGAAATCTCTGCCGCTTTCAGTCTCAGGTCTGAAAAAAGGTCGTTTTCTTTAGATGTGTCACCTAAGCAAGCCTCCTCCCTTAGCTGAGCCTCACTCTTTCTAAATACGAAAAAGCAGGTTTTGACTATTCGGGGTGACAAGTTCCAGCCCTGCAAGCCTTGGGGTAACTGATCAACCCCAACAACAGGTGAGAGGGAGGGGCTGCCTGACGCTGGAGGCAGAGGAGATAAGTGAGTGACATCGGAGCAGACTGTTCAGGCAGGGTGCTACTGGCAGGCAGTGGAGTAATCCTTTGCGGTGGAAAGATCCGGAGCCCTGGGGTCTGAGACCCAGGGTGTAGTTCTCCCTCTCCCCGAACCTAGCCATGTTGGGTGATTCCAAGCAAGTCGCTGCAGCTCCCCGGCCCTCAGTGTCCTCACCTGGAAGATTAAAGGGTTCAGCCAGACAATGCCCACAGTCCCTTCCAGCTCTGACTTGCTCTCATTCCATGATTGCGTGACCACCAAATTAAATTAAAATCAGAGCTTTTACACCACCCTGGGCGCTGGCGAAGACACAGCACACACCCAAGGGTACATGAATAAGCCTCCTGCAAGTGGGTCGCTGGGCTTTTTCTTGTTGTTATTGGGTGTCTTTTTTTTCTCCTTTCCTGAGCTTATCAGCCTTTGATCAAGGGCTCCCTCTCCAACGCAGGTGCTTATCTGCCCGCTGAGGCCGAGGGCACATCTTAGAAACTCAACTCGCAGCTTGTGAGGCAATGAAGGCGTTCCTGCAGCTCTTAAGCCGCAACCTCTGGCTATAGCAAGGCGTTGTCTGTAAACAGTCTTGCTCCACACAAGCCTCCCTGGGAAGCAGAAGCTGCAGACCCACTCCTGCCTGCCCTGGGAGGCCTGTACCTGGCCACCTGCAGGTGGGATCAGTCCATGGGGAGATGATGGGAGCTGCCAACACGCCGCCAGACTGGATGACACATGGATCCCAGATAACATTTCCACAGCTAGAATTTCTGAGGTCCTGGCCCTGGGCCAGGAAGGGTCCCAAGGATTAGGATTAGAGTCCTAATGGCTGATCTATTTGGGGTTCCCCCTGGAAAGGCAATTCATCGGATGTACAAGGGAGACATGGCCCACAGATTTGGTTGATTTCTAAAGTCAGGGTGACTCATTCCATCAAGGAAAGCGTCCTGAAAACGGACATCCCCTGCTGAGCAACTGAGAACCAGGTGTGACCATGGATGCAGGGCTTTCCTATCCAAGAGGCCTTTGGCTTGAACGAGCAGAGAAAGTGTATACAAGACAAACAATGACCAGAGCGTGTGCTTGACTGATGAATGTAAAAAGACTAGCTCTCCTAGGCACTGCTTTGGGAAAATCAAGTGTGCTGCTCCTGACTGATGCGACAAAATGCCTAAGGAAGCCAACTTAAAGGAAGTTTTGTTGTGGTTGAGGTTTGAGATGTCTCAGTCCATAGTTATCGGCTCCTTTGTCCCTGAGGCTGACATAAGGGAGTGATGGAACAAAGCTGATTATATCTTGGTGGCCAGGAAGCAGGGAGAATCAAGCCCCCTGGCTAGAGGGAGGGGCAAGCTGAGGGAGCCTACCACTTCTTAGTCCCACCTCTTCATAGCTCATTCACCCATGAATTCATCAAGGATTATCCCATTGATATGTTAGCATCCTCAGGACCCAATCACCTTTCATTAGCAGGTGAGCAACCTAGAAGCTGTATCCGTGACACCAACCCTGCTTCTTGAACATCTTGCATGAGCAGCAACAGTCACTCACAGATAGGACTAAATGGCTCAGGGAACTTCCGTTTTGAGCCTTGCCCTGTATGTCAGCTCAACACATCCTAATGGACCAACAGAGTAGTGATCACAACTCTCCCCATTTCTCATGGGAGGGAACTGAGGAGACTCTTTGATCATGATCTTCTTTCATGGTGATGCCCTGCCTCAACCTCGTCCTCCCACATCTAGACACTGTTTCCTTCCTCCCACCCACCTACTCCTCGTCCTTCATGCTCCCGCTCGTGGAATCCCATCAACCACATCAGCCAGCATGTGGTGCTCTGTTGCAGGTGTAAGAAAGTCTAGGCTTCCGAGACCTAGCACAGCGCTGCTCACCACCATACTCCAAGGCCTCACAGGTGGGCAGGTGCCTTCTGATCCCCAAAGTCCCTGAAGTGCCTGAGCTGCTGGGGTCTCAACAAGCACTTGCCTGGTCCCCAGAACCTGATAAGCAGGTCTCTCATCAACTGTTAAATACTCCAGCCCAGAGTTGACCCAGGTCAATTTTTCTCATAACTCACTGGCCAGAGAGAGTCACATGACCACTCTCAACCACAAGACAGGAGAGACCCACAAGGAGGCTGGGTCTCTGCAGCAGGAAGTATGTCTACTGTGTGACTCTCTACCTAGGTCCCCAAAGGCAAAACCTTCATCCTCAGAGTTATAGGGGGGCTGTCTTTCTTCTCCAAGAAATGGTGGAAATGACTGGTTCTCAATTCCTACAGGTTGAGGAGCTTTTTTTTTACCACACTGCCCCCCTTGTTTTATTTGTAAAATAGATGTGATAAGGCAACAATTCCTCAATCACAGAGTTACAGAGAAAAAGGATGTGTTATTTGATGCATATACCTCGGTCTCAGCTGATGCTTCTGCATCTTTGTCTTCCCTCTGCTCCCTCCAAGTCTCCCAACCTCCCCCATATCAGCTCCCACTGGCATCTCTATTGGTACTACTTCTCCACCTCCACCTTGAGCTGTGTTCCTTCCAGCTTATCCTGTCCATCTTCCTAGGATACAGATCTCTTTTTGTCAATAGATACTCAATAACCGCCTATCTTCTTCCCACCCTCCTCCTCTGCATGGTGAAACACTTGCCCATTCCTCAGTTCTACTGTGATTTGCTTTATGACCACACACCTTTGACCTGTCCTTTTCCTTGGAATGGCCTGAGAAACTCATATTCATCCTTCAAAACTTTGTGTCACATGAGAACCTATGGAGGCTTCCACAGCTACCCCAGCAAACTTCATTTTTGCTCACCCATTACTACAATCTTTTTGCTGGCCCAAACTCTGCCATCAGTTGAGACCAAGGCTAGAGACAGCTGGATAAGCCTCAGCTTTGACTCTGGGCTTGTTCTCAAACTCGCTTTTTGACAGAAGAGAAGTTCCCTTTCTATATTCAGCTACCCTTGGTGGTGGGAGACCCACCCTCTTTCAAGCTGCCAGAGAGTTACCCCAACTTCTTTATAATCACATCTTCCCAGGGCTTTTCTGTCCTTGTAGATAGATCTTTATCCACCTGTTCCCGAGGCTGGTGGCATATAAATGACCTCCTCTTTCCCCACTTTTTGGTGTGACTTCCCTGTGCACACTCTTCACATCTTGATAGATTATAGCACACACAGTCAAGTTGCACACATGGTAGAAACACCCCATGGGGTGAGGGGAAGTTACTCCGCGCCCAGAATATCACATGAGGGGAACAAAGTTTTTTTGTTTGTTTTTGTTTTGTTTGTTTGTTTTAGTTTTTCGAGACAGGGTTTCTCTGTAGCTTTGGAGCCTGTCCTGGCACTACCTCTTGTAGAACAGGCTGGTCTCGAACTCACAGAGATCCACCTGCCTCTGCCTCCCGAGTGCTGGGATTAAAGGTGTGCACCACCACCACCCAGCGGGAACAAAGTTTTGATTCCTACTCTGCAGGTGAGTTATGGGTGCATGCTGGGCTCTGGTAGGAGCTCACATTCTTCCACGCAAATCTAAACAAGACTCTTCAGCTGGTGAGTAAACTGAGGCAGAGTGGGTCCCACTGTAGTTTGAGGTCATGGGCAGAAGTCCTTTGGTTTCCAGATTCCTCGTTTTGAAGTTTGGGGGAAAGCAAACAACTGAGCCTGGTGGTGATCGGCAGGTATGTGGGTGTGTGAGATGGGACAGGACAGCCCCACCACCCAGAGAAATGAACCCAAACCTCTCAACAGCACCAGAGGGAAGAAAGTGGGTGCTGAGAACTCTGTTCCACAGAGTACGTGGTATTTACTGTTTATGCAGATTCCAAAACAAAACAATATGTTGTTGAAGTGCATAAATGTGTCTAGAATTCAAGCTTCCTCTAAAAAAAGACATTAAATGCATACAAATCACTACTGTAGAATGAAGAGGGTGAGAATAGTGGCCTGGGGACACAGGTGGCTCCATGGGCTCATCTGTAAATGCAGCATGTTTAAAGTATCTAGCACTTTCAGGGCACTTCTGACAGCTATGGAAATGCCTACGTGGAGCACGGGAGTTAGGGGAAGGGGCTAATCTAGAGGGGCAGGAGTTGGTTTCTAAAAACTCCACAAACACTACAAAATTTCTAAGTTCACATCCCATAGTAGCTTCCAACAAATAGTGATGCCCTCGCCAACAACTCCCTTGCTTCCTATACTCATTGGCTTCTTCCTAAGTGACCAGGGGGTTTGGGGTAGGTGAGCTCAGGTGGGCTCACAGTTCTCAGCCCCATGAGGTCTCACTCAGGAGAGCAAGTCTCTGTCTAACCAGGCAATTTCCCTCTCTTATAGGACAGAAATAGGTGAGAAAGCCCACATGGGGGAGAGTATGTCTCTCTAAAGGCAAAGAAAGACGGGAAGCTGAGGGAGAGGGGAAGGAAGGAAAAGAGGAAGGGTGGAAGGGGATAGAAAAGAAGGGATGGGAAGGAAGGAAATGAAGGAGGAAGGAACAGAGAAAAAAGAGAGAAACATGAAGGAAGGAAGGGAAATAAGGGAGGAGGGAAAGAGATTGAAAGGGGGAGTGACAGAGAAGAGAGAGGGAAAGATGGAAGGAGGGAGGGAAATACAAAAGAAGGAGGGAGAGAGGGAAGGAGGGAGAGAGAACGGGAGGAAGGAAGGGAGGGAGGGAGGGAGGGAGGGAGGGAGGGAGCAAGAAACTATCAACCTAGAGTCTATACTGAAAAGTAGCAGGGTCTTGGCAACACAATGAGGTTTTCTCTGTGTCGCTCTTGGCTCCTCATCTGTGCATACATGTACATGTGCACACACATAAACTTATACACACAGCACGCAGCACAGTCCTACCGGTGACTTAACTCCCAAATCAAGCCCATCTCTACCAAGCAGCTCCTGGGAAATTCCATGTTAGTGTCTCAGTCAGGAAGGTCAGACCAGTTCAGGTCAAGGTTCAGTTCAAGCTCTTTCCTTAGGTTCGAGCATTCCATGTCTCCTTTCTTCCCAGGGAGCAAGTGCAGAGACCATAGCCCTCTCTGCAAACCTCCTATAGGGGCCCAGGCTTATTCTTGGGCAGCTTCTCCATGCAGCTGGGCTGAAAGCCTCTGGTCAGAAACATCCAGAGGTCACAGTAGATCCCAAGGGCCCCTAACCAGGGACCTGTCCCGATAGCAATGGACACCAGTACCCCTCACATTGCAGGCACATGTTAAGCATGCCCCTGGCCTGTTTCGCAACAACTATGCTTTTGTGAGCTCAAAGTGGTCTTCCCAAGCTCAAATTCAAGGTCTTATTTCCCTGAATGAAATCTCTTTGTGTTTGTAGCATAGTGAATTTGGAAGCAATGTGAGGACAGGGACCCTTGGTCACATTATCCCATTTTTTTTCTCCCAAAACAGTTCAATACTCTTAACGCAAGGCAGCATTGTCTGGTTATTTGGACATTTGCAGGAGGAAGGAAGGGATCTTGGAGTCTCCAGGTATGCTTGTGCATCTTGCCCCGTCTGTCTGTTAAAAGGCACATTGGATGCTCACAACTCGGTACTCCCAGGAGCACTAAGAAGTGCCTAGCCAAGTCCTCCCCGGCAGTTGCTCCTGACCTGGCCTCCCCTGGCCTCTGAGACAGACCAATCGAGGCATCCCATGGAGAAACGAACTTGGTCCTCTACTGCCTTGGGTTGAGCTGTGAGTGAAGCCCATCGCAGGATGTGGTTGGCCAGAGTAGTGAGGCACCTAGAAAGGGGTTTCCCAGAGGTCTTTGCAGCAAAGCCACAGGCTGGGGAGACGATTAGTGGCCTCTGCTTTCTTTTCATCATGCAGATCCTTATGGCAAGGAGAAGATAAGACCATTCCTCCGCCCTGGACACTCCTCCTTCTCACGAAAGGTTAAGCACGGAAATTACGAGACTGGCAAAGGATCCTCTGTGCCAGCCCTGAGCTCTCAACCAGCCTGACCTCCTGTAAGGGCACACAAGGTGGTCCTGTCACTATTAGTAGAGTTTAAGTACTCTGGTCAAGGAAAAGGCTCCAAGTAGTTCATACAGTCAATCCATCTTGCTAAAGAACATTTGAGCAAGATGCATGGCAGTCTAAAACATGATAAATAAAGATCCTTCAAAGTGCGGAGGCTTAGAAATGAGCAGAGAAGGAGCTAAGAAAAAGAACACACACACATACATGCACACACACTGGGGTCTTTGCCAAATCTCAGCACTTGAAATGATGCTTAGCTGTGCCCTGGCCTCCCAGCAACCTACTGCAGAGTTCAAAGTGGACTCTAGCTGCCTAAAGTACATGTTACCAGGGTAAGTTGTCAGTGTACTGAGTGACCCACCCA
Source organism: Microtus ochrogaster (assembly GCF_000317375.1). Lineage (NCBI taxonomy): Eukaryota > Metazoa > Chordata > Mammalia > Rodentia > Cricetidae > Microtus > Microtus ochrogaster. The sequence continues at coordinate 43,106,478 of NC_022009.1, forward strand.
CCTACCCATGTGTCTTTAGAAAGGGAAGGGAGACAGCAACCCTCATAGTGGGACCCCATTTCCAGTGAGACTTTGGAAGGCCATCATTTACAAATAGCAGGGAAGGCACACTCCACACTCTTGAACTTCACTGAGCCTCTTTGCATATATCCATCAGCATGTGGCTGCCTCCACGCCTGTTCTCCCTGAAAGACCAGGACTCATTCTGTAGTTGGGTGGGGCCAGATGAGAAAAGGTGAGAAGGTTGGAGAAAGTTCTTAGAAATTAGCAAAGGTTGCAGAAAACCGATCCAGGGGACAGAGTGCCAGGCACAAGACCACAGTGGCATCCTTAGAGAGGCTGGGGGCAGTGGGCAGAGACTTCGGACTTCATATTTGAAGATTAATCCAGAAGAGAAGTAGAGAGTACATGAAACCCAGATCTCACTATGTGTAAATCCAGGCTCCCTGAGAAACAAACACTGAGCTTCCTAAAGTTGAGTGAAACTTCCGAGGAGTGTTTTTGGAGAAGGAGAGCTGGAAAGGAAGCTGTGGAAAAAAAAGGTTAAGAAAAAGAAAAGCTGAAATATAATCTAACTGCCAGGAGATCTCATGGGAACCCCTGCTGTGGGCAGCACCCTTCAGGGATGCCCCAAGTCAAGTCTAAAGGACCCGGGCATTCATGCTCTAGCACTAAGTTTACGTTGATGCAAGTGGCCTGAAGCTCCAGGAAGTAAGTTTCATTTGATGATGGAGGGTGGCGATGCAGTCAATCACACGGGTGTTGTCCTATAGGGGTCTTAGAAGCCCAGCAGCATCTAATACAGCCCATGCCGTCTGCACCTGAACCAGCTTCTGTCTCTAAATTTAGTCCATCTTGGTGCAGAAGATCCAAGACCTTAGTTACGGGTCTCGTCCGTAGGGGAACTGAGAGGCAGGTGGTCTGTGTGAACAATAGCAGAGCCACTGATGCTGCAGCTAGTGCTGCAGCCACAGCAGATGCTACCCATCCACCCCCTCTGTGTTGAGATCAGCATCTGCCCTCGTGTGGTTACCAGCAGGGTGACCCACCCACTTCACCACCGGAAATCTTTAACTCAAAGGAGTAAGGAAGCAACTATTCAGAGGGACTCGCTGAACCGTTCTCCTGACACTCCTCTGTTTGAGAAGCAGCCTCGGCTGCAGGGTCTGAGACTCCAGCCTCCTCTAATCATTCTGCTCCTCTTTTAATCAGGGCCTGATCCTCAAGTCTTCTACCGGGAGATGGGGTGTGAGCCTGTGTTACTCACTGGTGCTCATAGGTAGGCCTAAGTTGATGCTTAATCACTCTTAACCTTGTTCTGTGTCTTTGTCATGCATCAGTTGCCCCCAGAATCAGTTCCACAATTTCTAATTGCTGTCTCCTCCCTCCTTACCTGAGAACTTGTACCTCTAGTGTATTCCTCTCTCCAGCCTCTTATCACACTTCACCACCAGTCAAAGGTTGAATCGCAGCGTTGCTGCAGCATGCCAGGGCCTGCTCATCTAGTGTCTGTTCCGAGGGATACAATCGTCCTTGCCACTGGGCCAGGAGCATCTCCAATTCCAGAATTCATTCTTGAGTCTGCATCTTTCAACCTCTGTGGTGCCATCAGGTATTTGCTGGTGTCTTAGTCAGGGTGACACCATGATCACAGCAACACTTGCAAAAGAAAACATTTGATAGGATGGCTTACAGTTCAGAGGTTCAGTCCATTATCATCATGGTGAGACATGGTGGTGTACAGGCAGACATGGTGCTGGAAAAGATGCTAAGAATTCTATCTCCGATCATAAGGCAAGAGGGAGTGGTCTGTCACACTGGGTGTAGCTTGAGCATAGAAGACCTAGAGTCCATACTCACAGTGACACACTTCCTTTAGCAAGGCCACACCTACTCCAACAAGACCACACCTCCTAATAATGCCACTTTCTTTCTGGGCCATTCTCTTTCAAACCACCACAACTGAGTTCCTGAAAATGAACTGAGGAATAAAATTATTTGCAGAAGGTTTCCATGAACAAAAAACTTCAATGGACTGGAGAAGAAATGTTGAGCGGAGAGAGAAGCTGAACCAGGATGAGGTTATAGTAAGGCCCTCAGTCAGCGTTCCAGGGAATACAGGGGAATGTGGACCATATCCAGCACTACTCTACATAGACATCAGCAGACCACTGGATCACTACATGGTCCAGTCACTGGACACTCCCATTTGATGACCTGTGGTCAACTGTCATGGTAGAAGGAGCTGTGAGGCTTGTGTCAGAAAGCATTCATGCCATGCATCAAAACTGTGTCTCTGTTGCCTGTCTCCTGAGCCACTCATTCAAGCCCTGCAGAGATCGCTCCTGCTCCTTCTTCAGTCAGGCTAGACCTTGACCATCAACCAGAAGCACTTACTTCCCTAGGGAGACAATGCCCATGTCCTGGCACTAGCCATCACCCCCTTGGCACAGTACTAATACACCAACACACCCAGGATCCTCTCCTTTACTGCTGCCCTAGTGTGTTGTGTGTTTTTGTTTTTGTTCTTTCCTGATACCTCCTCTGAACCTACTCTGACAGGAACTCAATGTTTGACATAGAGGGTAGATCCAAGAAAAATGAGAGTCTACATCCCAGTGTTACTCTGAAGCCTTAGGATGGCCCAGACCCAACTGGCTTTAAACATTCAGTCCATCACCCAGTTGACTCCTACTGAATCTATTCTGCAAGTCACTTCCTGCATGTGTTTCTATAAAACTTAATCCCTCTTACTTTTTACCTTTGCTCTTGGGTAATGTTAACCAACATGCAGGACCTGGCAAGAACATTACTATTTAAGAAGCAATTGGACAACAAGTCAAATTAATAAGACAAAAATAGTAGGCTCACCCTTGTGCCCAGGATCCCTGAAGCCACAGGTCTTTGATTCCATTCTATGGATTGGGCAACAAATTCAATCAGAAATCAGTTGGTTGTTTTCTTACCATCCGTGCCACTATTGCACCAGTAAGCTCCTCTTATCTGGAAGATTGATATTGTAGCAGGCAAGATATAAATCTGGGAAAGGCCACTGCTTACTTTTCTCCCTGTACTGTCTGTGTAGCAATTTCAAACAGTATGAGGGTGAGCCATCGTGGAAGAATCTTCTACCTCAATTCCAATGTTATTTCTCTGAATTCTGCAACAAAGATATGCGGTGTCTTCAGCAAGTCTTACCGTTGGTTCTGGTGGGTTCCCCAGGAAAGAGCTCTGTGCCATGGGTCATTGTGTCATTGAACTCTTGGGCTCTTTTGGGCAGAGCTCCCGTCTTTTGCATGCTATAATTTTAGTGCCTTCTGTGGGAAATGAGAGACTTGTTTAGAGGTGAGAGTCAGGGGAGAGCAAGAAGGGTGGAAAAGCAAGAAAATGAGGAAGAGAGAGGTATGGAAAGAACAGTGGAGAGACCAAGGCATGTGTCTCGCTTGGGTATTAATCTGGTGAGCTTGAGACACACAAGACAGAAGCCATAGTGACAAGAGACTATGTGGCAGAGATTGACTAAAAGTGTCCAAGCTCAACGCTCTATGAAGTCCAAGGCTAGCCCAGGCAGAAGAGGGATTCTAGAAGGTGGAGCCCAGAGACAGTGTCAGGGTACAGAGACCTAGTCTCATGGGCAGAGAGCACAGCATAGCATTGAGATTTAAGGCAATGTTATTTGCCTTATCCAGTCTCATGGCATACAGGGAAGGTAAAAGTATGGGCTGTGGCAAATGAGGCTAGAGTGTGAGTCTGGGCAAAGAGAGGAAGAAGGAAAACAAACGACATAGAACAGCAGGTGAGTAAGCAAGCCACAGGCGATCACCACCGAGCTCAATGACAATGAATCCAATCACATACAGCCTGATGATGTTCCAGAAGTCAACAAACCAACACGGACATTGTGGAGTTCCAGAAGGCTACATGGCCTTATGACGTGTTGATCCCCCCAAGAAGGTGACACAGTCTGATCTTCAGCCACATACTCAGCCCATCACATCTTTCTTAGAAGGGCTCCCACACGTGAGCACTGCATAGCTATGTTTATGAAGCAGTGGCCATGATGATGGGGCAGCTAGAATGCAGGAAATCAAGGTGAGAATTAAGGAAAAGAAAGCAGGAAGTGACACATGGGACCTCACGAACCACAAAAGCCTCTGTGCAGCAAAGGAAACCATCCCTCCAGTGAGGAGGCAGCAGGCAGTATTTGCCAGCTGGACATCTGACAGCCAATTAGCATCTAGAGCATGCAAGGAGCTCACGAAACTAAACATTAAGAAAACTATCGCGTTGAAAGCAGCACTGAATAGAGAGTCCTCAAAAGAAATACAAACGGCTAACCAACACTTTAAAGCCTGTCATTTGTCCTTAGTTATCAGGAAAATGCATATTAAAAACCACTTTAGGATTCTCCTTGACCCATTGTGGGTCATCTTGACTCAGAATGGCCACCATTAAGGATACAAATGACAATTAATGCTGTTGGGAGGATGGGGACAGGGAACTCTTCTACACTGTTGGTGGAAATGTTAACTAGTCTAACCACCATGGCAGTCAGTCTGGAGGATTCTCAGAAACATGAAAACTCAAACTGCCATGTGACCCAGCTATCCCACTCCTGAGCGTGTACAGAAAGGACTCTATGTTTGACTCTATTCACAATATCCAGGAAACAGAATCAGCCTAGACGTCTATCACTAGATGAATGGATAAGGAAAACGCAGTGCACACACACAATGGGATTTTACTCTTCTGTAAAGGAAAATGAAAAAAATGAAATCTACAGGTGAATTGCTGGAACTAGAGAAATGATAGTGAGTGAGATAGATGACCCAGCCCCCCAAAAGTCAATGCTGCATGGCCTCTCGTGTGGATCAGAGCTTCAATAGTTTAGATATGTGTGGATGTCCGAAAAAATACTGCTGCAAGAATGGCATCATGGTAGGGAAAAACAGAGGATTTAATGGGGTGGAGACGGCAGAACACACATGCTGTGAAGGTAAAAAGAGGTGACACCAGAAGGGGTGGGGTTTAAACAGAGATAAGTGGGGAACAGAGCCAGAAAGTGGGTTACAGGGAGAGGGATGACTACAACTAAGGATGTATGAGAAGTATAGTAATCTATTGCTTTGTAAGTTTATCAAAGTATATTTGAAAATAAGTCTTTGAGCAGAGATGCCAAGTATGGCTAGATACTGATGATTTAGAAACCATAGGTCATTAAATGAAAATCTTAGTGTCAGGTCCAGGGCATCTCCCTAGAAGTTGTTGACCTGGAAAGCTCCGGAGACCTCTGGAACCATATAGGTTATAGACATTGTTGTTGACTTTTCACCAAAATGAGATGGTAAAATGATTGCTGAACATATTACATCCTTCGGTTGTAAAATTCAGATAAATCATACCAAAACTGAGCTAGAAGCTCCCCACTTCTGGCTAGCCTTCATAGCTTTGGAAGTTACTAGAAGGAGCTGGGGGGGGGAGTCAGAAATTGTCTTCCCTAGCTTGCTGCAATAACAATTTGCTAGATAAGAGGTACCTATTGCTATAATAGTCACATGACTTTTACGGGGTAGCCAATTGTTCCTGAGGCCTGACCTAGAGGAGAGAGTTCCTGCCCAGCACTGTGGCCCTTCGTCAGGCCTGTAGCTGAAGAGCTCATCCACGCTAGTGTTAAACCTACTACATTTGTCCTGCTGATTGAACATGTCACCAAGCTGCTTCTTAAATATTCGCTTAAAGCCATAGAGTAGTGCTGTCCGCAACCTTGATCAAATAAACCTCTTTGCAGCATACAGGGGTCAATACAGAGACTCATGGGTAGCTAAGGCATCAACAAGTGACTGCTGGGTACTCAGCATCGAACAGGAAATTCATAGCTCCCCTTGCAGAAGAGGGGCTAGGAAGAACATCGGAGCTGAATGATAGACATTGCACCTGCGAACTCCCAACTACTCAGGTTTCTCTCAAAGAACTTGAAAGACTAAGCCATATGAAATCATAGATGAGAGAAGGGCTCATAGGGCCCATGGTGGCCTAAATGAGAATATCCCCCATAGGCTCCTATATTTAAAATCTTGGCCCCCAGTTGATGGAACTGTTTGGGAAGGTTTAAGGGTTGTGGCCTTGCTAAAGGAGATGTGCCTGTTGAGATAAGCTTCAAGGTTTTGAAAGACTGGCATTGTTCCCTGTAGCAATTAGGAGCGGCGGGGCTGCGTCCCCAGCACCCCGCTGCCCGCAAGGCTAGCTTTACCCGAAATAATTACACGGACACTGTTTTTCATTTAAACACTGCTTGGCTCTTTAGCTCTAGCCCTTTTCTCAGCTAACTCTCGCACCTGGACTAGCCCATCTCTAATAATCTGCTGTAGCCCACAAGGTGGCTTACCAGGGAGATTCTAGCCTACGTCCATCCTGGGTCGGAGCTTCATCGCCCGCAAGAGTGGAGCATCGTGTCTCTCTGAGGCGTCTGCCCCTGAGAGGAGAGCTGTCGAATCTCTGAGCTCACTTCCTCTTCCTCCCAGCGTTCTGCTTTGTTCACTCCTCCCACCTACGTTCTAACCTATCAGGGCAAGCAGCTTCTTTATTTAATCAACCAATGACCTTCCTCCATCAGTTCCCAGTGTCTTTCTTTTCTCTGCCTCGTGGTTGCTCTGCCATCATGGACCCCAACCCCCTGGAACCATATTAAGTCTAATTCAAGGTTTTCTTTTATAATTTTCCCTAGGTCATGGTCTTTTATCATAGCAATAGAAAAGTAACTAGGAGTCTCATCCTGCCCAAGGGAGCCAATGGCAGGAGGGGGCTCCTGAAGAAGGGCAGGTCATTATCTTCTGTGATGCAGTCACTGATGAGGAACCCATACTGCATGCATAGGGTCACAGCTGTGTTCATGGGAGTATCCCTGGATGTGACCCAATGGGTCACAAAGCAAAAATAACAAAGCAAAAAGACTTCAAAAATGGGATGGCAACTCAGAGCCAAAGAGGTGGGGCAGGGATAAGAAAGTGTGGAGGGATAAAAGTGATGTAATATATATAAAAATGTATAAAAATATAGAAGAATAAATTAGTTTTTAAAGCATGAAGACTCCGAAGCTTCCCTGTACCAGCAAAGTGTCCATCGTATGCCCCTTTCACCTGCCAACTGCCTTTCCCTCTTGGGGCTTTCATTAACATTGCATGGCAATGTTGGGAGATGAATAGACTCACCTTTGTGTTCCAGGTGGGAAACCCTAGCCCCAAGGCTGACACTCGCTGTTTGGGTGGAAGGACAGGATTCTGTCCTAGACCTGTATGATTCTGAAGCTCCCAGCCCCTTGGAAAAAAAGAGACACAGAGAAGAAGGCAGAATCAGCACCCTCTGTGCTTGGGGAGACTACAAGGAACCAATCCTGAGCTTAGCAAGCAAAACACAGACATGAGTTCTGCCCAGGGGAAAGTCATGGTTGTGTGGAAGCAAACTGTGCCATGGTAGAGGAACTAGAGTAAGGACGGGGCAGGCAGACGCTTCTCTGAGACGGCATCAGAAGCTAGCATCATCATAATGAAAGACACAACTGCTTGACAGCACTGTTTACACATGGGGACTCACTGGGCTGCAGAGAGAGGTTAGTGGATAACATGACTCTCTCACACACACAAAGCGTGAGGACCAGAGTTCAGATCCCCAGCATCTACATAAAAAGCTGACACGGCAGAGTGTGCCTGCGATCCCCACATTGGGGAGGTGGAGGCAGGAGGCTTCCTGAAGCCTATTGGAAGTCTAACTGAAAGGCCAAGCTCTAGGTTCAGTGAGAGACCCTGTCTCAAAAAGTAAGGCAGAGAGCTATGAAGATCAACCTCTGGCCGCCACAAAAACAAACATATACACAAACTGCACACATGGCGACACACACATGACAAGGGAGAGTTGGATGGAAAAATCCATCCAACATCAACTTTCAGTCTCCACATACATGTACACACACATGAACAGGCCTGCATGCACACGTGCGCATTCACGCGCACACACACCTTGGAGAGCCCTTTGTCCTTCCATAGCACAGCACAGCCAAGGGCAGACCTCACAAGCGCACCTTCCTCCATCTTGGTTTTACTTCTCCACACAGCTTTCTCGGTTCATCTTCATCAGTGTAGGGCATCCAGTGTCTGAGTTGGAAAACTAGCTGCTCTCGCTGAGCTGGCTGCAGGCCAAGGGCCTCGCCTCCAGCCAACTGGAAGCTGCTGGGCTTAGGGCGGAGAAGAAAGAAGGAGGCATAGAATGGTATCTCTCCCAAATCGGGTGTGCTGAGGCAAAAAGACAGCTCTTGACTGGGAAGAGCATTTATCTGTTATGAACATTTTCCATTCTTAGTGATAATTGAGGTTTTTCATAGGCAGCTCTCACTAAAAGCCCAGCGCCTCGTGAGCTCCCACCCCACCCCTCCAAATGCAATTAGAGAGGTTAATCAAACTCTACTGCAAGAGGAACACCAGCCAGGCTGGCTTTTGCATTTTTCAATCTAGAATCATTTGGGGACATTTTAATTGTTAGTTGGTTTATTTATTGAACTTGGGCTTAAAAGAAAAATAAACAGCAAAGAGGCAAGAGGTAGCTAGGCGCGTGAGAAGTCGATGTGTACGATTTAATAGACTCTGTCCTTGTTAGCTCCCTCGGTTGCTAGATTCCAATGAATTCAAATTTCAGCTGTGTCTCTCAACATCACATATTTACATCTTCCATCTATTATGGTATTTCAAATAAGATTGTTATGAAATTGCCCCAACTTTGGGCAACTGTAGATCATAAAGTAGGAAGATTATTGCATTACAGGAGAGAGGCCGTATCTCATTTAAAACACATAAGCACATAATTTCATAGATGTATATCTGTAGCTGGATATATATCTATGAACAATGAAATTGCCCCAAAATTAAAAGCCTCTGGCTATGTATTTGTAAACACAATCAGATCACGATCCAATAAAGGGCCTCTTTTGAATTAATGTGAACCCCACGCTCTTCCAGTCACTACATTTATAACTCCTCTCCTGAGCACCTCACTACTTCTTTGTCTCCACAGAACAGAGCTGGGTGTGCTGTGGATGCTCTGGGCTTCCTTTAGCCAGTGGTCAGTCATTCTTGTTCATAAAACCAGAAAATGGTATCAAAAAATGTGAAAAGATCCAACAAAAGAAAAGCAGGATTCCACACCTCCTGAAGAGGGAGTCTCGTCTAATTTCTCATAATCTGTGGTAGGAAGCATTTGAATTAAAAAAAAATCACTTCACTTGATTTTGTGCTTCCGCTAATGCAAATAGAAGCTGGCTTGTAAGCATAAAAGGGTGGTGACTTCAGATGCTCACAGAAGACAGAGACCATTCCTCTGATTCAGATCATTTCAAGCAAAATTCCCAGATGACCACCTTTCAGGTATGGTTCACCCATCCACTGCGGTTGTTTCCGTGAGGACAGTCACTCCTTCCCCAAACCCAGCCACATCTCCAGAGCACGGAAACATTCAGATGTGCTGAGGAACACCCAGGGAGGGCTCTTGGGAAGTGTCTACATGGGGCAAGGGGCTGGGTACTATTCTCTGCTTAGGAAGGCTGCTGTTTCCAAATGCCTCAGGGTCATACAGTCTCATGGGACCAAGCCAAGTAGGACTCAGAAGAGGACTGATTGTCTTATTGTGCTCCCAAGGTCCGTGGTGGTTGGATTTAGCTGTGGCTGGGTCCAGGAGCCCCAACAACTCAATGGTAAGTCACACAGAGACTGCCTCACCCTTTGGCCTTGTCTCGGGATCTCTGTGGTAGGCCTTAACAAGGGTTTGCTGAGGCCATCTCTACCAGAGCAGGGTCACTGAAAACCCAGTGTCATCACAATACATTGTGTGTATGAAATTGTTGAAAAACGTACAATTTTGAAAAAGGAAACTGAGTCCGTGCTTATTAGTTATAGCAGAAAAGGCCCTCTAGTTTGTTCTGAGAGAGTCACTATGCATCCCTGAAGGAGCCAAAGTGACCAGGTCATCTGGAGATGGCTGAGTTCGTGGAATAATGTAAAACCCCATCCAAAAGGAACAGATGGCAAGAGCACCTATCAGGGATGAAGCTGGTGACATCTCTCCAAGGGTAAAGGTGCTTACTGTAAAAGCCTGGTGACCTAAGTTGGCTCTCTTGAGTCCACATATAGGTGGAAAGAGAGAACCAGTTTCATCAGATTGTTTTCTGACCTACACATGCACACTGTGGCTCATACACACACACACACACACACACACACACACACACACACTAAAATAATTTTTAAGATTTTATTTTATTTCCATTCATGTGCGTATGAGGAGGTCAAAAGATGCGTTGGTTGCCCTGAGGCTAGAGTTAGAGGCAGTTCTGAGGTTCCACTCACGGGTGCTAGGAACTGAACTCAGGTCCTCTGCAAGAGTACTTCCAACTGTTAATCAGTGAGCTATGTCTCCAGATCAAATCAAGTCATTTTTCTCTAGAATAAAAAAGATTAAAGGGTAAAGAGATGACCCCGTGGTTAGAAGTACTGACTGCTCCTGCAGAAAGCCTGAGTTCGGGTCCCAGCAACCACATGAGGCAGCTCACAACCACCTAACTTCATCTCCAGGGAGTGTGATGCCCTGCTCCGGCCTCTGTGGGCACTGCTTGGGCATGCACACACACACACACACACACACACACACAAACAAACAAACACACACACACAAACACACACAAGCAAACACCGAGACCATGATTTAAAAATAAATAATAAAAAATTGAAAAGAACATAGTGTTGTTGGGGTTTCACAAAGTAACAAACCACTTCTTTAAGAAAACCGTCTATTCCTGGCACCCTCCGCCCTACACATTCTAGATCTTGCTGGAAAACTCTGGCTTAGAACTGCACTCCTTCTGAAAGCCCTTTGAATTCCCATGAACTTACGGTTCCTAATTGGTACAACGGGTGCAGTAATGCCTTTCTGGTAGACCGACATACAATGAGAATCAATTTACTAAGTTTGGGTAAAGACCATTACACACTCCTAGATTTAGGGGTACCTCGCTGTTATGGGAGAACATGAACAGTAAAGTCTTCTTGATGGTTATGGGACGGGCACCAAACAGACAGCATCTCGTCAGCATCCATGTGTACCACACGTGAATTCACTCTAGGCTCCTGCCCCGTGTCTAACAACTCCCAGAGAAAGAGACACTAGGATCTATTCCATCACCATCTACAGTTAATGACGATGCGTATCACATAGGCCTAACGCATTACTACTCTACCGTCCATCCCTATGCTCCCCAGATTTAAAAGACAAAAATAAATGAAGAATGGGACAGAGTTTTCCCTGAAAATTCACAGGCATTGCAATATGCGTATTTCTGCATGTTGGCCAATATTTCTAAAATATTCATCTCCAATGTACAATATAGTTTGTCTTAAAACTCTCAAAACATCCCTTTCGTCCTTTCATTGCCAAGCATTTGTCCTCTGGCCTTGACTCTAGCTTCAGAAGGTCAGAAGGCAATTTTGGCAACTTTGACTCTTCTATACCTTAAATTGTGTGTCTCTTCTGCACAGTTGTTGGAAGAAATTCATTTCTTCCTCTTGGGATTCAGCTTCTTTGAAGAAGTACACGTGAGTGTCACTTTCTGGGTCGCACTTCCTTTGAGGCAGCCTTCATTTCAGTCAAGGTTTCTTCCCTTAACTCATGTAATATTTTTCTGTATCGCTTATCCCAATCTCTTTTTAAAGAACACCAGCCATCTTGCTTATATCTGTTGTCTATCTATTATAACTATGTCAGCTTCATAATAATTTTATAGCAACATATGTTGAAAGTGGAGGAATATTTCCAGTTGACATAAAGCTTTCAAGATGTTAATTGATCTCTCTGGGGTAGAATTAAGGATCCCAAATGTCTTCTAATATGTAAGAATCTGGCTTTTTATTAACTTTGTTGTTCTGAGGACAGCAAGACCTTCTAGACTCAGTCTGGCCAGTAAGTCCTTCCCCACATTCTCTAACACATTGATTCTGGTTCTAAGGTGGGAGTGGCTGACTTGGTTTAGTCTTTACACCTTCACTATCCCCGCACTATGTCATATCAAACTGAGTTTCCATGGGAACATGGCCCATTCCCCATTCAAGTCCTAGATGGCCTCATTGCAACCCATGGCTTCTTAAAGATGCCTTTTCTCCAGAATACTTGCTTTAGTCAAGACTTTTAGCAAAGAAGAGTTGTGCTTTGGTTGTGAGTGTCTGAAATTGACTTGTACAGGTTAGAGAGTAAGAAGGTTCTCCTTCCCCCTCTTAAGGGCATGGCAGACACGAGTTGATTGAATCCAAGTCTTGCTTGACAAAGAAAATCGTAGAAGTAAAGCCCCCAGGGCTTGGAAGAAATGTTTGTTTCAGTCAGACTTTCTTCTGTTCTGTCATGTAATATTTTTCCTGATTTTTTTGTTCTGCTCTCCTTGTAAAGAACACTGATAATCTCTCTTATTTCTCTTTTCTGCCTGCCTAGTGCAAAAAAGTACATCACTTTCATAATCATTTTATATCAGCATATATTAAAAAGGGGGTGTTGTGTCCTGGGTTGGGTTCCAGGCCTGTATGCCCACCCCTTTTATCTTTACATTCAAAGGAGAATGGAAGACATATGGAGACAAAACTGACACACAGAGTGTGACCAGATGGTGATGGATGTAGGGGAGCCAATGAGGCTGTGTGTGTGGATTCTCCTGGACCTCTCTTCATGGCCATCTTTCTGCACAGGTGTAGGTGATGTCTCTGGAGTGAAGGAATGAGAAGCTCCCATGGAGGTTTCATCACTGACTATAGAGGGAGCAGGGTATTTGTGCCTGTGATTCGTGCTAGAGAACATGAGTCGTGGAGGTAGCAGGGGGATTAGGGGATTGTTTCCCTCTATTAGTGGAGGTGTACCATTTTGCTCTTCGAGACTCAGATCTCCAGAGAAAATGAAATGGCAACAGCACCCTTAACAGTCTGCCACTGATGTACGCTATGGAGGAAAATCTACTCTCTACAATTAAAATGCTCATTCCTGCTGGGAGAGGGTTCAACGAGGGAAGTGCTTATGGTGCAAGTGTGAGGACTTGAGTGTAGACTCTTAGCACCCATGGACAGCAAGGTTTGGAGGAACTATGACCCCAGAGCTTCGGGAGACAGGTACATCCCAGGACATCACAGGCTAGCTGAGATGCTGCTCTTCGGGTTTTGTGAGAGACCCTATCTCAAAAACAAGATGGGGAGCAAGAGAAGAAGATACTCAAAGTTGGTGCCAAACCTACACTCACACACACACATAGATACACACACAGATACACATATACACAGACACACACAGATACACACATACACAGACACA
>NC_022009.1:43120267-43121507 GCF_000317375.1 Microtus ochrogaster
ACACAGATACACACATACACAGACACACAGAGAGACACATACATAGATAACACGCATACACAGAGATGCACACAGCTATACACATGCATAGACACACAGAGTTAGACACAAATGCACAGAGACATGTACATACACCAACACACACAGACACAGACACACAGTCACAGACAGAGATGACAGACAGACAGAAAAACACACACACACACACACACACACACACACACACACACTGCTTACCCATTTTCTTGAGTGTCAATCAGGCCTTCTCCTATCTGTCCATCTATGTCCCTCAACACAGGAAGAAGAAAACATGCTCAGGGTGGCTGGATAGCAAGGACATGGGTGATTCTAATTTACTTTATGTGGTTTTAAATTCCCCCCACTTTCCTGGAAGAAAAAGAACATGTGTTATTTATATTAACCAGGGAAAGCACAAGTCTTACAGAAACCCTGATCTTGCAGGGTGATTGTGGGATGGCTGAGCCGGGCAAGAGAGTAAAGGGCCAGCAACACACAGCCCAGCCTCCCTCCAACTCAGGGGCCATGACCTCCATCTCCATCCTAGGCTTTTGCCCACTTTGAGCCTTCACATGTCACCTGTGGAGGGGACAATGCTGATAGGGGGCCTGGATATTTAATGGTTTGATCTACTTTAATGTCTGCTTCAGGGCTATGCACACAGTAGTCTCCTCCAGCATCAGATCCTTAGCGTCAATGGAAAATTCTAGCTGGATCTTCCACAAACTTGAGAGGTTCAGACCAAAAACTGTAGCCAAGAACTTCTGGACAGCGCTGTACACTTGGAGTGGAAAAATTGGAATCACTTGTCTCTGACCTCCAGGAGATATTATAGGCCTTGTGCCCAGCCCCGGCTGCTAACAGGGCTCTCCTTACAATTTTACCAACTCCTCAGCTTGGCTGTGAAACTCTGAAGATATTTGAGAGGGCCCAGCCTCCAGCCTTCATGCCACATGAAAGCGACTCCAATCCCTGTCCTACTTAGCTGCAATCAGTCCTGCAGGAAACAGGCAGGAGAGGGAGGAGACTGGAGGACAATGAAAGTCCACTGCACAGATCTCTGCTGGGTTGAAGCAGTCTGTGGGTCTGCAGCTGTACAAGGTTTTCTAGGGAGCCCATCAAGGAGAGCACACTCAGTAAATGGTGACTGTCTGAGTCTTAGGATCTTCGGGTAAAATCAGGGTGAGGTGTTGGGTAGGGTGGCGGGGATGGGGAGCTCTGC
>NC_022009.1:43121627-43146741 GCF_000317375.1 Microtus ochrogaster
GTGGCGGGGATGGGGAGCTCTGCACACTCAGTAAATGGTGACTGTCTGAGTCTTAGGATCTTCGGGTAAAATCAGGGTGAGGTGTTGAGTGGAGTGGCGGGGATGGGGAGCTCTGGAAGTTGAATCTTACTATTTGAAAATTTTAGCCTTCTCCCCGTTCCCAAGGTTGTATAAAGTTGGCTCGGGTCCAGCTCAGCAGTGGAGGGAAGCAGACCCCCACCTCTGTCCCAACCCCAGGCACAAATCCATTCTACCTCCCAGCCAAGAGAAGACATTTCCGGAGGCTTGAGAGAGCCTGTTTGGAGGTGTATTCATAAGTTCCTTAAGCCAAGTTCCCCAAATCAGGGCACTGAGTGAATAACACCCGACCTGCTTCCCTGAACCCTTTCCTTTAAAAAAAAAATTTCCTTTAAGTTCAATGTGTGTTTGAATTCGGGGGAAACACGAACCACATGTTTTTAATCCATCGACACTTAAATCATCAAAATGTTGGAGGCCGACAGTTTGGAGGCCAGTAGGAATGCTGGAGCCTTTTAAAGACTTTCTTCTAGGTCTCTAGCAATCAGGAAGTTGCCTTTTTTCCAGAAGAAAACTGAATTTCACCTCCAAAGAGGCTGCTACACTCTTCCCACCTCAGCACCCTCGGAGGCCACCGGGACTTAGAACTTGCCAAGAGACAAGGTTGGGACAGTTGCACAGATGATATTTGCTGTTCAAGAAGGCCCCTGTTTTCCGCCCACCGTGGGCTGCCGCAAAGACCCCAGTGACACAAAGAAGGGGGGGGTTGGCAGAGGAAGGATTAGTAAGTGAAAGTCTCAACACCAAGAACCCCAGAGAGGCATGGAGAGGAAGGAGAAGGCTGGCTTCCACATGCCTGAGAGTCACTGCTCACCTGACCCCTGCACCCCAGGCTGTTGCAGTTAGGGTTCTTTCCCTTGACAGTCACTGAAACTATCTGTATCCCAAGGTCAAGGACAGGGGTAACACTGTCAGCTGCTCTGCAACTCAGAAGAGCAAATGTAAATAAATAAAAGTCAAAGACTCCCTGGGAGGATCACAGAGGGCTCCCTGGAAGAAGAGTGGGAGGAAGGAGGAAATCTTCAGGAAGATGGACAGGTGGTTAGACAGTAAGTGTGTCGCAGGGGGTACCCTGAACTCGAGGTACTCCCAGCCAAACAGAACCCTAACTTAGTTTGTTCAGATCCTGCCCCTGATAGGTAGCATCTCTATATTCCAAGGTCCTGGGCAGAGGTAACAGTGGCAGTCACTCTGCAACTCAGAGGAAACAAATGTAAACTAATAAGAGTCACACAGTCCTTGTGGAGCCTGGGAGATACAGAGTTTCAAGTTGAGCATATCCTAGGCTCAACTATTTGACAGGCTCTGACTCTGACATCAACCGCCATAGCCTCTATGCTATGAATTAGCAACCAGAGAAAGCGGGTACAGCTGACGGTGGGATGTCCCACTGTCACACCCGGTAACCTCCTCCAGTGTGTCTCAAAGCAGGGTGAGAATGGAGACACACCCACCCCATCACCTTTAATCCGAGAGCAGGAGATCCCAGCTCTATGGCGAGGAGGCACCAGAGGGGAGAGCGTGGTTGCTATGGGTGCCTAGTGATAGAGAGCATTGCCTAGCTCATATGACGGCCTGTGTGCGATCCTCAGTTCCAGAAAAAAGTAGACGCTATTGGTGCTGGCGTGGAGGTCTATAGGACTAGTGCTTCCGCATCCACCCACCCCACTTCCTCCTCTTCTCTCCCCAGCAGCCAGGGCAGTGCGGTGCAGGTATAGGTGCATTCTCATAAATGTCCTGGAGCCAGAGTGGGTAGGTCTCAGCTCTGGTCCCATCGTGTGCAGATAGTGAGGTTCCTCAATAGCTCTGTCTTTTCCAGTCCTCTGCTGTAAAATCAGGGTAGGAGGACCTCACACAGGCTGCTGTGTCCAGTCGGCGGAGCCCCCCTCCATGTATTGACTATTTCACAGTCCTTTATGTGAACCCAAGGAGTAACAGCAACTTCAATCATACACAAAACAGCCCCATGCCCCATGAAGATTGACTGTGTCTTCCGCTCTCTTCACTGCCCTCTTTCCCACCATGGTCTTCATCAGAAAGGAACAAAGATGATCAAGAAAACAGGTCTGCCCACTCTGTGAGCCCAGAGGAAAGGACGGTTGAAGCCCAGGTTCAGGTGGCTCATGAAAAGCAGCAGGCACACAGTGTGCATGCTGGAGCACAAAGACCTACAGCCGAGCTTCACCTTCCAAGGAAGGGTCCCCAAGCCCCTGCTCCTGGAACCAGGAGAGCAATGACCTTGGTGCTAAGTTACCCTCCGGAGTGGGGGGCTTTAAGTGTTTGATCATTCAGATCAGATCTATACAGGTAAGGGAACAAAGAGGTGCAGAGACCAATCCACTGGCCACTTCCTCCTCAGTGACTAAGGGTTTTCCCATGAGCTACACCTCCAGTGAGTCGGTGAAGAGATGGAGGGAGAGGGGAGACAGGGAGATGCCGAGGACAGCATAAGAAAGGGAGGAGACAAACAGACAGGGAACAGGGGCCAGCAGAAATGCCATTCGGGGAGCTTGGGAGTTGGAAAAAAACTGAATCCACTCTTACCCAAAACCAGTAAACTCTTTACCCTGCATACATCAGCTACCTTGCTCATGGGATTCCTGACCAAGAAACCCTTCTCCACACTCCTTAAGGGTCACTGTCACTCAGCCCTCTGGAGCCCAAGTAGTGCTCCTGACATGTGGCAGGTGACACAAACTGTCTTGGGACTAGAAAGAGGGATGCTTGCAGAGTTGGGGAGGCATGGGTCACAGTCTTGCCCAGAAGGCTAGATTGGCCTGAACATCAATAGTAAACAAGATGTCTTATTTTCATTGTGCCTCCATTTATCCATCAGAAGATGGGGAATGATAAAAGCACAAGCTCTGAGGGTACCTAAAATACAAACACTGAGCTCACAAGTGTGGATGAATAAAGTAAGACAAGGAAGCATGGTGCTCACAGTCTGAAGGGTCGCCCTACCGGGAAAACAGTAGAGGACTGTAATCGACACTATTTTGTATACCATCAGAGTCAACTTAATGTAACTCTCAGCCTATTCTTTGCAGAAAGACACTGGTAGTTCCAGACCAGGAAGACCAAATGTGTTACCTCATCCACACTGGGAAAATTTCCCTGGTTTTTAAGCCTGAGTTTCCTCGCCGATCTGTTATGTGTGTTGCCCAGAAGAGTCACACTGGAGACTCAGAAAGCGTGAAGAGCAGGGCAATGGCTGTTTGGAGAAGACTGGAAAGCCTCAAAGGCATCCCCCATCCCGAGCTTATCCAAGATGCCCCAGCCTCTGAAGGTCACTTTAGGGTCAGGAAACAGCTGAAGACCTTGGACACTTGTGAGAAGATGAGAAGATGCTCATCAAACAGGGCTGGATGATCAATCAACAAAAGGCTGGGATTGATCCGAAAAGCTTTCCTCCCTACCCAGCCTGGAAAATCACCCTTGTTTTATAACTTGGCCTGCCTTCCCAGTGAAGGAACTAGGAACAAGTTCAGTCCTGAGCGGTGTGGACATGCTATTTACCATCTGAGCTTCTGGGACAGTCCCCTTGTTCCCTTCGAGTAAGCCGGGTGAAACATCCAAGGGCAAAGACATTAAAACACGTGTAATACAATTTCAATGTCAAGAAGCACTGAGTGCAAATCCATCTTCCCCTGCTCCAAAGCGGAGGCTCAGTTATTCCTCCCACACTTCATGAGAAGCAGACACTGGCCTCCTTGTGGGGCAGCCGTGGGGCGTGGGGCGGGGAAACTAAAGGTAAGCTAGACACAGTCCCCACCCATCCCCACGCACAGCTTGGAAGCAAGAGCTTAACTAGGGGTACAGGGCCTCCCAGAAAGGGTTGATGCTCTTGTCCAGGGGGTTGGCAGCCAGCTTAGGCGTTTCCAGGAAAAAAAAAATAGGGAGCCCAGCTCCAGGCCATGGAAAGCTCCTGCCCCAGTGTTGAGTCAGCTCTGAGTCATGAGCTGAAAGCTCGCCTTTGCCGTAATTAATACGGGACTGATGACAACTGATTCTCACCCGGTTGAGGAGGCTATCTCAGGTAACTAGGCATAACCTCATGTATTGGTAATGTGCCCTTTGTGCGGCATCTCTGGCTGCCATATCCAGGCCCGGCCTCCAAAAACAACACCAACACTAACCAACAAGATTTGCTTGATTTCAAAGGCTCTTCCTCCCCCTGCAAGCATTTTCAGTGTGAAAAGCTAAATACACAAAGGTCTCTAATTGGTTTGCTCTGATCCTCTGACTTGTTCCTCTCTGGGAAAGTATGCATTCAAAGGCCAGTGAGCGCCTGTGTGTCATGGTGGCTCTGCCCCATGGTTCTGCTTCATGAAGCCCTCTGAGTCTGCGGTCCGCAGGCTGCAGGGAGGCTGAGTCATCTGATAACCTATGTGTTTCTTCATCCCCCTCATTGCAGCTACTTGGCCCAGCTATTTGGCCCTGCTGGACTCAGCTTGGACAGGCCATAAGCTGAGATGGGTGGTGGCTAGTCCCTCTTATCGCCTTTCCCAGACCTGGCTCGTCAGCCCCCGATTATCCAGAAAGCTGAGAGAGAAACAGAATGAGAGTGGTTCCATATCTCCCAGCCTGATCTTCCAGGCCCCCAAATTCCTTGCTGTGCCTGGTGCCCCTCCACTGGCCAAGCAACACTTCCTGCTTCCCTGAGACACAGGAGCGAGTCCTGTCTCCACAGAGGCCAGGGACACTCCTGTTAAGAGTGCTGCTTGCACAACGCGTGTTTCCCTTGCCAGGCCCCTGACTAACTGTGGCCCCACCATCCAGGCCCTGCCCCAACTGCTGGACTCTCCCGAGAGATGTTCTAGGGTTCCCACGACTCAGGCTGCTCTCCCAGGACAGCACTATGTTCCTTGCAACGCCAGATGTTGCAATGCCCAGGCAGATGAAGCAAGAGGGACAATAGGTGCCAGGCCAGCATTTCTACAGGAGCTCCAGAGAAACTGCTAAAAGCCAGAATTCCCAGGGGCTCCCCGGTTCTCTGCCCTCCTTCTCCTTCTGCATCCAGAGCTCCGGCGTTTTAACTCTCACCATCTCTATAGAGACTAGGAAGACAATCTAGGTTTACTAAAGAGCTACGGGGGACCGTTGGGATGCCAGAGCTTTTGCTGCAGCATCTGAGGGTATGGGTCAGTGACTGACAGTCTAGGGTCAAAGTCAAAGCTTCCCGGACCAGTTGTGACAGCTACACGGGCAAACTGCCTGCTAGCTAGTGCTGCACAGGATCTGCACACTGGAAGGGCACAGCTCACATAGTCTTCCTTACCAGCTCATGAAGCAGGCGCCTTGTTATCCTTGTTCTAATGTAGAGAAGACAAAGGTCCTGCCCTAGACCATGCAGGGGGCTATTGTCTGAGGGAAGAGAGGTGATGGAGGGAGGTCATTGGTTAAGTAATAAAGAAACTGCTTGGCCTCATAGGTTAAAACATAGGTGGGAGGAGTAAACAGAACAGAATGCTGGGAGAAAGAAGCTGAGACAGGGAGTCGCCATGATTCTCCCACTCCAGACAGACGCAGGTTAAGATCATTCCTGGTAAGCCAGCTCGTGGGCTACACAGATTATAAGAAATGGGCTAGTCCAGGTGCGAGAGTTAACCGAGAAAAGGCTAGATATAATGGGCCAAGCGGTGTTTAAAAGAATACGGTTTCCGTGTAATTATTTCCGGCATAAGCTAGAGTTAGCCATGTGGGTGGCCGGGTGCTGGGGACGCAGCCCCACCACTCTTATTACAACAGAGAGGGGACACGTGGTGTGTGTCCCCCCCACCTCTGGCTTTGCTATCAGTTCAGCCTTTTGCCTCTGTAATAAACTTCAACTTTCCATCTGTGACATGAAACCACCACGTCTTCCTTTTGGTGAATGAGAACACAAGGGCCTTCCAGGTACCCAGGGGCTCTCCCTGCTCCTCAGCTATTCACACATGTGCTCCCACTAGGTCTGTCACTCCCATGTAGCAGGTAGAGCAGAGTGGCTGTTGGAAGAACAAGGGGATTCTATAAGTCTACTTCTAGAGGCAAGGCTAGATTTCGTCCACAGCGACTAGAGGCGCCCTTCAGGAGGAGTGTCCCCTCAGCTATGTCCCTCACCTCAGGACCCGGGGCACACTGCGGAAGAGTAAGTCACTCTCGGGTTTACCAGCTCTTTCGTTACTCAGTTCCTAATTTAATAAACCGGAATGTCATCATCATACTCCGTTACCTTCAAAACGACAACAGTCAGGCCTGACAGTCCAACCACTCCAGAGGCTGAGGCAAAAGGATAACAAGTTCAAAGCTAGCCCTGGCAACATCGTAAGAGTCTGTCTCAAAATAAAAAGTCAGCATATGGCCGGGGATACAGCTCAGTGGTGGAGCTCTTGCCTAGAGCACACAAGGTGCTGGGCTTAGGCTCCAAGAGTGAAAAAGAAAGCAACAAACAAACAACAGAAACTCTTACTGAGATCTCTGAAGTGTCTGATGGGACAATCCCCAGACACTACTGCTTACATGAACTCATTCATTCATTCACTTCATTAATTTACCAGTTTCCTCACAGATAAGCAAATTCCTGTGTGAATTCGTCCTACAACCAAGAGCTTATGAGTCAGCAGGCGCAGACAGAGTCCATCCACCCTGTGGACATAACTGTGGAGATCTTCTGGCTGCAGGGTGGATATTTGGAGCCACTGAGACCCCAGCCAATGATGGCCAGATCCTGTTGGCTTAACAAGAGGTCACCATGCTTGGACTCTCCCTGCTTAGCAAAGGGAACCAGATGGGACCAGAGCACCCTCAGCACTCAAGAAAGTCAGTCCTGCAGGCAAAGACGGAACCTTCTCAGACCAGAGAGACCCTAACAGGGTAGAGGAAAACTAGCTAGAGTCTGGGGCTTGGGGACGACTAAACTTGGAAGCTGGGGCAGGGGACAGGCGAGGGCTGCCTTAGTCCGGCTTCTGTCGCTGATAAGCACTATGACCAAAAGCAAACTGGAGAAGAAAGGGTTTCTTTCCTCCTGCAGCTCACAGCCTGTCGTAAAGGGAAGTTGGGAAGAAATTCAAGGGAGACAGGAGCCTGGAAGGAGGAACAGAAGCAGAGACCAAGGAGGAAGGCTGCTTACTGGCTTGCTCCCCAGGACTTGTTCAACCTGCTTTTTTATAACACCCAGGACCACCTGCTGAGGGGTGGTACCACCCACAGAGGGCTGGACTCTCCCATGTCAATCATTAATGAACGAAATACCACATAGACTCGCCTACAGGCAATCTGATGGACGGACACATTTTCTCAACTGATGGTCTTCTTCTCAGACGACTCTAGCTTGTGTCAAGTTGACACAAATAAATAAACAAACAAATACATACATACATACCCGGGACAGGAACAGAAAGAAGAGACACACACAAAAAAAGTGGCAGGAGCATGAACCAAGTAGGGCAGGAGGGCAGGGTGTGGAGAGACAGGGAGGAGGCAGGAGGCGGGGATGGGGCCTGGGCACAGGGCTGCAGATGAAGACGAGGTGGGAAAGGTGGAGGCCGAGCTCAGGTTGGGGCACGTTGACTTTGAGCTTGAGGGTGGGACATGCAGATGTCACTTCTTGCCAAGAGTGGAAAGGAAATGTGGGACAATAGCCCCAGATAGACATCAGAGCTGAAGACCAAGAATGTGGCTCCACCCTGGGCCAGAGCCCGGACTGGTGGCATCATATCCCTTGGGGCAGGAATCAGGACAGAAGATCAGAGAGGGACAGAAAGAGAGCTTTGGGGAGCCACCAGGTGACTTCATTGCTGCATGGGGCTGTGCTACGAACTAGAGAAAACAAGCTAGCATTCCCCCATCCCATTCCAGATGCGGGTAGTGCCCCACCCCCACTGCCGCAACCTAAAGTGTGTTCAGATATGACCGCACATACCCAGGGGGTGGAGCGACAATGTCCCAGATGGACCTCTGTCCTGTAAAAGAAGCCCCCAAGTTGCTCACTAACACAGATATAAGTGTGTCACAGGCATCAAGAGCCAACTCTGGCCCCAGTCACTGCCTGGCTTCCTAGCCAGGAAGCCCTTCCAGGGTTCTGCTGTAGAATGGACGACACTCAGAACACCAGCAGGGAACAGGAGCTCCCACCCACATTGTAGGTGGAGAGGAGGCCAGGCCTGTCCTCAGCAGGGTCAGAGCCATGCAGCCCCGCTGTTAGCAGGCTGGAGTCCTGGCCCGGGTGACTCAGCTGGTCGGGATGCTGGGGCTTGCACAAGAGGGTGGAGCAGGGCGAAGCAGGAGTGGAACTCCATCCGGGCAGCAGGCTGTGAGCTGATGGGAGCTCTGACTAACGGAGGAGTTTTCCCTTCCTAGAAGTCTTCGTCTCCAGGGACAATTGCACAGTGGGAGTTAAGGGGAGATCCCCAGCCTCCGTGGTCCTTGTTCTGTTTCTCTGCTGGCAGCCCAGAGCTGGGAAGTACCCACCCTAATGAGGTGGGCAGCAGCCACAGTCATCAGAGCCACTCTTGGGAAATTCCTAAACCAAGCCCATACCATCCCAGGGCAGCTGTTTCTCAAGAAACAATAGCTGATGTGGACAGGAAGTACTGACCAATGACAGAGTCAGGCCCAATTGCGCAGTCTTCTCCAGGTGTAGCTCAAGCCCCAGGAAGTAAAGACCAGAGAGGCCAAGCCCATTTGCTGAGAGTCCTACGGGTCATCATGGCACGCCTCCAGGGCAGGAATCACATTCTCCGGCCAGCTTTCTCTACCCTACATTACAGAGGACTCTGAGGGAAAGCCGCTCTACCCCCAGCTAAAGCCCACCACTTTGCCATTGAGGCAGCCCCACTTGACATCTGGGCCAGCTTCCTTGCCAGGCAGAGCAGATGGGAAAGAGGCCATTGGGTAGCCTGGCCAATGGACCCAGTCAAGAGCTGCATTCAGGTCATTAAAAGTCATTAAGGTGTCCAGGCTCCGAGGTCAGATAAGCAAGACAAACAATGCAGGGAACTAGTTCTACCTTTTTCTACTACTGCTTCCGACTTGTCTAAGCCAAGCACCCAGACAGCCAGACTCCCAGAAGCCCGCCACTAGCCTGGGGGGCTCTACCAAGACCCAAGAGCGGTGCCCAGCAGTCAGCTCCTTCGAGACACTCCGCAGCATCTTTCCAAGAGCTGTTGGAGAGTCGGCTTGTTTGGAGAGTATCAGACGGTCATGATAAAAAAAAATTAAAAGGCCCACCCAAAGAAAAGTCATGAGGTCACTCAGCTGAGAAGGAAGAGAAGGAAGCTGAGACCTCTCGAGCCTACAGGCAGTTGGGGATGAGTGCTCATCTGTGGGATGCATCTCTCTGGGTCATCTGTGCCATCCTCCTGTCACCACCTGGAGACATGGGCCACCAAGGCGCAGAAACCCGGTCTTAGCAATAGTGGTTTTTCTCCGTGCTCCACAGCCAAGCATCTTCGTGCGCCATCTTGAATCCTCACGAGCAGCCCTGTAAAGGAAATACGATAGTCCTGATCATAAACGAGACACAGAGTTGGGACGACTTGCCTGGGGTCACAGCGAGTAAAGTGCAGGAACGCACTGGGCCAGCATCTGCCCTTCCCACAGCTCCAAGCTTCCTCCCCGTCTGCCAGGCCCTCTGGGAGCAGCCGCAGACCTCACAGGGAGCCACTGACTGCTTCTCCACAGAACATGTCAACCAGTGAGTGGAGGAGAAAATGAGCCGGAAAGTTTAAATTTCAGATTTTGAATTTTCAAAGATGAATCTCGGGTAAGGCTCAGGGGTCGGGATGAAACCATCTCTCAGGCTTTGTAACTCAGTGAAAATGATCTTTAAATCATGTTTTGACTTTTGACCCAGTCTTAGTATGACAAAAATATTTTAATTGAAGACTTATCCCTAAGCCTACTTTCCTTCCTTAAAGGAAGAGGGCCTCTCATGGTATAAGCATAGCACTATCAGCAAGCTGACCTTCTGAAGCAGACAAATGAGCACAATGAGTTAGTATTGCAGGGAGAGCCTGAGGCTCAGAGCAGTTATGTGACTTGCCTGAAGATGCACAGCACCACGACTAGAGAGTCAAGAGCCAGGACCATGATTCTGACTGTCCCCTTGGCCCACCACCTGGCTTTCTCCCTTGAACTAGACAACCTCCAAGTAGGGTCGCCCTCCACAGTTTGGAGAGGCTCTTCTCCAACATGACAGGGAAGGAGAGGTTCAGAATCAATTAGCAGAGATCAAGATCCCCAAGTCTCCAGCCCACTTGTATTTGTTATTTCAAAACACTATATAAAATTATCTCCCATATTTTTTGATGTTAGCTTCATTTTCAGCAGCAGGTAGAAATGAGGGCTGAGGATAGGGAATGAGGTTTTTCAATTATAAAAGCCACAAGACCCAACTTAGTGTCTTCAACCCAGCTCAACCTCCAGCCCAGGCAGTTGGCCTCTGACAGGGAAGGGGCAGGGGCATCAGGCTGCCTCCTGTGCAAAGACCTAGCTCCCCTCAATCTGAGGGGTGGGGATCCACTATCCACACCATCCCTCTCCCTGACCCTTTCTCCCCAGGACCTGCAAAGACAAGCATCAGAGCCTAGGAGTCCCAGCCCTGAGGCCAGCCTGCAGCCTTCAGGGGAGTCCTTGGCCAGCAGCCATCCAGCCCCACACCAGGGCTACCCCCCAAGCTCCCTCCCTCATGTGCAGCAGGCCTTGCTTAGCCAATTCTCGGCCCTGATCCTGAGCAGACAATCCTCTTGTGTTTTCCCACCTTCCCACTCTGACTGCCAGAGGCCAGCCCAGTCTTGGAGATGTTGAATAGGCCATTTGTTGGGAGATCAAAGGGCCACCTGCGGGAAGCGCCTCACTGCCTGGAGCAGGCCCAGGCCGCATCCTCCCTGCCTGCCAGTCCGGGGCTTTTCCAAACAGCCCACCTTGGCTGGGGAGTCTCAGCACCCCACCTACTCTTCACCCTCCCTTCCGAACACCACCTAACCATCGGCCTCAGGTGCTACTGCTCTCTTCTGCAGAGTTGGCTGTTCCCTCCGCAGCCTGCACGCCCCTGCCTCTAGGCTTCACCACCCTGCCACTGTCCAGCAGCTTCACTAAGGATCTGGGGGCTGGTTCCAGTCTGTGTTTACCAGTTGGCCCTAGCATGGTCCTGGACAATGAACTCCAGTTTCTGACAGGTTGAAGCTGAAGCAGAGAGGCTCCCATCCTGTCCTGGAGGAATGAAGGAGGACTGCTCTGTCCCAAAGGACATCCAGGATTAAGGAGACTCAAAACCCCTGAGGTTTACAGAGCCCTGCTGGGGCTTGCTCAGAGCCACAGTCCTGGGCACCAGACCCACCTCCTGTTTCTTTGGTGGGCTGATCACTTCTGTGCCAGCCTCTCCAATCAGTGCAAGCAAGGAGTACTCTTTCCAGAATCCCATCCAATCCTGAATGCGCAGGGGAGATACAGGGCCCCTCCCATCACTCACACACTGCGAATCCTGAGACTAGACTCCTGTCTTCCACTTCTCGTGCCTCTCTGTCATCTGGCCTCCTCACTCCATCCCTGTGTCCACCCGTGGTGTCCTACACCATCTGCACAGTTACATAGGCCATGTGCCTGGCCTGGACCATTCACAGCCATTAAGGGTAAAGTGTGATCCAGTGATGGGTAACTTCCTCTGTTATTCCTCCATCCCACCTGGTGCCACTCTTCCCTCCCTCGCTCGCTCGACAGCGGTCCTCATTCAAAAGTCTCTTTTGTTCTAGGCCTCTGACATACACAGTTCCTTCTTCTTGGGAGCCTTGAGAGCCCATCATCACTCTTGGGTCTGCCTGCCTCATTACCTTTCGCCACTGGCTCCCCAGGAAGCAAGAATAATTTGCTGATGCTTTTCCACACTAGAGGACAAAGCAAGCCCAGGTCCCAGAGGTGTCTCTGAGTGTGAAATGGAAGACACGGTATCTCCCAAGCCAGAAGAGTCACACACCCTGATGCTGCGCTCTGGTCCCCTGTTCTGCAACTCTAGGGCAAGGCAGAGTTTCGGTCCCCTTTGGAAAGTGCTGGCTTTTGTGCTAAGGCTTTGTACCTAAGCACCTGTGCTGTAGGAGACCTGAATGGTGAGACCCTTGCTCCTGGCCTAAGGGTACCCAGACTCTGGGTGAGCAGGGCGCCTGGAGATGAGCCTTCTCCTCTGCCTGCGCTCCACCCTGAGGATGGAGAAAGGCAGATGAAGGAACAAACCTTACTTTGCAAATCCCACCCCCAAAGGCCACAGCCCCAATGTTCTGGACCCCCAGAGGCCAAGTTCTCACTACCTGGACTTCTTCATATGCATTGTTGGTTCCTGTCATGGCCACTGGGGAAGCTGAACCTCTAAGACCTCTTATTCCACCTACACAGTTCCCTTGGCGGGAGCTGGACCACCCTTCCTTTACACCACTGCAACTGTCCTGGACAATGGGGACACAGAGGTGCCCTGCCCACCACTCCTCCCTATTGGATAATCAGCTCAGATTACTAAGTTCCAGACAGGCTTCTATATCTCCGTGCAGGCAGTCACACCTAGCAGACACTTGCTCAGCACTTGACTTAACCGATAAACGGCCCCCTCTTTAGGCCCGATGCACCCTTGAGATCACAGTAATTTCCCGTGCACTGTACCCGGCTCTTGCTGCACTCACCTGCTGGTGTGGGCCCTTGGCATTGATTTCTACCCAGATCCAGGTAGGAGTTGCTACCTGAATTTTGCAAGCAAGGAAATTAGTTGTCAGAGCTGAAGAGGTGGCTCAGTTGGTAAAGTATTTGCTTTGCAAACATGAGGACGCGAGTTCAATTCTCAGAGCCCACATTAAAGAGTAAAACGTCAAGCGTAGTAACATTCGCTAACAATCCCAGCACCCAGAAGTCAGAGAAAAACAGATCCCTAAGGCTCATTGGCCACCAATCCAACCTAATCCCAGAGACCAGGACTTGTGACCAAAACTGTCACAAGGAAAATCTGAATGGTGCTTAAGAATGACACTGATGGTGGACCTGTGACTTCCACACGTATGTGTATACACACATGAGCATCTGCACACATGTGAACACATATAACACAGCCACACACATGACTAAAAGAGGAGAGAGAGGGAGGGAGAGAGGGAAGGAGGAAGGGAGGAAGGGAGGAAGGAAGGAAGGAAGGAAGGAAGGAAGGAAGGAAGGAAGGAAAGAAGGAAAGAAGGAAGACAGGAAAGGAGAGAATCCAGAGAGAAGAAGGGATGAAGAAAGAAAAAGAGGGAGGGAGGGAAGGAGGAAGGAATTGCCAGAAGTCACCCTCCCCAGGGCACAGACTGGGACGTGAAACAGATATGTCTGACTGTATGACGCTAACCTTCCATGTCAGTCCTTAAGCCCCCCGTCACGGGCAGTTGGCCTATGGCCCTGCATTTCCCAGTGAAGTGCTGAGAATCCAGAGAAAAGATAGGCATAAAGAGTGGGTTTTCCTTGGCACTGACGCCCATGAGAAGAGACAGGCCCATGCTCATTTCATCTCTCCTGATCCCTTTAAAATGAATCTCTGGGACCTGGGGCCAAGAGGCTCCCCCACCACCAGGCCCAGCCTAGCTCGCTCTGCAAGGGCCTGCCGAGGCCAACCACGCTCCTCCCAGCTCCGTCTGCTGAGGTTCTGGCCACCAGGAAGGGTCTGGCACCAAAGCATCCACTAGCTGTGGGGCCTGCCCCACCCTGCAGGACTCAACCTCCCAGTGAGCTGTCTGCAGGAGAGGAGAGAATGAAAAAGGCAGCTTGCCCCCTCCTCCTGTCAGGCTCCATGGGTCCAGATGCAGATGCATTCCTCAGATCCAACCACAAGAGGATGGGCAGCCCAGCCACCTCTGGGCCTTGGTTTCCCAAACCACTGTCCCCACAGACAGGGGAATGGAGGGAGATGCCAGTCAGTCATCCTCATTAGAGTATCCCTAGGCTCTGTAATCCTTAACACAGTCCACTTGACAGAACAAGCCACTCTCTAGGCCGGTTCACTGAGGAGAGATGACACACACTATCCCACTGACTGGGTTCACACTCTAAATGTGAGCGGCGATATTCCAAAGGGTTGAATTCAAACAAAATGAGAGGGAACCCAGCTGATCCCCAGCGTCGGTCCCCCTCTCGGCTCCCTGACCGCAGATGCCATGTGACCAGCCACCCCAAGCTCCTATCACCACCATCCCTTCCCCTCCATGACAGAACGTACCCTAAAACCATGACCCAAAATAAACTCTCCCTAAAGTTGCTTTTCATCAGGCATTTTCAATACAGCAACCAGACAGTTAATACGGGTGCCTAAAAGACAGTTCACTTCATCTGAGTGTAGAGTCCAGAAGCCGCATTCTAAACTGATGGAGGGGAGATTGGGAGTGGGGGATAAGGGCCACCAATATGAGACCACCAATATGAAAGACTTAGAAAGTAGTGGGATGGTCTATGACTCCCCAGCACATAACGCAGCCTCGAGAGTGGGATGTGAGCCGGGCTATGCGGTGGAAAGATCCTGCAGCACCTAGTCAAATGGCAGCTGTCTTGGTTAGGGTTTCTATTGCTGTGAAGAGACACGCTGACCATGGCAGCTCTTACAAAGAATACATTTAATTGGGGTGGCTCGCTTACAGTTCAGAGGTTCATTACCATCAGGATGGGAGCGTGGTGACATGCAGGCAGATGTGATTGATGCTGGCTCCACCTTGACCAGAAGGCAGCAGGCAGTCAACTGTACTGATGTTTTACTTATGTCTTAATAAATAAAGCTTGCCTGAGGGTAAAACTAAGCCACTAGAGGCCAGGCAGTGGTGTCACACACCTTCAATTGCAGGATTTGGGAGACAGAGGCAGATGAAACTCTATGAGTTCAAGGCCATTCTGGGCTATACAAGATCAATGCAGAAACAGATCCAAGTGGTGGTGGCTGACACCTTTAATCCCAGCCTTAGAGAGTCGCACACCTTTAATCCCAGCACTATAGAGGAATATAAATAGGAGACAGAGGCTCAGGGCTCAGTCTGCCGTCACCCAGTCTTGGTAGAGGTAAGACTTCTCTAGCGGCTTGGCTGTTTTGCTTTTCTGATCTTCAACTTGCACCCCAACATCTGTCTCTGGATTTTTATTATTCGTGCTACAGTCAACTGACTGGTCATGCTGAGGGAAGTTTGAGCGAAAGAGACCTCAAAGCCCACCCCACAGTGACACACTTGCTTCAACAAGGTCACACTTCCTAATAGAGCTACTCCCGTTGGGGACCATTTCCTTTCCAAACACCACAGCATCCCAAATCATGAAGCACAGAGTGGTGAGTGCCTGCTGCTGCCCAGCTCCCTCTCTCCACCCACACAGTCCACTACTGAGAGGAGAGAACGGTGCTGCCCACAGTGGGAGGTTCTCCCTACCTCCACACACTTAAGATAATCCCCTTGGCCCTGACCAAAAACCTGTCTCCCAAATGAACCTAGATTCTGTTAAGCTGACAACTAACACTAGCCATCAAGGGCCTTAGCAGGTGCCCCCTCCAGCCTTTGCCCAGGCCACACCACCTACCAAGGTCTTCTTCCCAGCACACAGCCTTACTCATGCCCCATGCCCTTGCCTGAACACTGTCTATCCTCCCTGTCCCTGGTCTGATACCTCCAAGTCCTCTAGTTCTCAGGATCCCCAAGGCCATACCCTCAGCAAGGAATACGGGTTACTTGTGACTCATTACCCAAATGACCAAGAGCCCTGGCCTGCTGCTTGTCTTCCTTCTGCCTTCCAGAAGCCTCCTTGAAGGCTTCTCTTGGGCCCAAAGAACAGTTTTGTGTGACCTTAGGCCCTGGACTTCCCTCGCAGCTGACCAGGAAGAGGCCAGAAGGAAGAGAAGCCCAGTGGTCAAGGCATCGTCTTCTCAGAACCATCCAGGTTCCGTCAAGCTGTTGCATCCTCCTTTATCCAGCTTGCCCTGCCTCCAGTTCAGTCTGGAACTCTCCTTCTTGTTGCCCCAGGGACCTACAGAGTCCCAGGCCATCCTCTCCCTCCCCTTCCTTCCCCTCTGCAGGTGGCCTCCCTCCTCCACTGGCTTCTAACAGCAGCATCTGAAAGTGCCTTTTTGTCTACTAGGGTGTGAGTAGGATTTTCCCCACACTAAATTCCTGGGAGCACACACTTGGCTAAAAAACTGTTAACAGAGGTTTCTGTCCCACCCAGTCCTGCTGCGGTCATTCAATCCCAAAGAAAAACACACAGAGGTCTACATTAATCATAAACTGATTAGCCTATTAGCTCAGGCTTCTTATTAACTCTTATAACTTATATTAGCCCATAATTCCTGTTTGTGTTAGCCACGTAGCTTGGTACTTTTTTTGTTGAGGCAGTCACATCTTGGTATCTTGCTTCCTCTGTGGCAGGATCACAACTACAGACTGAACCTTTCCTTTTCCCAGAATTCTCATTGCCCCCCACCTATACTTCCTGCCTGGCTACTGGCCAATCAGAGTTTATTTAAAATACAAGTGACAGGGTACAACAAACCATTGTCCCACAACACTAACCCTTGGCTGGTGAGGTTATAGGCCCAAGGAGAGAATCTAATAGTATTATTCTACTAAACGGACATTGTAGGGGAAGCCCAGCCAATCACCTTGCTTGAAGGGTGGGATCCCCTTAGGCTAATATTTACTGATAAATCTTGCAGGTGTGCTCCCCGCCTCCCCTTCTGTTTCCTGCTCTTTGTTGGAACCTTGGTTTTGTAAGTTATCCCTTCTTCCCCTTAATAAAGCTGATATTAAAGTTAGCCTGATTAATCCTATTTTCTGGTTGTTTACGCCCCATCAGGATATAGCAACACACTGACCCTGAAGTTCTGATCTTTACACCAGGGATTGTTCCATCTCTCAACACTCATCAGAGAAGTTCTTTTTTTGTAATAGGTGGTGATTAATACAGAGACCCCGTAACTGATTGGCATACAGGATAAGAGGCTGTGGAGTGCTGGGCTCTGAATGAGATATTTGTGCCCCACCCTACCTCCAAGGCTCAGGAGTCATCACAGAAGAAGGGGAGGGAAAACTATAAAAGTCAAAAGTGGCAGATGTTTTCTATAAAAGAGTATTTGCTGGACAGAGCCATTGCACCCATGAAGTAGCGGCAACTGTGACTGTATTCACAAGACCTTCACAAGATCAAGCCATCCAAAATCCCAGCACTAGTGAGAAAGGACTCATGAAGCTCCACCCCTAGCTGAGCAGCTTCTGGAAACTGATGACCATTGGTCAGAGAGAGTCATTTTTCTTCCAGGATGCAAGCCTTGAAAGTCTACCCAAGATCCTGTGGTTGAACATGTACATGTACATGAAGGAGACTCTGCAAGTGTTCAGACTTGAAGCACACAAGGTTGGGAATGAGAAAGGGGAAAGGAAGAACTGGTGGGGAAGAAAGGAAGAGTGGCGTAGATGAAGATGCACTGTAGGTTTGCACGAAATTCTCACTGGGGACAAAATTAGGCAGCCAAAAACCCTTAGCACTGGGCCCTGCAACGTGCCTTGCTTTGCTCAGCTGAGTGATACTGTCTCTCCATTTAGTTCCCAGGATACCACACAAGCCTTGGAAAAAAATTACCTCTGAGCACTTGAGAAGATTCAGATGGCTCAAGTTCCAGAAACAGGAAGTCAGGACCCTGGGGAACATCACATGGGGTGGGGATGTGGGGCAAGCTGGCCCACCCACAGGGGGCAGAGCTATGCAACTGCTCCCAAGCTGAGCAATGCCAATGTCTAGATACCACCTCCACTGGCCTCTGGAGGAAGAGAAGATAAAGGCAGCCCAGGGGGTTCGAACCATCCTTGCCATCTTCAGATGAATGGAAACTCTGTAGGAACAGATCACCTGAGGGCGAGGACCGGCCCAGACAAACCCAGTCAGACTCAAGCAACCCGAAGCCAGGCTGTTCTCGGTTAGTCCCATAGGAAGGAGTAAACGACCTGGAATTTCTACCTGCCTGAATGTAGGTTCTCCGAGCCAATGCTAATCAGATTCCGAGAGGACGCCCAGTGCCAGTTTTACTCTTGTCTTTGCAAAAGCCCAGAAGGTATTGGACAGGAGCCTGTCTGAGTCACCCAAATCACGCCCCTCAGTTTTCCCCACCACATGGCACCCCCAGGAAGTTTGCCTCAAGCTCAGACTTCATATAGATCAAAAAGATCTCTGCATTCAGGCTCCAAAGAAGCATAGACCTATTGCAACATCCACGCCTGTCTCAGGTAGAAAGCCCATTTTAGTTTTATGAATCAATGAGTACATGTTTGAATTAATACCAATATTTATTGGGGTTTAACAAGAGCCCACACCGATGCCTATCTCTGAGCTTTATCTGCATGTCCCTTATAGAGTTATTAAAACCCCAAAATATAATTTTAATAATCAGTGGGATTTTAATTAACACACAATAATGATCCCCATTCAATGGAACGCCTCTGATTCAGAAAGTAATTATTCATTCACGACACTTCATTTGAAGCATTACCACAGATTTGTATCTCCTGAAGCCACAAGAAGTTAGCGCATAATAGTTCTTGTTAGAACTTATAGAGTGAGTTCACTTCAGAGAGAGGTTGGAAACCAGGCTCCAACAGGGAAGGGAAGAAATAGGAAGAGCCTGAAACAGGCTGGGTGGTCCTTGGGGAAGCAGTCAAGTGTGGACTCTGGGAGGAGGTGGAGGAGCGTCATCTGCCTGTCACTCAGGACATAGCCCAGCACTCTCTCCTGCATGGGTCTCTGATCCTGCATTTTAGAACCATCTTGGAGAGAGAGCTCATTGCTACCAAAGAAGGGTGCCCAGGGTCGCTTGGAAAGTCATAGGCTGTCTGAACCATCGTGTTCTCACCTAGCAACCTAGATATCCAGGATTGGCCTTGATAATATCTTGAGCCCAGTTCTCTGAGAACATCAGCTGATGGAATTGGGAACCAGAAGTGGAGGCAAAGCCCAACTTAGGTCATCACATTTGAGCTTAGGTGAGACCAGGTTCAGAGACCCAGGGCTGCCCTTTTTCAGGCAATGCAGGGAGGAATCATCTCCTCTTAACCTTCCCTCAGTCACGCTCTGTACTCTCTCCTTCAAACCTTTATGCCTCAGTAAGGGGCCTAAAGCTTAGTGGCATTCAGTGTTGCACTCGCTGAGGACTGACCTATGCTGAGCTAGGGCTATACTGAGGAGAGAGAGAGAGAGAGAGAGAGAGAGAGAGAGAGAGAGAGAGAGAGAGAGAGAGAGAGACCACGGCCGACTCTGAATATGTCATTTGGGAATGTGTGGCTAACGGGCTATCACCCCAGGGCACACATTAACAAACACCCAAGTGAACCTACACACCCAACCAGCAGGAAAAAGCTCACTCAGCTGCACACACTGATCCACTAACCGGTTCCACTCGTGGACTCAGAAATCATGTCCCTATACTTCTGTGGCATAGTGGTTTGCCCACCGAACCACGTGTCTAGCCACATAATAACCCATTCTTAAGAGAATTAGCCCAAGCCCCTGGGGCCTGAATTAATTCTTTCCTTCCAAGGGCGAGTGGTTCTTGGTGACTTCATTCCCAAGCTGGCAGCTCTCTATTAAGGAGGAGAAGAGTATCCTACTTGCTCAGAGCTGTTTTCACCTGGGTCAGATTTTAGCTCTGGAGGATTCTGGACTCAGTCTGGGTGGTACTAGACACTAGTGTCTCATGGACAGAGAGTGGCAATGCTGGTAGATACCCCAAGAGGCACTGCAAAGCAGCAAGAAAAAGCCTCCTACAGGTATGGATTTTCCCTCTTTTCATGAATGAACCCATCAGTACTAGCAGACATTGGCTCTTCCAGGATCCAGTTCAATCGATACCCTGTGCAAGGGACATCTGGGGGTTCCCTGTCCTCTAAGTGATAAAACCAAGCTTTCCATGGGTAAATAACCTATCCATGGTTACACGGATGGTGGAAGCACTCACCAAAACCCTGATCCTTCAGCGGGTCTTCTAACCCATCTTCATTCCTTTGGGACTGTCCATCAATCCAAAGAACCTCTCTCTACCAGGGACCCCAAAGCCACCACACTTGGCTAGGACCCAGAATGGGACAACACCCACCTAACAAAAGTATTACCAAATATTTCTACCAAACATCACAAATTTGGATGCCGAGATCCCAGCATAAAGACACTAATGTGATCAAGACAACACTCCTCCTCCAGAATCCAGCAACCCACTGTAATAGGCCCTGAGTACAGAAATTTAGCTGAAGCATAAGGCAAGGGCTTCCAAATATCAATAATTAATATGTTCAGGGATGTTAAAAGGGATATGAATAAATGCTATAATGAAGACCATAAAACACAAACAGTTGAACAAAAAGCAAAAACAATTCAAGACATGAAAATAGAATTTAAGAAAGAAATAAAGTTGCTAAAGGAATACCAAGCGGAAATAAAGCTCAAAACGAATAACTCAGGAATTCAGACAAAAAGCTCAGAAATAAGACTAACATACAGATTACAAGGCAGGGAAGAGACTTTTATGTCTGGAAGACAAGGCAGAAGATATGGATAGTTCAGTCAAAGAAATTGTTGAATAAAACAAAAACCAAAAAGCCCAAGCAAAAAACATCCGTAAATCTGAGATACTATGAAAAAAAAAAAGTATGAATAATAGGTATGAAGGAAGGAGAATGAACCAAGTCCAGATATAGAAAATACTCTAATAAAGTCATAAAAGAAAATGTCCCTAGCCTAAAGAAGGAGGTGCATACCAATGTGTCCTAAGCATAGAGAACATCAGCTAGACTAGACTAGAAAATCCCCATACACTTAATAATTAAAACACCAAATGTATGGAACAAAGAGAGTATATTAAAAGCTGCAAGGGTAAAACAATCAAGTCACAAATAACAACAGACCCATTAGAACAACACCTGAGTTTTCAGTGGAGAACGGAAGCCAGAAGGGCACAGACAGATGTTCCATGAGCTGCGAGGGACCACAAATGGAAGCCAGGACTATTATAGCAAGCCAACTATCAATCACAGCCTCAGAAGAAAGGAAAAACATTATGTTTAAAAGAAACTTAAACAATTTCTGTTCAGCAAGGCAGCTCTACAGAAGGTCCTAGAAGAAAAATGTAAGGACACAAGGGATAATCTGAGAATAGTTCATCAAAAAAAGAGAAAATCAATGCAACAGCCCAACAAAATAACAAGAGTTAATAAACACTGGTCAATAATAACTCGATATTAATGATCTCAATACTCCAATAAACCAACTAATAGATTTGATTAGGAAACAGGGTCCAACTTTCTGTTGGTTTCAATAAACACACTTCACCATCAAGGGCTGACATCACCTTAGAGTAAAAGGAGGGAAAGGGTATTCTAAGAAAACTCCCACCCTCACCCCGACCCCTACCATCAGTACCTGGGGCAGGTGAGAGAGCTGTCCCTAAGGGCAGAAGGGCAGGAGAATTGCCCCTGCCAACTACCAGCAGCAACACTAGGGAGAGTGGTCCCTATGCCACGTCTGTGCAACACAGTAGAGCTGGCCCAGGCAGCGCA
Organism: Microtus ochrogaster; assembly: GCF_000317375.1. Classification (NCBI taxonomy): domain Eukaryota; kingdom Metazoa; phylum Chordata; class Mammalia; order Rodentia; family Cricetidae; genus Microtus; species Microtus ochrogaster. The sequence continues at coordinate 43,143,251 of NC_022009.1, forward strand.
GGTGTGGGGGATCAGACCTTGAGGACCTAAAAGCAGGAGAGCTGCCCCCTCCCGCAAGAGGAGTTCCAGTGAGGGCCCAGCATTGGTAGTACAGCAGAAACCAGAGACCTCAAACCAGACCAATGACTCTCCGCAATGAGCAATTGTAAGTAAAGATACGAGGATGAAAGAGTGTACTGCGTGCCTCACCATGTCATACTACAGCTCCCGTGACAAGTCTGACTTTTTTTTTTGCTTCTCTTTTTTCTTTTTCTTTTAAATTTTATTTTATTTTATTTTGGGGAGGCTGCAAGGGCAGTGGGTGGATACAAAGGGATGGGGAAGTAAGTGGGATGGAGACGCATGACATGAAAGACACAATGAATAAATAAAAAGAAGAAAAAAGAAAACAGAATCAAGAAGCAAGTAGATGTAGCCATTTTAATATCTGACAAAATAAACTTTAAATTAAAACTAATCAGAAGAGATAGGGATGGACACTACATATTCACTAAAGAAAAGAAAATCCACCAAGAGAATATCCCTAGTCTAAACATTTATGCACCAATTACATGGGCACCCAATTTCATAAAACACCACTATATCTAAAATTGACCCTCACATAGTGGTGGTGAGTGACTTCAAGATACAACTCTTACTAATAAACAGGTAATCCACACATTAAAAAACCAAACAGAGAAACATTGGAGTTAGACAATATTATAAATTAAATGGACCTACCAAAAATAGACATCTATAGAACATTTCACCTAAACACTGAAGATTATCCTTTCTTCTCAACAACCCATGGAACTTTCCCCAAAATTGACCACTTATTAGAACACAAAGAAAGTCTAAACAGATATAGGAAAATTGAAATAGCACCCTGAATCCGCACCATCTACCATGTATTAAAGCTGGATAGAAACAACAAAAGAAATGCCAGAGAGTACACAAACACATGGAAGGGGAGCAACTCACTACTAAATGAAAACTGTGTCGAGACACAAATCAAGAAGGAAACTTAAAACTTTTTGAAATTGAATGAAAATCAAAATACTGCATACCCCCAACCTATAGGCCATAATGAAGGCAGCTCTAAGAGGCAAGTTCATAACACTTACTACCTATATAAAAAAATAAATCAATTAAAAATTTAAACTAAAAAGATCTCGCATTAGGCCCTTAACAACACACTTGAAATCTCCAGAAAAACCAAGAAGAAATAACATCCTGAAAGAGTAGATGGCAAGAAATACACAAAGTCAAGGGTGAAATCAATAAAATAGAATCAAACCAAAAGTATGATGAATCAATGAGACAAAGAGTTGGTCTCTTGAGAAAATCAGTAAGACTGACAAGACTTTAGCCAAATTAGCCAAAGGAAAGAGAAAATCCAGATTAATAAATTAGAAATGGAAGGGGGAGAGACATTATAATAGACACCAAGGAAATCTGGAGAATCATAAGGACAATCTTCAAAATTCTGTATTTCATCAAACTGGAAAACCTAAAAGAAATGGATAGATTTCTTCATACATATAGCCTACTAGAGTTAAATCAAAAGGAAATAAAAAATTAATTAGATCAATTTAATGAGTGAAATAGAAGGAATAATTTAAACTCTCCCAAGCAGAGTCAGATGGGTTCAGCACAAATTTCTGCCGGACCTTTGAAGAAGAGCTCACATTGCTCACAAAACAGGAACTGGAAAAACAGTCCCAACTCTTTGCAGGAAGCCAAGGTTACCTTGACACTAAAAATTATGAGGGTATGCAGGGAGCCAGGCAGGATCGCCATTACAAGATGGTGCCGACATCCTGTCTTGTTGGAAATAAACAACTCCATATTTGGCTATGCCTTTGGGAGCTGCGTGTCCCTCACTTCCCGCATGCGCCGTGGTTTAGAGTCCTTGGGCCTAACCCGATGCACTCTGCTGTCAGCTGATGGTGGCAGCCAATCACAGGGTGACCCATTTGCCTACTCCCTATATAAGCAGCTGCTTTAGTGCTCTCGGGGGCCCCTCACTTCCTGCTCTCCCTCAACCAAGAGGCACACCAATTAAAGTGTGATCTGAGAAGAATCCTCGTGTGCTGGTTGTTCTTTCTCGCTGGTCGAGAAGTTTGCCACAAGGGTACTCAAAAAGGGAAGAAAATCACAGAGCAGTTTCCCTTATAGACATAGATAAAAAGCATTCAGTAAGATCCTGCGAACCGAAATCAAAAACGCATCAAAAAGATTGCCTATCTGCCATGATCAAGCAAGCTTCATCCCAGAGATACAAAGATGGCTTCGTACAAAAATCCATAAATTGCAATTCTCCACATCAACAGAGTGAAAGACCAAAACACTCACTCATGTGGGGACTCACAACTTCTAAGTCCAGTTCCAGATCTAAAGTCCTCTTACGACCTCCATGGGCTCAGGCACACACATGGTGTACATACATGCATGCAGGCATAAAGTACAATAAATAAATCTTTCTAAAAATTAGAAAAGAAGACTATCAAGACCAAATGGAATTTCTCCTTGGAACTTATGATTGGATTAATGTTTGATGATCAGCATAAGTCATCATATTCACAGACTACAAATCAGACAAAATCAAACATCCATTTCTGAGATGCAGGGGAGAGTGCAGAAACTAAAATTCAACCCATCTTCCAAACTCTGACAAAATAAAATAGACCAAAGCCTGTAACATCTAGGCATGGTGGCACAGTCTCATAAGCCCAGCACTGAGAAGACTGTGGCGGTAGGCTCAGGGGGTCCCAGGCCTCTGGAAAGCACATAGTGAAACTCTGCTTTGAAAAACAAAGACAAACCAACTAAACACACACACACACACACAGAGAGAGAGAGACAGAGACAGAGAGATACACACACATGTAAAAAGAAATCAAAGGAGACAGCTCTTGAGAAATTACACCCAAGGTTGTTCTCTGGCCTCCATACACATGCTCACACACATGTGCATGCATCTGCACACACGGAGACACACAAGTGATCTATAACAATAGCAACCCTGTGTGACTTAGCTGCACCAAGAGTCTGTGTGTGCAAACCATGGTTTGAGTAAGTGCTCTCTGCAGTGCTGGCACAACAACAAGGTCACCTGACAACTCTTTTTCCCAGAATACTCCTGTCCCTAAGGAAGGTCTGGCTGGCTGTCCTGATTTACAACTAGACACCGGTGTGGTTACATACATATTGCTACATATGTAGAAATGAATTACCATAGGGCTCCAGGAGAGTGCTTCCTGTTCTCAGGGAACGCTGTTCTTCTGAAAACCACCAATTAGAGTGTCCAGTGGTGTGGAATGGGATCAAGAGGTCAGTACCCATGACAGAGATGTCCCCCAGCGCCTTGCAGTTCCTATATCCTCTGGGCATGCAAAAACCCGGGATAACTGGCCCAAAGTTCCTGTTCATAACCAGATGGCAAAACAAAGTAGAGGCCGGGCGGTGGTGGCGCATGCCTGTAATCCCAGCACTTGGGAGGCAGAGACAGG
>NC_022009.1:43146935-43151558 GCF_000317375.1 Microtus ochrogaster
CAAAAGCACCATAAGATTTAGAGGTAGAGTATCTGCCCTATCTTAGAGGGCCAGAGCTGAGGCTGGGAGGCACACAGGCTGGACCACTTATGGTAAGCGTTTCTGAGGTGAAGCATGAGAGGAAGACCCTTGGAAAGGAAAATCCAGGGACCTGGAGATGGCCTCTTGTCTGACCCAGGACTCCACAAGGAGTCACGATCCTGAAGGAAGAGCTTGGTCTTCCGTACCCTTCATTCTTTAATGGGGTTAAAATTTCTGACTTAGCCCAAACTAAGATGCCAGCTTCTCTCCCTGTCTGTAAAGAGGCTAACAGCCAATTTATGTTGGTGGGAAATCTGTCACGAAAGGATCCAGTTTGCCGCCACTGTGCGTGTGTTTCATGTTTTCTGTGTGGAGTCATCTGTAATCACTGTTATGTCATTTCAAGCTCTCACCCCCACCCCCTCACGCTATGAACATGGCACAGTGCATTAAGACGCCCAGTGTTCCCAGCCCGTGTGGAGCCCCCGCCCCCCATGCATGTTCATCTCTACAGAGTTCCCAGCGTATGTAGGAATATACCTTCTAACAGGGCCCAGGGCCAGGCCTGGAGCTACCGCTTGGTGAAGGGTGAAATCTCATCCTTCATTCCCTAAGAAAACATCACTTCCTCAGGTGGAGGCTCCACCCACAGAACTCAGGAAAGAAAGAGACACACGGAGAGGAATGACTCCACGCTTGAGGAATCCACATCCCTGAGCAGGCGTGGGTCACTACATCACACAGCTCTGCCTTCCAATCCCCACTGCGGGCCCTGTGGACAGAAACTACTTACCTATTGTAAAAAGTATTCAAAAGCTGGAGGCGTAGGAGGGAGGAGTAACTGGACAAACAGGACACCTTCCAAAACTCAAGACAGGGTCTGGCCAAATTGCCCAAGCTGACCTCAAGCTTGACATCCTCCTGCCTCAGCCTCCTAAGTGCTAGAGTTATACATGTTATGTACTATCATCCCCAACTCATGGGTGGCCTTTACCCTTGTCCACCTTGAGACCTGACTACTTGAGCAGCGACAACACAGATAAAGATTTAATGGCTCCCAGGGGCCTGGTGACGGTACTGAACAGGTACCAAAGACCCAGAAATGCTCCATGAGGAAGATGGATGACAAATCCAGCTCCCTTATAGGGCTGTTTGTAACTGGATCTCAGGAGCCCGGTACAGAGATACAAGGCAATAGGAAGCTGAGGGCAGGGACTAGTTATTAAGTAGAGGCTGTTATGATCAGACCACGATGAAGATGACTGAGATAATGAAAGTGGAGCCATCTCTGAGAGAGCATGGGTACCTTCAATCAACCAGCTTATGCCTGGCTGTTCCCCCATCACCGGCCTTTGAGATAAGAACTGAAAACAACAGAATCTCACCATCGGAGGACAAATGATTGTCACACAGCTAATTGACGACCCCAGAGACTGGCAGCTAAGTAATAACAGCTACCCAGGCTCTACTTCATCTCTGGGGATCCCCGACTGTCTCCAGGAGATGGGGGGGGGCAAAGGGTGCAGCCTCAGCACTCCACTGACCAGGGCAGCCACAGACGCAGATCCCCGGCCCAGCCAATCAGCAGATGGCAGGAAGCCCTTCAGCAGCAAATCTGCCCTTATCTCTGTAGCTCTGCAAGGTCAGGACTACCACACTTTATCAGACCATCTCTGAGTTCTAGGGACAGAGCCAGCAGGCTCAGAAAAACTGCTTTCTTTAGAGTTCCCTACCAGAAGCCCTCCTTAGAAACAAGATAAAAAGCCTTGGCCTGAAACTCAACAGATGTCATCCCATTGGGTCAAAGTATGGGAGCGGAAGGCAGCCATGGGGAGCTACAATCCTCTACCTGGTGAGTACTTACCTACTCTACAGAGCCCCAACTCAAATGTCCTTCGGCCTTGAAATTTCCCCAATGTCTCTACCACTCGTGAGTGGTCAGTGTTCTGACAATACTGCCCCCCCCCGTTACCAAGCTTCATCTTGTTTATTTGACTTTGTGCCTGTCTCCCAGGAAACTGGAAAGTACATGCCTCTCCTGCTGTAGTGAAGGAAGTTAGAATGATTATGGGTCTTACTGGTGGTTGATCATCAGCTCTGTAGCCTTGGGCAGGCTGAATCGGTTTTCTCATTCATGGGGTGGGGGGAAGGAAGAGATTTGGTTCCTATCAATGAGAGAAGTATTAATAGATCATTGTTTTAAGAGCTTTAAGTAGAGAGATCATTTAATGTGCTTTAGCACCACCCGTTGCCCCGCCCACCTTCCCATGTTCAACCCTATGCCTAGCCCATTGAGATCACCAACAACTGTTCAAAGTCATCATGGAATGAATGGAATTAAATGGAATGTTGACTTAACACACAGTTCCTATAAAATCTCCCACCTGCCTTCCCAATGACACACGTCCAAGTAGATCTATTAAAGGATGCCTTGTCCCTGTTTCCTCTCTTCTTGAACCCCACAGAAAGACTACATTTTCCAGCAGCCCCAGAAGTTGTGTTAGCATTTGCCCTGGTTAGGTTTTTATCTATCTATCTATCTATCTATCTATCTATCTATCTATCTATCTATCTATCTATCTGTCTATCTTTTTATTTTGTGTATAAATGTAGTGTGTATCTTTCTGTCTGTCTGCTCTTTCTTTTTTCTTTCTTTCTTTCTTTCTTTCTTTCTTTCTTTCTTTCTTTCTTTCTTTCTGTCTGTCTGTCTGACTGTGTACATGTCAACTTGACACAAGCTGGATCATTTAGGAAAATGAAGCCTCAGTTGAAAAAGTGTCCCTACCAGATTGGCAGGCAGACAAGTCTCTGGGGCACTCTCTTGACTAATGATTGACGTGGGAGGGCCCAGATCACTGTAGGTAGAGATACCTCTCAACAGGTAGTACTTGGTTGTAAAAGAAAGCAAGCTAAGCATGTTACAGACAGCAAGCAGTGTTCTTCCATGGTCTCTGCTTTGATTCCTGCCTCCAGATTCCTGCCCTGACTTTCCTCAGTGCTGGAGTGTGAGCTGGGAGTGTAAGGTGAAGAAAACCCTTCCCTCCTCACACTGCTTTTGGTCCAGGAACTTATTGCAGCAACAGAAATCTGACCACAGCCACCTCATCTTTAGTAGCCATTCTTGCTTTCCGCCTTCTGTGAGCATGAACACAATTCAGCTAGCTTCTATATTGCTTTGAAGATGCTCATTTTTGTGGTGTCCCACGCCTTTAAACCCAGAACTTGGGAGGCAGAGGCAGGTGGATCTCTGAATTTGAGGCCAGCCTGGTCTACAAAACAAGTTCTAGGATATTCCGGGCTGTTACACAGAGAGACCCTGTCTTGAAAACCAAATTTAAAAAGTGTTCAAGGCTGAAGAGATGGCTCAGTGGTTAAGAGCATTGGTTGCTCTTGCAGAGGACCTGAGTTCAGTTCCCAGTTCCCACGCTGGATGCCTCACAACTACCTGTAACTCCAACTCCAGAGTATCTGATGCCCCTCTTCTGGCTTCTGTGGGCATCTGCATGCATAAGGCAAACACATACATACATACATACATACATACACACACACACACACACACACACACACACACACACACACACACGCACCATTTTTTTAATGCTGATTACATTAAAAAGTGGAGTCCAGTTCTTCGTCTCTTTCTCTCTGAGGCCTCATGAGAATGGCCTCTTCATCTTCCTTCCAGCATCTGCTGCCGGCCATTTGAGATCTTCTCCAAGGCGTTTCCAGTTTTCTTTCTAGCTCATATAACCTGTCACCATTCTGGCCCTTCAAGTGTGGTTAACAGTGATGCAATCTGTTTCCAGGATACCCAACAAAGCAGCCCCTGCCCTGCCATCTCCAGTTCCTAAACAAGCTCTGTGTTCTCAGATATTTGTTATAAAAGAAATAGCTGCATGTTTTAGAACCAGTTGTCTCAGAGGGTCTTGTTCTGTAATGCAATACCACAAACTGAGAAATTTATAATGAACAGGAATATACTGTCTCCTGACCCTGGGGTTGGTCAAATCGACTGGATTTGACGAAGGCTTCAGACAACAGCAAATCAAGAAATCTGTGGACAGATGTGGTCTCACTCTCACCAAGGAACAGACAGAGCATTACAGGAAGCTGCAGCTAGTCTAAATACAGCAGCTGTGTGACCTCTGCATCAGGGAGTGCCTGCCCATCTACAATGAAACCATACAGCTGAGACTCGGGGAACACCATAGGAAAAGAGGAGGAGGAGGACTGAGTCAGAAGATCAGGACGTCTGCTGCAAGATGTGTCTTCTAGCTGAACCCCAAAGTCTCCAACAATGTGGCTGCCTGCACCAGACCTGCACAGTGACAACACCAGCTGACACACCCGTGGAGATAAGTGACATCTCACAGGCCCCACTCCCGGAAGGAGAGCTGGAGATATGATGTGAATATGGTGCTCACGTATTAAAGACATTCATTAATTTTAACAAACATTGCAGAAGGAGTTGGGGAGGAATCTCAGGCAGTAAAGCATTTCCTACAGATCTCCATGACCCGTGCAAAAGCCCAGGGCAACCATGCACACCTGTACCCTCAGCACTGGGTCGGTGCACACCTGTGCCCTCAGCACTGGGTC
>NC_022009.1:43152076-43169827 GCF_000317375.1 Microtus ochrogaster
AACTTACTAAACTCTCTCTGCTAAGTCTGTTTGTTACAGCTCCTCATCCTGACTGGTATAGAAATAGGACTTCAGACAGGTTAGAACTGCAAGTGAGAGAAGCCGACTCCTCAACCAAGTGGCAAGATATGGGCAAACCATCCTTCCTAAGATTGTTTGTAGCACAAATAATAAAAATCCAGAGACAGATATTAGAGTTCAAAGTGAAAACCAGAAAAGCAATGCAGCCAAGTCACTAGAGAAGTCTTACCTCTACCAAGGCTGGGTGACTGCAGACTAAACAGACTGAGCAGACTAAGCAGCCTGCCTCTCCTCCATTTTATATACCCTCTAGTGCTGGGATTAAAGGTGTGACTCCCTAGTACTGGATTAAAGGTGTGAGCACCACCACCTGGATCTGTTTCTACATCGATCTTGGGTAGCACAGGGTGGCCTTGAACTCACAGAGCTCCATCTGCCTCTGTCTCCTAAATCCTGGAATTAAAGGTGTGTGCCTGACCTCCAGTGGTTTAGCTTTACCCTTCTGATCTTTAGGCAAGCTTTATTTATTAAAACATAAATAAAATATCACTAAACTGTTGCAGGCAGAACTGGGGTTTCCTCCCATCCGTTCCCTTCCTGGAATACATACTTACTGTAAGTGGCTAGCCTCTGCCCCAGCCCTACATTTTGGAGAGATGGAGACATATCTTGTCTTTTAATGGGTCACCAGGTCATGTGGAGTCACATATAAACTTACAGCTCTGGAAAAGGGCTTGGGAGATGCAGTCATCCCAGCCTGTGTACTTCACCTACAGTTGGGCCATCTGAAGAAATCATTATAAAAGAGATAAACGAAGAGAAGAAATGGCCAGTTTGCAAGCAGAATAGAAAAGGGGTAGAAAAATCCAGAAATCAATGAGGCTTCTGATCTGGACATTCTACTATGTCTAGAACCAAGAGGTTAGACAATGAGAATTCAAATGGTTTGGTGAGCAGTTATGAGTCACTATATTAACTACTGTCTACTAACAGAAAAAAAAAAAACCTTCTCAGGAGAGGGGTTGTATTCACCAGTTGAATGGTCACTGGTGTACTCAGTGGGTCACCAAAAAAGCCATTAAAGTAGGGAGGGGACCTGTTAGAAACAGAAAGCGTTTCCTGTGGGAGGAGGGTGAAGGGGGGACAGTGATAGGCAAGAGAATGGTCAAAATTCATTGCTCATTTGCGTGAAGTTTCCAAAGAATAAGAAAGGAATGATGGACAGTCTATCATGTGATTAAACGCCACATCTCAGCGCAGCTTGAGGAGGAAAAGGTTTATTTCATCCTACAGCTTTCAGTGGACGCCAGAACAGGAGGAACTCAAACAGAAACTGTTTTTAGCTTGCTCCCCTGGTCTTGCTCAGTCTGCTTTCCTATACAACCCAGGACCACCAGCCTAGGGATGGCGCCACCCACAGTGGGCCCTGCTACATCAACTAGCAATGAAGAAAATGCCCCTGCAGACTTGGCCACAGGTCTATCTGATAGAGACAGTTTCTCTACTGAGGCTCTCTCTTCCTAGGTGTGCCAAGTTGACCCCCCCCCCAAAAAAAATACCTGACCAGGACATTAAGCAAGGCCCCCCAAGATCAGATCAAGAATGTGAGCTTTTTTGTTTAACCCTTTACCTTTAACTCCAGGCAAACACCAGCACACTATAGAGTGCCACCCAGAAGATCAAGGAGAGAACGCAGAGGCAGGAAACGTGTTGAGAAGAACGCCAGGGAGGGGCTTGGGGCACGGCTGCTGATTTGGGATTAGCACACCCAACTGAGCAGGAGATCACCAAATCCTTAACTCATCACAGAGACCAAAGGGCTGAGCAGGAAAAGCCTTCTACTGCTCAAGACTCCAGCACATTTTGTTCTAGAAGGAAATATAGGAGAAAACCCTGCATGGCTTTGGCTAAAGATTTCTTAAACACAGAGCCCAAAGTAACAATCTGAGAAGAAAAGAGAAATTAGAGTCTGCAATTTCTGTTCTTCAAAAGCCTTTGCCAAGAAAATTTAAAAGACCAGACAGACCAGAGACTATCTCTGTGGATCTCAAATCTGACGAAGGACTTCCCCTCAACACATGTGAGGAATTCTCACAAATCCAAACAAGAAAACCAGAAAGTGGTTCTGTAACCAAATGGGCAGAGGCTCTGGTATTGCCCACGGTGGATCCACAGTAAATAAACACAAGGGAAGGGGTGATGAGCACCTGGGCTAGACTCTGGGTATAGAGGCTGGATAGCATTCCGGGCCATTCCTCTGGGGACAGGTAAATGCTTTCTGTGTGTCAGGAAGAAAAGTTAACAGCTACTTGACGGCCATAAAAGTGAAGAGTGACCAAGGGCATTTGGAGAACCCTCGTTCCTGGGCTCCTGGGAAGATTCTCCTTCCCGGTTCAGGTGCTGCCATCCTAGGACTGAATTCATGTCAACTGTATATGCGCAGAAGACAGATATGTCTGTTCCTGCCTGGTCCCAGAGGGTCTGACATGACCCAGCTGTCTTCCCAATTTCTCCAGTGATGTTCACCTTGAGAGGTTTCCCCAGTCAGTGGATAGTCAACCCGAAAGTCAACAGCCAGTGCCGTGAGAAACCCAAGGACTCAGGAAACACAAAGAAAAAAATGGGGATGGATGGGGTGACTACGTAGGTAGGATGCTCGCATAGCACGCATGGAGCCCTGGATTTGATCCCGAGCACCATACAAAACGGCCCTGGTGGCACATGCCTGTAATCCCACTATTTGAGAGATGGAGGCAGAGAGATCAGGAATCCAAGGTCATCATCTACCTCTTAGCAAGTGTAAAGATCTTGTCTCAAAGCTGCAGGTGAACCTAGACAAGTGGAAGAGATTCCCATGGGTCGAAAGGTACATTCTGAGGTACAACTCAGCTTCAGTCTTCTCTACCAGCTCTTGACACGCCCGCTCTGTCCTGATAGCAAGACCCTGTTCCAAAGCAGAATCGTCAGGGTCAATTCTGTTTACTCAAATATTTGTCCCCCAAAACTGAGCTGTGAAATCCACAAACCTCCCCAGCTCTGGGGACACACATTTGCCTGCAGCACGTGAAGCGAGTCTTTTGCCTTTGCGACAGGGACCAATTGGAGCACAAGACAATCCACGGGGTGCAGGCGCCCATGGTACCCGGCCATCTGGGGGCCCTGCTTCCCTCGGCCTGCTGTGGAGGCACGGGAGGGTTTTTTTTTTCCAGAGCTTGGTGCAGCTCCATATGGTGGAGATCAAAGGTGTTGCTGGGTGCATGGTTCTGCTTTATTTCCAAGCACTGCTGTTAATTAGCAAACAAGATCAGAGGCAGTATTAAAATCCAATTAAATTGATATGAACAGATTGCCAAGTGATGTTCACTAATGTATAATTGAGCACCATGCAAATTTCGGTGGCTGGCTTTTGTTTTTCTGGGCTTTTTTTTTTTTTCCCTTCTCCCCCAACACTCTGGAATGAGTGATGAGGCTATGAAGTTCCCCTTCATTGTGAAAAACAAACAAGTCAGAGCATTGATCTAGGGGGTATAGCCGTCGTGATGGATGAAAAGGGGGGAGGAACCGCCAAGTGTGACTTTGGAGAGGGGTGGCCTGGATCCCTCCCTTTGCCTTCCCGTCTCTCTCTTGCAGTTCCAAATCCATTTCTTGGGCCCTGTGGCAGGCCTCATATTCCGTGACATTCCATCAGTCATGATCCAGAAGAAGCTACTTGGAGTCAAGGATGCCTTGGAAACAAATTTTGGAAGTTGTGAGGATGAGCCGCACAGATAGTAAAGGGTCTCTTGCAGGTTTTGCTTACATATTAATGCATTTCTTTGTGCCCTGCATATTAAAATGGAATTTTAGGTCTGGGAAGATGACTCGGTTGGTAATATGTGTGAAGGCCTTAAGTTCAATGCCCAGGACCCATGATTTAAGAAAGAAAAAAAAAAAAAGCTTGGCATGACAGCATCTGCTTAAGCCTAGTACTGGAGCAATAAAGAAAGAAAACTCCTCAGGGCTTGCCACCCAACCAGCCTAGCCTATTCGACAAGTTCCAGGCCAAGGGGAAACCCTGCTTCCAAAAGGGGAATGGTACCTGAGAAGTGAAATCTGAGCTGTCCTCTGGCCTCAGTAAACACATCCATGTCCTGCACACCACACAAACACACACAGGAACAACCCCACCTCCCTCCCCACGATATTGAATCCGGGAGTGGACATCAGCAAGAAGAGATGAACCCAGTGAGATCACTGCATTCCCCCAAAGAAGCTGTGAGCCCCAACATGCACCAGAAGTCTGTTACTGTTGCAACATCGAATTGTTTGCTCACTGTGGATACAGCAGGTTGGAGAACATGCTGTCAGTGGTAAGGTTAAAAAAAAAAGTGTCACCGAGGAATAAATAAAAAAGACAACTGCGGTGGCAGCGTCTCCATATGCATGATGCGCATGAGGAGTTGGGGGCTGTGCTTGTTCCCTTCAGAAAAGGGAATGTAACCGCCTCACTCCCACAACCACAGCCAGGTAGACAGGGCAGTGAGGAAGAGCCAGAAACCAGAGGCTGGCCTTGACATTACAGCATCCTGGAAGGGGTCAGCACGTACAGATAAATAAACAAAACAAACAACAGGGGCTCCTCTGCACGAGAATGGAGAGCAGGGAACCAGAGGCAGCTTCCTGGTTCCTTCTCCCACGGGTTTTCCTTCCTGCCAGAAGCTCGATTTGCTCACAAAAGGTGTCTCCTCACCTCCTCACCGGTAACCCCCAGTCTAAGGGAGATACTGACTGCTGCAAGCCAGCTGGAGCAGTGCAGTCAATGCTCAGTGGCCAGGTGACTCAATTCTGACCAATGACATGTGAAGACAGGCCTCTTTCTAGAGCTTCTGGGAACTCAGGAGGGAAAATCCTACAGTGAGCAGGAGACTTAGCACCAAGCCTGCCCCTCATTTCTGATCCTCAGTCCCAGGAGCCCACACACTTCAAGGATCAGTTTCATACATGATGTCATCAACCGTCTGTGTGCCCTGACCTTCAATAAGCACACTACAGCATGAATATATGCAAACACAATAAATAATAATTAAATAAATGTAATAAAACATAGTTTTCAGCATTACTTTCAAATGCCACCTGCAGATATGAAATTATGTCTGGTTCCAGGAACAGTGGGCATATTCCTGTAGAACCTTTTGAAGTGGTTGTTTAGACAGTTTGTATTTCCACATTTGAGGTGTGAGTTTTGTTCATGTGTTTTCAGGTAAATTCCCTTTGCTTTTGACTGTTTTGTTTTGCTTTGTTTCAGAGACAGGTCTCACATAGCCCAGGCTAGCCTTGAATTCACTATGTAGCCAAAGGAGACCTTGAACAGCTGATCCCCCTGCATCTCCTTCCTGTGAGATGGATTATAGACAGGAACACCGGGCCCAGTTTTATTGGGGTTCTGTATGGAACCCTGAGCTTCCTGCATGCTGGGCAGCAATCTAACTGTTGAGTTACTCGGCAGTCCTGTTGCTGGTTTTATTGCCTATGTCATGACTCAGTTTTCCTTATTGTTTTCCCAGCTTCTAACCCCTAAGACACTAAGGAAAGCTCCTGGGGAGAACCAATTCTTGATTATTTACTTTTAAAAGAAAAATCTTACCTGAAACCTCAAACGAAACCTTTGTAGGAACCCTGCAAGCGTGAGTGTTCCATGCCAGCTTATTTATTGTAGATGACTATATTATCCCTGGTCATAAAATTATATATCTAGTAGATGCCATGTCTCAAGCCTTGAACATGATCAAATAGAGGTGACATTGTTACTGAGCCTGTCATATAGGTATCTAGATGACAACATTAAGTCAAGATAATGTCTAATTAGTGAATGAGCCAAGTACGTGCCACGATAGACAGGGAGAAATGGATGAAGTTTTTCTTGGAGTTTTCCCAAATTCTGTTAAAATAGAAATCTGCCTATAATAAACACAGGTAGACAGAACTGGCCACACTCGTGGGAACTGTGCCCACTAGGAATAATGCCAGTGACTTTCCCTGCCATAGACAACATGCAGACATGGTGACCTTCCACAGAGGAGAAGGGTGGCACTCGTTCAGTGTCTCGTCTTGGTCTTTCCCAAATAACAGCTCACCACAGTGCTGGTGTAATACAAGACATGTCTGTCACTCCTCTCTCCAGCCTCTCAGGAAGGTTTTATTGTAACCATTGTACAGATGGGGAAACTAAGGCCTGGAACCTCCAGGAACATTCTCTGCTGGTCCCCCTAACTCTGCACATTTTCTTTATAACATTTGTCATTTGGGAACGTGAACATAGCCGTAGTTGTTTACCGACTCCCAACTCTAGAGGCTTGAACCTGAACTGGAGCAGCAAGTAACTCAACCTGGCACTGGGGTTTCATGCATACAGACCCTCTATCATTATTATTCGGTGAACCATTCCGCCGCACCTACTCAGTCTGCTTCCAGAAGTTTCTGGAAGCTTCCAGAAGTTTCAGAGACTGAGCCAGCCTGCATGCCTCCTCAGCCCAGCTAGCATTGCATATGAGACCCCCGCAGGAGGTTGGCCTCTCTGATCATTCAACTCTAGAGTGTAGAACACATCAGTGAGGTGAGAATTCCAGTCACCAAAATATAGGGCATCTGGGTTGGGGTTCTAATTCCTCTGCTGCTGAGCTGTGTGACCTCATTCAGGCCAGTGCACTTCTCTGGGCCTGAGTCCACTAGAAGTGTCCCAGAGTTAGATGAAGTCAGGATGGCTCAGCTTCCAGCGGGGGAGACGCCTTCCCTTTCCCCAGTGCCATCTTACCACAACTGTAGCAAAGCGAGCACAACTCTGGTCCAAGCACAGTGCGGAGTGAGATTTCACAGGCCCTTGTCCTGTTTGAACATGGTTTAAAGTCTCCAGGTCCTGACAAGAGGCTTGGTCAGGGTGGCTGCCATCTGTGGGGCCCAGGATAAAATGTGAAAGCAGATGTACTTGTTCAAACAGCAGGAAAAACGTGCTCTGCAAGACAGTAAAGGACAGCTTGCAGATCCTTCCCCACCCCGTGTGTGTGTGTGTGTGTGTGTGTGTGTGTGTGTGTGTGTGTGTGTGTGTGTATGGTGTGTGCGTGTGATGTGTATGTGTGTGTTGTTTGCATTTCCATGTGCGCGTATGTGCTGTGTGGTTTTGTGTGTGTAGTGTGTGTGTGGAATGTGTGTGTGCATATGTATTGTGTGCTGTGTGTGTTTGTGTATGAAATGTATGTGTATGTGGTGTGTGTTTGCATGTTTGTGTGTAGTGTACACGTGTGTTTATATGTATAGTTTGCAAGTGTGTGGTGTGTGTAGTGTGCGTGTATGTGATCTGTGTTTGCATGTGTGTGTGATATGTGTGTTTGCATGTGTGTATGTGGTGTACTGTGTTTGCGTGTGTGTGTGTTTGTGTATATAGTATATCCGTGTATGATGTGTGTGTGTGGTGTGCATGTATGTGGTATGTGCTTGCATGTGTGTATGACGTGTGTTTGCAAGTGTGTGTGTAGTATGTGTTTGTGTGTGTTCTGTATCTTTTCTGTGTCTGCTAAGCACTGTCATTCTAAGAAGAAATTAAAACTGAATTATTAGCTGAAGTTTTCCCACTCGAGTCTTTATTCCAGATTACAGGTGAGCATCTGAGCAGCAGGGAAAGTCTACAATGTGCACCTGTGGCTTGAGTGTACACGGACAGCCTGGTACTGCTGAATTACAGGGCACCCAGGAGAAGTGCAACATCAGGCAATTTTGTGTTTGCGTGAACATGAAGCCGTACCACTGTGTTTACACGAACCCAGATGAGTGGTCTGCCAGCCACTTCAGACTGTGTGTGCACATGTGCACATTCACATACACATGCACATGTACACATACACTGACATACAGTCAACACATATGTACACAGACAACACACATGTTCACAGACAATACACATACACACATCATGACACAGAGATACATACATGCATGACATACACGCACCATATACACAGCCATGACAAGGAAACAACACGGGTCACAGTGGACCACAGAAAAGAAATGACCTGTTGAAAGGTCAGTAAACCAAAGGCTTGAGGGGTGGCTGATGGCAAAGCCAGCGTGCTGAGCTACAGTCAACTTTTTCATGTAAGCAGGACAGAAGGGTGCTAGTCGATGTGAAGTCTGCACTATGCACCAGGATCAGACATGATGCCCCACATCGCTGACATACTATCACACAATGCGTGTTCACAGAAGCATCACCACAAACTTCTGGGACACTTGATGGCTCGAGGTAGTGGGACCCCTTCAGTCCATTGCAGTCTTACAGGATCACTGTTACCCACACGGCCCATCCTAGATCACAGTGTGGGTCTGTAGCGTGTGACTGAGTATTTCCTTCTTGCCAGACAGTGGGAAAGACACAGTAAACAAAACTGCTTTACCCCACTTCCCAACTCTACGTAGTCGCCAGCTCCCCTTGGGCCGGGACTTCCCCAGGACAGCCACCTTGGACCTGCTCTGACTCTCATGACCTCCTGCACTGTGGCTGGCTGACACGCTGCTCCTGGTGTGGAGGACTGGTCATGCCAGGGGCAGCATTTCAGCTGCTCACACACATGTCCACCTGGACACTACTTAAGAAACAGGGGTCCAGAGACAAACGATGAGGAACCGCTAGCCATTTAGAGCAAACAGAAGGCCAGGGGTGGCCCTTTGGGGCACAAGACCTTGGGCGATGGCCCAGATTGTGAGGTGTGAAGCCAGCCCTGGACTGGGGGCCGCTGTCTCAGCCATTTTTCACAGCCAAGTCATCCAACCTGAGAGCTGCCTCTCTCTCTGGGTACCAGAAACCTAACACTCCGCAGCTGAGAAAGCTGCTGGCTCATGGCCGCCGCTGCCCGCCAAGTAACTTGCTGTTTGATAGTCATATTTCTTCCAGATGTTTGAGCTCTTCAAACGCTCGAGCTGAATTCTTTTTTGCCCAGTTCTACTAATTCAGGGTTTTAACTGATTAATCAAAACCCAATCAGTCAGGAAAATGTAGAGGAATGGTTCCCCGCGAGGGACTGCCCATCAGTGCTTTGGCATCAGGCTCTCCCCTGATGCCATCAGAAAGATGGTGTCTTAAGGCACTTTAGTTTCAGCTAAGAACAGACAGGACCTAATCATGACAGACAGTCTTCAGGTAAAACTCCACCCACCATAGAGTGCTGGAGCTTGGCTTTGCTTCCTCTGTTTGACTGTTTTATATTTATTTATTTATTGAGGGGTAGCATATGCATGCCACAGAGCGCATATGGAGGTCAGAGGACTACTGCAGGATTCTGGTCTCTTCCATCACCGTGCAAGTCTCAGGGACCCAGCAGCCTTGGTCATCAAGCTCGGCAGCAAACGCCATTATCCCTGGAGCCATCTTGCTGCCCAGCCTGCTCAGCAGCACTTGAGAACACTGATAGTCTATGGTTCATTTCTAAAATAGTCAAGTTCTCTTTGGGGGTTTACCTGAGTTTGTAGTGTAAGCTGCCTTAGCCCCTCTTAGGCTAGGGAACCCTGAACTTGTCCATTGTCGCGTATAGGACCTAGGACAAATTTCTAGGAAGGTTTGTCCTGTCCCCCGTGTATTTGAGTGACAGGAGTGTGGCTCGGCTACCAGCAGCCATAAGTCCCTGGATAAGCCTAGCTGGTGCTCTGCTTTGTGGTTACAAAACTGAGGTTAATGAATAGCCATACAATAGGCAGGTGGGTCTGTAGGCCTTTCCTAAGGCTCCTCTGCTGTCCCTCACCTGAGTCGCTGTCTCCTGCTGCTGTACTCCAGAGGTAAGCATTGACAGCTCCAGAGTGTCGCTTAGTGTAATTGGGAATGACTCAAACAGTCACCTGGCCATGTGTCAGACCGTCCTGAGCCACAGCTTTTACAAAGACAGAAGAGGGACCCTGGCTTAGTTGCCCAGAGCCTGACAGCTACCAGGAGCAAAGCCCTTTCTCTATTCATTCAAACACGCAGGCTAAGGGCTGAGGGGATGAGCAGCAGCAGAGATGCCATAGGGCAAGCACATCTGGGGAGCACATCTGGAGATCCGGGAACAGCCAGAAATCAGCAGAGCTAGAAAACCTGCAGCCTGGAATTGGAGGGGACAATGTGTGTCTCCCCACATGACACACAAACACTTCCTTCCCTCGCCTCTGTTCCCCCTTGCCTTCCTTGTCTCTCCCCCTTCTCCAAAGGTTGCCTTCAACAGTTTGGTGATGCCAGACCACCACTGGCATCTTAGTGGCTCCCCATACACACACACGAACATGCATGTACACATAAGAAAAGGAGAAAACTACACCGAGAGAAGACTCCAGCTTTCCCATTGTTTTAGCCCACTCTATTGCTGTAACAAAAACCTTGGCAGTTACAGAGAACAGTGATGACTTTGGCTTATGGTTCTGGAAGCTGGAAAATCCAAGAACAGGGTGCTGGCAAGTGGCGAGGGCCTTGAACTGCATCAGTGACAAGGTGGAGAACACCACATGGTCAGACACTGAGTGCCAGCTCAGGATCTGCTTCACCCTCTTGTAGACCCAGAGATGCCTTCATAGAGTACCACCATAACCACCTCCCAATACCACCTCCCAAACATCAAAAAATTGGAAAATAGAAAACTGTACACAAAGCTTGCCCAAACAAATGTGGAAGACCATTGATGCAGAAGTGGGTTTCTGATGGACCATTCGGCAGAAGGAGCAAGAAATAAACAGTGGTTGGAGGAAGATCCCCTTGTCAAGCCAGAAACACAAGACTTTTGAAACGTTTTGCTTTAGTTAAAAATCTGGGCAATAGTGGCACACACCTTTAATCCCAGCATTCGGAAGAGGCAGAGGCAGGTGAATCTCTGAGTTTGAGGCCAGTCTGGTCTACAGAGTAAGTTCCAGGACAGCCAGGACTACACAGAGAAACTCTATCTTAGAAAAAAAAAAGTTGTATTTCCTGTGATCCAACTTGGGAGTTGTGCCCTGTGCCCTGTTTCAAGGAACTGAATGTGATTGGACTGTGTCCCCTAGACAGCCTGGAATGGAACCAACCAGAACCTCCCAGGCAGCAGTATTGGGAGGCAGTGCCTAGGGGAGGTACGGCCTGGGGAGATGGTGGCTGTGAGGTGGAACCGGGAGAGGCAGGACCCAGGGGAGGAGACATGTGGATCATCAACCCTTGTAAATTTATACAAGACTATGGGTTCAATTTCCTGCCCTCTTGTTCTCTCTTTGTCCTTCACCTTGGGACAGCATAGCAACGAGACTTTTCTAGGTGCCAGCATCTGTATGATGGACCTCCCAGATGCCAGACCATGAACCGATTGATTAGTTCTTGGTCATTGTGACTACACAGCAGTTAGAACATAAAAATTAACCCAAACTGGAACCAGCCTTGACTCCTTACATCCCATCTCCCCACAGGGTTCAGGGGGGTTCAAGCTCTCAACCTGTAACTGAAATCTGAAGTATGCCTGGAAAGCCAGCATCCAGCCCCTGACCTCCCCACACGTGTCCCATAGCTGACCATCCTTGGCACGTCATCAGGGTGTGCATTCTGTCTCTCACCTGCCCCATGGACTCACCTGCATTGCACATTCCCAGCAAACCACCTCTTCTTTCCACCAACAGTGTCCTGCTCAAGTGACCCCTTCTTCTGGAAGCTTCCCTAAGCACTCCAGCCCTGAGGTTTTCCTTCTGGGATCTGAGGATATTGTATATCATCACTGTGGCCTGTGAACCCCAAGTATGCAGTGTTCCGCTCCAGTTTCTTCTCATGTGTGGTCTCACATGTTGAGACCAAGGTGGGGGTGTTCTCCATCTCATGAGAACCATGACCACACATTTCTTGTAGCATGGACAACAGTCATCATGAAGAGTACCAGTTTCTCTTCTTTGTTCGTGAGCAGTGCTCATGTTTTGAGGGCAAAGTTCGAACCAAACCACTCAGAACAAAACCAATGACCCAGATGAATCTGTGGACACCTGTCCATGTGTCATGTTCACAGATGGAGCAGAGCTTGGATATGGCCATCCTTCTCAGACAGATTGTCAACCAACCAAAGCTCCACCACCATGCACATGACCAAAAGGTATACTCTCGTGCTTACAATGGCAAAATGTGTGTGTGAATGCATATATGTGAAAAATCATTACTTATCCTTATGATTGCTACACTAGAATACCATGAAATCATAAAAAGGATAGGGCATTGAATCTACAACACGAACGCACCTCTGGGCACTGTGCTGATGTCAAACAGACACATGCAGAAGTGGATAGAATGGGACTCTGTGTGAGAAAGGCCAAGAGCAGATTCAGGATGTGACAACAGCAGTGACCATCTCTTGCTCTTACACAAAGAAGGGCAGGGCAGTAATGAACACAAAGGAGCACTGTGAGGTGTATCATGGCTCTACATTAGCACACCACTGGAGAGAGTGGACACACTTGCCGAGACTCAGTAGAGTGTGCACCTCGGACCGTGAAGGTCTTCCATGTGCAACTACCCATCTACATAAAATAACAGTGGCCCAAGTATACAGCAAGCGCTCCAAGAGGGCACCAGTGCCACCAAGATCGATTCTCCAGCTCCTTGGCTTCACAAGACCTCAGAGTTCCAGAGACCTATTGATGTTCCCAGCCCGGGCGCTCTCAGCCATCTTCCTGCCATGGGCCCTTCTGACAGGTGGGCGAAGCTGAGGACCAAGTCAGAATAAAAATTTGCCTGCATAAAATATAAAATGCATTTGATGACAAAGAAACCCCATTATTCTGACAGTAATCCAATATTAAAAACAGATTTGTGACCTAGAAATGTGTGTGTTTCTTTATTAACACATTAAATAACAAGGCTTGCCAGAGGGTCTAATAACCGCCATCATTTCAAAGACAGTAGTAATGAGGGGGGCCTGTTGAGATTGCCGCTGCAGCTGTGGTGGGAGAGGAAAAGATGGGAGTGGACTACAGAGATCAAGTCACGAGGGTGTAGGACCCTTGCCCGGAGGGTGCTGCACTCCACAGCCCGGGCCCCACGCCAGCTGGACTTGCATTCACACCAACAGGTCAGTAAGCTTGTTAATGCCCTCAAGTTGAGAGCTCCTGGCCTGGGCAAAGCTGCTGATTCTGTTGAAGAGAAAATTGGGACCATGATGGGGATGCTATTCCCACACTGTGCACGTCTTAAATTTTGAGAAAGGAACTTGTTCCCTGGACCAGCCTGTGTCCACCACAGAAAAGATACATTAGGTATGCAGCACAGAGTTGGGCATTCATGTGTTTCTTTATGAACATGGATAGGGCTAATGAGATTGGCCCAGTGGGAAAAGTGCTTGCTGAATGTGCAAGCATCAGGACCTGAGTTCAAATCCCAGTATCCATGTAAAACCAGGTATAGTGACCTGCATCAAATCCCAGCACTGAAGGGGTGGAGGTGTCAGGTAGACCCTGACAACTCCCTGGCAGTCTGACCAAAACTTCAGGTTCAGGGAGAAAAATCTGTCTCAGTATAAACAAGGTGAACTCAGTTAGAGGAAGACACCAAAAGTGGACCTCTGATCCACACACACACACACACACACACACACACACACACACACACACATGCACATACACACACAAGCATGCATTCCTATCACTTGCCTGTAAGCCCAGTGCTGTGGAGGCAGAGAGAGAAAAATGAGAGGCTCTGTGATCTTCCTGGCCAGCCAATACTGCCAACTGGGAGAGATGCAGGTTCAAATGTCTCAAAAGACAAAGTGGAGAGCAGGTGTCCGTCCACGTGTCCACTTTGACCTCCACATGAACTGCAGGTGTGCAAGAGTGTGCACACACGCACACACACACACCAGACATATTTTTTTTTATAATTTTGTATGCTAGGACAGACAGGAGCATACAGGCTGCTGTATATTATTTCTCTCTCTTCCTCTCTTTCTTCCTCCCTCTCCCCCTCTCTCCTCTTCTCTCTCTTTCTCTCTCTCTCTACTCCTCTCTCCCTCTCCCTCTCCCTCTCTTCTTTACTCCCTTCCCCTCCCTCATTCTCTCCCTCCCTCTCTCTGCCCCCTTCCCACCTGACTCAAGTTAAGCAGTAGGCTGGATCAGCTCTGCTGGATCCCACCGCCCCTGCTGGCCCCTAGCCCAGAACGTGGGAGCCCCCCTAGCAGCGGTCAGCAGGCCCTGTCCACCCCGGCTGGCAGGCTGGCAGGTTGGCAGGCAGCGACGCCCACAGAGCGCCAGGTCTCTGCCCACATTAGCTCCCTGCTGGGATAATTCTTCTCCAGCCTTTTTTTTTCAGGCCACCAAGTGGGCCTGCCACCACACTGCTGTTTTTCATCTTGTTAATTGAGTCATTTATTTCGTTAAAAGGTGAAACTTTATCAGGGCTCGCATGCCAAGTGTGAGAAGGTGTATTTAATGATACATCAAATGGCCAGGGCTTTGGGGGCCTCTCTGTTTAGAGTCACTTGCAGCTGGGGTTGAGGGGAGGGGAGGAACAGACCACAACCTGCACAATTAGGCGACAATGATTGGAAGGAATAGCCAAGAATTCTGTTCCCTGTACACTAACCACAAGGAGTGCACCAGTCATGGCCCTTGTGGTGGTTTGAAAGAAAATGTCCCCCAAAGGGAGTGGTACTATTAGTAAGTGTGGCTTTTGTCGGTGTTTGTGTGACCTTGTTGGAGGAAGCGTGTCACTGTAGGGGTGGGCTTTGGGATCTCTCTTGCTCAAGCTTCCCTCAGTGAGACATAGAGACCGTTTCCTGTTGCCTGCAAGTTGTCGGCCTCTGACCTACTTCTCCAGCACCCTGTCTGCCTGCACGCAGGGCACATGGCCATGCTCCCTCCCCGCCATGATGATGATGGACTGAACCTCTGAAAATGTGAGTCTGCCCCCATGAAATGCCTCCCTTTATAAGAGTTTCTGTGGTCGTGGTGTCTCTTCACAGCAAGAGAAACCCTAGCTAAAACAGCCCTCCGTGTAGAAAAGAACCTGGGGGTCACGGGATTGAAGGCCAGGAACCTATCTATTCATTTCTATCCCTGGGATGTGGAAGGGCTCTTGTTTCTGAAGCCTGGATCTTTCTCGTACCTGGAGAGCACTCGGATTCAGTCGGTTCCACCCACTTCGGATCCCCTCACCCCTCTCCCTCCTTGGCCACACTCTGTTGTTCTCCTTTTGTGAGAGGATACCATATAAACCCAGATGAGTTCTGAACTGCCATCTAGGCCAGGATGGCCCTGAACTTTTCTAGCCTTCTTGCTTCTATCTCCTAAGTGATTGACTTATAGGCATGTACCACTATGACCAGTTTTATTTGGAGCTGGGACTCAAACCAAGGGCTTTAAGCATCTGGGCAAGCAATCTGCCTCTGAGCCACACCCCTCATCCCTTCCACTCCATATTCTTGATAACCCAGGTCCATCCTGCACCCTAAGATCAACAGAGTACCTCTACGCCTGGTGATCTATGGGGTCCTTCTCACGCCAAAAGTTCCAGGGTCCCTGTCTCTCCATATCCCCTCTCATAAAGCATAACTCCTCCTCAGGCAAGGACACAGGGCTTCCTGTTCTGCTCCATGGCCCTCCAGCCATACCTCCACATCCTCCAGAGGGATGGAGCGGTTTGTTCCCACAAGGGTGTGACCCAAGTCATCTGGGTTTGCACCAGAACCCTGACCTAGGCACCAGTAGGGGTGGGCCAAGGCTTATGATGTGTTACTGAGCTCGCGGAATCAAACACGCACCGTGGTGCCTGCCTTCTGGCTCTAGGAGACAGCTGAGAGATCCTGCAAATCTCTCTTTTCCGATGATTAGCCAAGCCTCTTGGCTGGGGAGACTCAGAGAGTGTTCAGCACCAGCCTTAGGGATAACCAGGGGCCTGGAAGAGCAGCTTCTTCCCACCCCTCCCCCTGGGTGTCTGACTGGCTACATGCCTTGGTGATTTCTGAGACCTCCTTACTCGACAAAGGCTTTATGAGCCAAGGGCATCTGGAAGGGAAGTGGCCCCAGTGAGAGTTTAAAATAGGCTTCACCACAAGTACCTCAGCCCCATGTGACCAAGCCCTAGAACCTGGTGTCCCCCATGGCCTGATGGGAAGGATGTTTTCGCTTTAAAGCACCGTGTCCCTGCTGGAGGTCTCATTGTCCCTCTGGTCTCCTCTCCATGTCCTCCTCTAAGTAGCAGGGCTCCAAAGCTCCTTGACTCTGACTGGGCCCTCAGAAGGGAGGAGCAGGGGTGGGGAGAAGGGCTCCATCTTTGATGCAGCAGCACCTCCCACCCCAGCAAGGCCAGGGTACCTCTGTGGACCCCTGCTTCTACCTTCAGATTAGCAGGGGAACACTACTTCCTAAAAACTCTGCCCCAGGGCCTGATAGCCCTTGTAAAAGCCTCTCTCTGTCACCAGCTCCAATAAACCACAGCTTCTACCAACCTCACTTTCCAAACTAAAGGATTCTGTGATCCAACTCTTGCCTCTCATCCCCACCCCTTGCTAAAACAGGGCTATTGTGACCCAGCACATTGTTCCTGGTCATGGGCAGGTCACATTCTCATTCTCTACCCTCTACTGACCACATAACTTCATCTTCCCCAGCCTCTGTTTCCCCACCTAAAGTTGCGGTTTTCACCATACTGGACTATGGTAGGATAATGGTAGTAAGAGACTAGCCCTGGAAACGGGGCCTTCGTTAAGCAAGATCAATCACAAAGCTTAACACACTTTATTCTTCACCAGAGAGCACTCTACCCTTTTTTTAAAAGGGGGGAAAATGCATAAACTAAATTAATTTAAAACCAAGGAAAAGTTGGGTGGTTTAACATTCCAGAGATTTCTGCCCAAACTTGCTGGGCCCCTCTCTCTGGGTCTGTGGCAGAACAGAGGTCATGATGTCAGGGTGTCACAGCGTCACAGTATCAGAGCGTCATGGCGGGACCCTGTGATGAAAGAGCTGGATTCACTTTTCAGCAACTGGAAAACAAAAAGAGAGAGAAGGAGGCAGATGCTGACCTCCCTTTTAAAGGTACACCTCCATCCACTAGGCCCATCTCTTAAAGGCTCCCCCGTCTTCCATCAGTACCATGGTCTAAGGGACTTGCCTTAACACAAGTATCAGAACACCTGTCATTGGCTTTAGGGTCCACCCTAAATCAGGATGATGGTTTTTCAAGACCTTGGGTTAGTAACATCTTAAAGACCTTTATTTCAAGCAATATTACAGTCTGGGGTCCTGGGTTGTCATATCTTTCTAAAGGAATCCCCTCCTACCCTATCATCAAATCTTACTCCATTTCCCCAACCCTAAGGACTATGAAGAGATGACAGTCAGTATGAGGACCACACCTCCAATAACGGGGGCTCAAAAGGTCTGTCTACACACCGTGTTCCCTCTGCCCCAGCTGAAGGGCTGCAGCATCCCCTGTCTCTCCTGGCTTAGAATCTCAACTCTGCCTTTATTAGTAGTGGAAGCCCTAGGAGCCCAGTGTCCTATTTTCATTTCCCCAGAGTCTAATCCTCTTTGTCCCCTTGGGTCAGTGCCTAATCCATCCCATGTCTCTATCTACTGACACTTCACAGGGCCCATGTACATCACATGGGTGTAGACATACATGCAGACTAACACTCACACATACACAAGTCTGAAATAATGCTTTTAGAGGGGGAAGAAGAAGAGAAGGAAGAAGGAGGAGGAGGAGGAGAAGGAAGAAGAAGAAGAAGAAGAAGAAGAAGAAGA
>NC_022009.1:43169937-43239688 GCF_000317375.1 Microtus ochrogaster
GAACGACCCATTTCTCATGATGGCTGATGAAGCTCTTCTCTGGGTCTGCAGGCTCTTCAGTGCTCCATCATGGCTGCCTGTGGCCTGCAACCCTGTATCAACATTCCAGGAGGGAGGCTACATTAAAGAGAATCATGATATTGAGGTAAAAATTAAGAGCCCATGAGGCCACGCTTGCCACTGGCACCAAATATCATACTGGAAAACCCTTTGGCCCTGAGTGAAAACCATCATGTTCATGGTGACAGTTTGTTACAGCTGAAGAACACATTAAAAATAAACCAAGGCAAGAGGCTCAAGGAAGGGCCAGAACCTAAGAAATTCCCAGAGGTAAAATCTCCCATTTTCCCTCTCATAGGGAGTTAGGTACAGACAGCAAATCTTTCGTGCTGCCTTTGTGTGACAATATATCTGTCAATAGGGCCATCCAAAAAAGCTGCTCCTTGCCTTGGTTTCCAGAGTCTCTGCTGGGGCTAGAATAAGCTTAGATGACAATTCAGGGCTAGCCTGAGTCCCAGCTCCTCTAGAGGTCAAATCAGGTCAAGTTGAGACTGTGCAATTCAAAGACCTCATCTTAAAACACATTGCTGATATGGCCCCTTGAGCTTGAATTTCTCAGGCTCCAAAATTTTGAAAAATAAATTTCTGTGGTTTATAAGCCACCCCACCCCTGGTATTTTTACAGCACCTGGAACAGACTAAGATGTCTCCCCCATTTGCTCTTCAAAATTTTAGTAAGTGACAAATTAGATCAACACATTCATAATGTCCCTTACTATAACATACAATAAAGAACATGTGGTATAGAAATATAGAAGCACACACATGCATGCACAAATACACAGAGAGAGAGAGAGACAGAGGCAGAGACAGAGAGAGACAGAGACAGAGACAGAGACGGAGAGGGAGAGGGAGAGGGAGAGAGGGAGGGAGATTGAACAAAAATTTTACATGACAATTATTGCTCTCACTCCGACACATTAAGCTCTCTTTGACTTAACTTTCTGCAACCCACTAAAACATTATTGTGATCCAATAATGTGTCATGGCCTTCCATTAGAAAAAGATTAAATTTTAGAATAAGTGGGAGAGAGTTGGTTAAGAGCTTACAACAGTCAAGCATGAGTTTTATATTCGCATTATGAGTAATATTCCAGCTGAATGTTACTGCCTAATAAGCAACCCTAAAACTTAGAGGCTCAAACCAAACATCAACTCTCACAGGAGTGGAGCGAACTGAGTTCCCAGTGGGGCCACGGCCATCTGAAAGCGGGCCAGCCAGACATCCATGATGGCGTGCTCAGACAGCTGGAAGTCAACACAGGTGGTCAGCTGGCCTGTGGACTCTGTATGTGTTGCTTCTCCGTGCAGCTCGGGTCTTCCACATATGGCTATTATGTACAGAGCTAACGGGAAGACTAAATGTTCCAAGGGGCCATAAGCAAAAGTGTCATGGCCTTGACAGGCCGTACCTGGAATTGATATGATGTCATTTCTGCCGTAGCCCACTGGTCAGAGCTGTCATGATGCCATGCCAAGGGGTTGTGGAATTAGTTTTCCCTCTGAATGGAAGGATGCAAGTCACATGGAGAAAAAAAGTTAACACAGCGGTGTCCTATCACATCCATTGTTGGCACAGTCACATTCTGGAGAAAGCACAGACTTTCTGAGCCTCAGCACACCCTGTGGTGGTAGTTAGGTCACCTGATCTGCCACCTCATCTGCCACAGACATTTTCTCATCATGACAACAAAGGAATCGGTTAAGTTGGATCAGAAAAAAAAATCCCAGGTTCTGAAGTTGTGGGCACAAGACGAAGCTTAGAAACACAGACAGCTTTACACACAGTCTGCACACTTGGCATAGGCTAAAATCACCTCAGAGCTAACCTACAGTCTTGCTTTCAATTCTTGCTGAACCCCAAAAGTTTTCTATGCATTTTAGAAGCAGAAAACATGTCTCTTTTTCATCCCACCAGCCTGGCAAAGCTAATAAAACCTCCACTTCTCAGAGGTCGCACTCATCAAAGCTACTGAGACAGGGACAGAACTCTCCTTGGACATCTCTGGCCAAAAGAAGATATAGCAAAACATTTGCAGTGGGCAGCACAACTCACTCTGCCACCAGCCTTGCACCAGCCATGTGGGACGGAATCACAACCCATCAGGATTCTGTGAAGCCATCTTTTGTCAGGAACTGGGAAGGCAGAAATGGAAGCAGTGGCAAGAGCCATGAAAGCAATGTGTACCAGACTTCAAGACCAATTCTAAGCAGAAGCCAGAATGACTGCATTCAGGGAGAATTGTCCTTCTTGGCCACTGTATCGGGAAGCTATGGGCCCTTAAAGTATTTGAATCTATTCTCTTTCTCCTTGGATACAACCACTAATCTTCCTTCTTTTCTTCCTTTCTTCCCTTTCCTAGGGATGCAACCTACTTCCCCGGCACATGAAATACTTCATGATGACATCCAGGCTTTAGAGATTTACATGAGAATCAGCCAACTTTATGTTTGCCTCATACAGAGAGTGTGCAAAGTATAGAAGAACTCTGAGCTTATTCCCCAGGTAAGTCATTTATTTCTTTCCTCAAAGAAAAAATCCAATATCCTGAGATCAGATGAATATTGAAGCTTTGGTGAAAAAGACCCAGACCAGGGTTGAAACATGTTCAAATCAGCCTCCCCTCCCACCCTTGCAGGGTGATGTGTGAGACTAAAAGAAACCTCCATAGATAAATGGTCCATGTCGGAAAGGAGCAGTGCCTCTGGCTGGGTCATTCCCATGAAAGACATAAACCGTCCAAGAAGGGGTCACTAGCTCTCTCATCTTTTAACCTAGAATCCCAAGCAATACAGCTGTGCAACAGAGAACTGGGTCCCCCGTCACCCTAGGTCCTTCAGGCCCAGGATCACTCACTAAACTGTAAAGACCTGCAAACGGGAAAAGGATAGTAGACTCCATCACTGCCTGGGAGGGCAATGGGGTGACAGTGCCAGCATGCTACAGAACATCTGGGCTAATGGTCTGCACTAGCCAAACATTTGTACTTAGTGAATTCTTTCCCCATATTTCTGGGAAGATCTTGAGTCCACTTGAAGAAATTCTTCATCTCTTCTTATGAAATTAATGTTTAAATCAGTCATGGTGGTGCATGCCTACAATTTCAGGAGTGTGGAGGCAGAGACAGGAGGATTACTACAAATTCAAGGGCAGTCTGACCTATGCAGCAAGCTCCAGCCAAACCAGAGATACAGAGCAAGACCCTATCTCAAAATAATAATAATAATAAATTAATAAATCAAACATATCTTCCCTGGCAAGGCAAGGGCCCCACAAAGTTCTTCCACCTAATGACAGTTCCCCAAGAACATGTTCTGTACACCAAGAAGACATGTTGCTCTCATTGTTAACAAAAAGCTGATTGGCTGATGGCTAGACAGGATTTTCAGTACAAAGAGAATGCTGGAAAGAAGAGGGATGAAGTCAAAGGAATCACCAACCAGATGCAGAGAAAGCAGACATGTACAAAATGAAGTAATAAGTCATGAGCCTCATGGCAGCAAGTAAAGGAATAGAAATGGATTAATTTAAAATGTAAGAGCCAGTCAATAACAAGCCTAAGCCATGGGTCAGTCATTTATAATTAATAAGTCTCTGTGCCATTATTTGGTAACTAGCTGGTGGGACAAAAAGTCTGTCTATATTGGTGCCCACCAATGGGCAACATAGATCCACACAAAACCTAAGAGAGCTTTAAAAAGGTTCTAAACACACAAAAGCAGAGCCAAACATGACTTCCTAGTTTCGTGTCTCTTATGTCAGTCACCATGCAGAGATGTGTTTCCCAGCCACTGTCTGGGAGATTGAGCCACTAACACAAGCACCACCAGAGTGAGCCCCACCAACATGCAACAGACTAAGCTGCATGGTCGGGTTAAGTTTTTCTCATGCAGACAAGAAAGATTACAGATGTGCAGAAAGTACAGGAAAAAAAAAACTCTAAGTAAGTTTCAGTGTGTTTAAAAATGTACATAGCCCTGGGAAAAAAGAGAAATAATATATATAGTCGTAAAATTGAAGAATAGTTTGTCTAAAAATAAAAGTCCTTAAAAAGGAATAAATATTTTGTGTTGGTAGTTTATAATATATATACATGCCATGTAGAGATGGGAAATGCTCTGGGAGTCTAGGTCCTATATGTTATTGTGTTATCTCTAAATTTTTGATGCTAATGAGTGAGAGATAAGAGAGATTTGATTATGAAAGCTGATAGATTAAAGTAACCTGTCTATTTAAAAAATGCCTTCACTCCAAAATGGAAGTCTAAAGATATGTTACTTTGGGGAAGAGGTTATGCTTTTATTTCCAAAGGAAATGAGAGGTTGTTGATTCTTCCAGATTGATATGGATCAGGATTGACCAGGGAAGACTCCCTGGAATTTCTGGCTATGACCATAAAGAAATAAACCTAGAAAAACTACCAACACAAAATATTTATTTTACCTGCTCAAACATAAAACAAAAAAAAAGTTGGCTAACTTGTGTACAACACACAGTTTACACTTATTTTAATATAGACATGTATCTTACCTTTAAAAGTTATGTATTTACAGAACAAGGGGACCAGACACCAGTGAAAAAAGATGGCCTCAACCAGCTGGCCTGGGTCTGAGAAAGCCTGGGATAAAACCGGACTCTCTGAACATAGTGGACAATGAGGACTACTGAGAACTCAAGAACAATGGCAATGGTTTCTGATCCTACTGCACGTACTGGCTTTGTAAGAGCCTAGGCAGTTTGGATGCTCAACTTGCTAGACCTAGATGGAGGTGGGGGTTCCTTGGACTTCCCACAGGGCAGGGAACCCTTATTGCTCTTCGGGCTGAGGAGGGAGGGGGACTTGATTAGGGGAGGGGGAGGGAAATGGGAGGCGGTGGCAGGGAAGAGACGGAAATCTTTAATAAATAAATAAAAAAATTTAAAAAAAGATGGCCGCAAAATGCTCAAAATACCTCTGTTAGAGTCTCCTCAAAACTCTGCATCTAGAACAGCTTCAAAGTGCTGGATAATATGGTCCAGCCTCACAAACTACTCCAGCCAAGACTTTGCCATTATCTTGATTTTCTCAAGTTTGCTCCAAAGATATCAACACCCACAGACAATAGGAAGTAGTCTAGAGAACAACACCCACGTTCTCAACAGATGGAGCATGGGAGGGTTTTGATTATTCAATGAATTAAAGTTGTTTGTCGTTGTTTAGGGTGATTAGTTACAACTTGTTATTGATCATAGTCAGGAAAAAAAGGCTAAACAAAAGAGTTAAATTCAAAGATATCTTTCTTAAGCAAAAAAGGAATATGATATAGGAATGCTAGGGAAAGGGGTAGATTATTGAATCCATTTTAATCAAAAATTAACCATTAATCTCACAATATTTTACATTGGTATAGATTTTGGTTTATTGATACAAATTTAAAGTTATTTTTGCTATAGTATTTGTATGTTTTTACTCTTGCTTGGGGTATTGTGCTTACACAACTCATTTAAAAATGTAATGTATAATTTTAAAATAGAGGTTAATAGTCATCTATAATAGTCAGATTATAGTCTTATTAGGTATGTTTTCAAGGTTAAACAGATATATTTAGATAAATAGATAAATGGGTAGATAGTCAGTCTTAATAACCGAAAGCTTTTCATGACAGTGAGACATGCCTACTCCTAACAGTCTTTCAAAATTTCCTGTTTCTCAAAAATGTCTGTCAGATATACTAGGCCTGTAGACCAGAGGTGGACACTGTCCAGGTAGCCAGATATCCCTGTCATTAGGTAACATTACACCCTTTGGCGTAATGTGAAGTCTTTGATGGAGTTAAAAACTAAATAATTAGACTTAAAGATTTTCTTAGCTTGGATAAAAGGTAAACCATATATAAAACTTTCGACTCACAAAGATAATACAAATAATACCATATTTTCTCTAATTTGTCAAATACAAATGTAGTAGGTATTGTAACTGAAATTCTTACTTGATAACTGTTTTTGTTGTATATAATTTTACTATGCTAAAGTTAAAACCTTCCTTTTTAATTAGACAAAGATGAGGAAATGCTGTGGAATAATCCTCTATATACTCTGAAGACATGTTTTTCTCATTGTTAATAAGAAGCTGACTGGTTAATGGCTAGGCAGGATTTTCTGGGCAGAGAAAATGCTGGGGAAAAGAAGGACAGAATTGGAGGAGATGCCATGGGAAGCAGAGTGAGCAGGATGAGAAGTATACAAATGAGGTGAACAAAATGAACAGAAATGGGGCCATTTAAGTTATAAGAGCTAACTAAAAACAAACCTAAAGCTATGAGTTGAGCATTCCTAATTAATAGTAAGTCTCTGTGTGGTTATTTGGGAACTGGCTGGTGGGTCAGCAAAGTTCACCTACAGTCTCACAAAGTTCTTTCATTTAATGGCAGGTCCCCAAGAACCCCTGATCTTGCTCAGATGAGAGTCATTTTCTTTGTTCCTCATAAGACTGGGCCCCATGGCAAAAGATCCGCTGTTCTCGATGGGGCCAGGCGCCAAAGAAAACACAGTTCCAGGCAATCTCTCTGCTGAGACACTTTCCCCGTTCCCCTATGGCGTGCTGCACCCTCTACAGCGAGCTGAGTCTAATGAGAAAAATAGAGGGACAGTCAGCACTGGCCTAATCCAGTCATGGGCTTTGATCTCCTTTCTCTCCTTACGTTGATCATCAGCCTTGTCCTGCAAACCTCACAGGGTTGCAGAGTGATGGATCCTGACCACACAGGTCAATCCATAGCCACCCAGATCTAGGCACACTGAATGAGATCTCTGTGTGTAACAGCCGGATATTTGTGTATTAGAGATTTTATCTAGATGATTCTAGCAGTCTGTGCTGCTTAAGAAACATGCTTTAGACCAACTGTCAAAAAAAAATAATAAGGCAAATTGCTTAGAAAACTAAAAAGTCCCAACTGCCCTCCCATGATCCCCTGAGTTCACTGAGGGGTTCCAAATATCTATGGTCTCTTATACTCCATGAGAACTGAGGCTACTGTGGTCCCCCACCCTGCTGTCCTCAAATGCTGTTAGCTTCAAAAACACCCTTGAGTATAGCTTGTCCCCTCTCAACCTCTGGATACTGCAGTGACATTGGTCTTAATTGCCTCCAAAGAGACTGCATCCCTCTGTGGTTTGCAGCAGGAGCCCCATGTTGAGAAGCTGGCCACAACTGTGTGAGCCTTTTAAATAATGAATTACAGCGTATCAAACACTAACCGGAATATATAACTCTGCTAAGTTATGCCTGGGATTGATGACACAGAAGGCATGAAAAGTTTAAGCAAGAGCATCCATGTGCCCTCGTTTCTGGGGACCTCTAATGTGGTTGCACAGGAAACACCCCAGCAATTCGTACTGGAAGACACATTTCTAGGCTGTACCGGGAGCAAAAGGAGGGTCTCTGTAACCAAAAGGAATGGAACGCTCTCATGACCTTTACCGTGGGCAAATAGCGCTGATCCTGTAAAGCACAGACTAAAACACTGTGTTGAAGACCCAGAACCATTACAGGAGTTCCAGAGAGAGTCTTATGATCACATGGCCATCTCCAACTCAGAGCAAGGTGAATTAGCACAGGCAAAAACTCCCCTTGAGTGAGAACTGAGGCATCGGGCCATATCCAGAAACAGACAAGCCAGGGCTACTCCACCAGAGACATAAATGAAGGTTGTCTCGGCCGGCAGCAAGGAAATAAAAAGCTGGGGTTGGAGGCTTATAACCTTGCCAGTGATCCTGGGATAGCAACCCACTGGTGCGAGGGTGATTGGGCTCAAGTTCTATCGTATTCCTTCGAACCCTGAGCCAGGGAGCTTCCTAGGGAGACACCACTAGCTAACCACTCGCACCAGCCTCTGGCATCTGAGGGGATGCATACAAATGAGCTCTCCTCCTAAGAACGTGGTTTCAATTAAACCAAGATCCCTCCAGGTTCCCAACACGTTCCACAGGTTGTTCTGGCTAACCTTTTGGAAATCTCCACATGGTTATCATTAGTTTTTCACTCCTGGTTTGCTTTGGAACGAATATCACATTGATCTAATGTTGCGAGGCGGATGGATAAGGGAGCCAAGTGGGTTGCTAGTCAGTATATCTATGGGCCACAGGAAAGAGTTGGGAGCAGCCTTCTTTCCCTCGGGCATATACCTGCATCCTCACCGTGCCTATCTCAGCCTTCCCCCGGTAAGACAGGCGCTACTGTTGCAACTGAAGTTTCGCGGCCAGCGTTCTGGAGTTCAGAGAGACTGCTGAGCTGCTCTTTGGCCTCGCAGAGCTGGGAATGTTAAAGGGAGGACTTGTACCCGAGCCGTCTCTACAGTCCTGTGCACCCAACAAGAATGGTTGTGACATGTGGGGAATTTACTCCAGTTGGGCACCGAGGCAAGTGTCCTAGACACATGGGATTCTGCTCGTGGACAAAGAGCTCTCCCGAATGCCACAGTACCAATGAAGAAACAAAACACAAAGGGCACACTGTCTTCCCCAGGCTAGCAATCTGACCGTGGCAGAACGGGGCTCTAAAAGCATTCTTACCTGAGACCTAGAGCCTGTGGTCTCCTTCAGCCTCCATTCCAAGAACTTTCCAAACTGCGCTCCGGGAACTGCCAAGGACCCTCGGCTGAACCTCAAGAGGACCACGTGGTTAGACTGTAAAGTTGGAGTTCACAGAGACAGGGCCCAAGGGTACTGGTTACTTTTGTTGTTGCTGCTACTGGCGAAAACAACATACGAGAGAAAGCATTTATTTGCACTCAGCGTGTGAAGGTGCAGCAGCCCATCAACAGCGGGGAGCATACGGCTGCGGAAGTGAAGGCAATTGGTCACACGGCATCTCCAGACAGGAAGGAGGAAGAGACGAGTGTCCATGCTCAGCCCAGATCGCTTTCTCTTTTTTATTCAGGATCCCAGCCCATGGAATGGTGTCACCCACATGCAAGATGGGTCTTCCCTCTTTTAATTAATCCAGACATTCCCTCACACACATGCCAGGAGGTTTGTCTCCAGGGTGAATCTAAAGCCAATGCTAACCGGTCCAGCAAGGGAAGATGTGTTGAATCTCTGAGTTTCTCTACGGCATCATCTCCCTGGCCAGGCTCCAGCCAGTGGCAGCATGAAGGTCTAGCTACTATTGACCAACATGGAACCGCTAAGATGAACCACTCCCATGAACCACTGGGGCACATACCAAAGGATTGGCTGCACATAGGTCAGCCTACTTTGACAGTGGCTTGTCCTTCAATCCAGTTCTGCCTCCAGACCATCCCACACCCAGCTGTGGATTCCTTCTGGACCCTCTATATCCTGAACTCCAAGCTTCATCTGTCCTAGAAAGTGAGTAGGTCACAGCTGGCTCCTGTTTCCCAGCAGGCAGTGATAAAAATGAACAAACTGGCTGCATCCCCTGATTAGCAGTTAAGGGTCTGCCACAAGCAGCAAGTGGGGTCCAGACAGCTTCTAGAACATGGTTGGATTGCTAAGACCTTCCTTGGTAATGCATTGGCTTGAGGTCAACCTGTCCTATGAAGGGACTGCCTGGCTATTGCTGTGTTTCATAGCAAGAACCACCGGTAAGGGGCCGAGCAACTTGGCTTGGCATTGGTCAAGCAAGCCATGATTGAAAATCTGCGAATGATTAACTTGTTATTGAGAACCAAAGGTGAAACTGGGGTGTAGTCAGAAACTGATCTTTCCTTTCCTGGCTGCTCAAACCCGAATAATCACATAGAAACTATATTAATTAGAACACCGTTTAATCAATGGCTCAAATATATTCCTGGCTAACTCTTACTTCTAAAATTAATCCATTTCTGTTGATGTGTGTATCATCAGGAGGCTGTGGCCTATGGGTAAGTTTCTGGCTGGGGTCTTTCTCCTTCGGCAACTACATGGCATCTCCCTGACTCTGCCTACTCTCTCTCTATCTCTGTTTGGAGTTCCTGCCTGGCTT
Organism: Microtus ochrogaster; assembly: GCF_000317375.1. Lineage (NCBI taxonomy): Eukaryota > Metazoa > Chordata > Mammalia > Rodentia > Cricetidae > Microtus > Microtus ochrogaster. The sequence goes on from NC_022009.1 coordinate 43,179,963, forward strand.
CTCTCTAAGCCATTGGCCAGAACAGCTTTATTTAGTAGCCAATAAGAGCAACACATATACAGAAGGACTCCCACATCACTGGGGTCCTTCCTGGTAGCTCCCAGATTCTTGTCTCCTGATGTAGCCGTATAAGGCCCATCTCCGAGGAAACCAGGCATCAGAGCAAGCAATCTGCCACTTGGGCCATGTAGCCTAGCAGGATTGTGGGCAGTGAGAATACATGCAGAGCTTGTAACAAGCCCAGTGAGAGAATCCTGATGCCAGAGACCTCATGTCATCTGCAACAGAGACTCGGTGCCTTGAAAAATAATGGCTGTCTTCTGCACAGGACCCTGATGGGGGTGAACTTCCTCAGGCACAGACTAGTGAGTGTTCACAGACTCCAATCTGTCTACCTCAAGCTAGGTCCCACTGGGCCCACCAAGATGGCTGGCTAGGCAGGCAGAGTAGCACCTACTGTAAGATAAAAGAGGTGCCTCCAGGTAGGTCATGAGCAAAAGGGTACAAGCAACAACACTAATAGGAAGCCCAGGCCGTCCTGTCAGTGTGGCTTTGCTAGCACATCCCTGTGGCCACCATGAGACTGCATGGGAAGCCCATGGCAAACCTGCCTCAGGGAAGACTTCAGGTAGGACAGCTGGTTGTCCACATTGCGTGTGGAAGACATGGAAAAGTTGTGTGGGAGATCAGGTGAGACTCATGGGCAGCAGAGAAGAGCCTGCCTGGATACTCAGGGCTTGCAAAGAAAACCCAGGAGAAGGCTTCAGGGTAGAGTCGTGCAGGTAAGACTGTTTGAGAGGAGGAAGCTGGGGAGGGACGTGTTGAGGTGTGGCGCTCTCCAAAGACTGTGGCATTCACAGGGGAAGCCGGAGCATTGCAGTGAGAACATGTGTACCCCAGGAAGTTCCGTGCATGTTCTTGAAGGATGAGACATGTGGAAGGTTGCAAAGGCAGAAACGAAGATGACATCACACATTTTGGAACAACCCTCCTTGGCTTCTGTGATTTAATGAGAGGGGTGGCATGAGGCCAATTTGAACAGACAGTTGCTAGGCAGATGTCCCAGCAAAAGTCCTTTTTCTTTGTAAGGTTGTGGTGGCCTCTGTGCAAGCTGGTGGCTCGGGATGACTCTAGTGACAGTTGTGGTCAGACAGACGTGTGGCACAACCCTTCCTTTTAGAATCTCACAGCTGTCTCTATTTTCTTTGTTGGGATTGACACAAGTGACTCCATCTTGTTTTTGGAATTTTCCTTCTTCTACAAATGCTGATCTACACCATAATGTACCACTTGCCCACAGCTGGGGGAGAGACAGAGGCTGCCCGTGGGGTCGGCTGGGATCCTCTTTGGAGTTATGTAGTTGCTATGGTCAACAAGGAAGTCCAACAAACTCAACCTGAGAAAGCCACATGGCCTGAGGCTCTCAATCTTCACCTGTCACCAGGAGGCCAGCAGAGGGTCCAGCTGAGGGTGTGATGGGCACTCATCCTTGCAATCGTGACCCTCTAGTTCCACAAGAAGACACTGACTGAACCCCTAAAAGAACTGCCCCCTGAGTGTCCATAGAGAGGTGGGCGGAGCAGCAGAGGAGACTGGAGATTAGATGGGGAGCAGAGACTCCTAGGTTCCAGTTACATGGAGGATGTGCTCCAGCTTCTTGCAGATAGCCTCTGGCCATCAGCTCCTCCATGCTAAGACCTGCTTGATGCATGAGCACAAGGTCTTCACTGATCAGTCTCAGCCAGTGGCCGACAGAAATAGGGATGTGAGACCCAGGCATTCTGTCCCCAGCGGGACAACGCTGATGCAGCCAATTCACGAGGACTTAGCCAGATGTCTTCATTTTCCTGTCCTGCTTTCTGACCTGACTCCCACGGGTGTCTACAGAACATGTTCCCACTGGGCTCTGAATGCGCTGCCAGAGTACTTAGCCGCACTTGGTAATAGAGTGGGGGAGAAAGAGCTCCATCTGACTCAGCCAGCTTTCTGTGACTGTAACAGATCCCTGCAGCAAGCAGCTAGAAAAAGGAAAGGTCTGTGTAGGTTCACAGATTCGGAGGTGTCACTCCACGATCAGTTAGTCCTGGTGGTTAGGAACTGTGGTGAACAACACACCAGGGCAACAGTGGGTGAGCAGAACCTCTCGGCTCATGGTAACCAGAAAAGGGTCCCCAGCTCAGACCTTCCTCAAGGCCCCAACTCTGAAAACCACCACCAGTTTCTGATAATACCACTCTGGGGATCACACCTTTAACATTCAGGCCTTTGCAAATGTGCCACTCAGGCTACAGCACTTTACTGGTCCTAGACATTGAAGGACTAAGGCCCTTATTGAGACATTATTCAAGAAAATGCTACACAGGTGATCTAATGGAGGCATTTTCTCAGTTGGGGTTCCTCTTCCCAGATGACCCTAGCTAATGTCAAGTTAACAAAAAACTAACCAGGCCAAATCCCTTTATCTACACAGGGAGAATATAGGTCTTTATTTGTTTTTAATGTATTTTATTATTTGTTATTTTATGTACGTCTTGTGTGTGGTTATGTGCACATGAGTGTAGGTGTCCAAGGAGACCAGAAGAGGGCACCAGATTCCCCTTGGAGCTGGAGGTACAGACAGCTGTGAGCAGTCAGAAGTTGGTGCTAGGAACCAAACTCTGCTCATTCACAAGAGTAATATATGCTCTTAACTGCTAAGCCATCTCTCCAGTCCTGAGATTTTGTATCTTTACAGGACCCCAACACATGGCCACAGCTTGTCTCCCCCTTTGATTTCTTTTATCCATGTCATAGTCTTGCAAACATAGCTTCTGAACAAGTTTTATTAGATTTATATCTTAGTATTTCTATATTGCATTTTTACTAATGAAATAATGAATAGTACTTAAATTTCCACTTACAATAAATAATAGGCTATTTCCATTTTAAACAAATGTATGTGGAAAACATAAATTAAATGAAAATGTTAGAGCAAAGTAAGTAGAGTCAGAGACAGGGACAAAAAAGCATTGTGACAGTTCATGACATCTTGGACGAGCAAGATAGCTCAGTGAGTAAAGATGCCTGCATCAAGCTTGGCTGCCTAAGTTCAATCCCCAGGATCCACACACTGGAAGAAAACTCCTGCAAATATCCTCTGGTCTCAACATGTGGGCTGTGGAACCAGCACTCATGACCCCTCCAACACATACGACAATGCCAACAAAACACAAACAAACATAATCAATAAATGTGCCCATTATGGTTATACTAACCCAGCTGGTGGCGTTTCCAGGCTTGGTATCATACATAAGGAAAGCAAGGTTAGAAGGAAGAGTCAGAGCCGACATGGAAACACGAGCTCACCTACCGGGCACTTGCAGCTCCGGCTCTCCCTAAGACTACAGAAAAAAAGTCCTGGCTACCTCCATGAGTGAGCATCAGGGAATCAGGAGAACTCGGAGGGAATGAGTTACTGCTGGGTGCTCGCATAGGATCTTCTTGACCTAGAACTCAGCAACCTGCCAGGTTGGTGAACTGGAGACCCAGCCTGGGATGGAAGGCTTCCGCAAAAAGCCCCCCAGCCCAGCGTCTCTGCAGGTGCACCTCTGACCAGGATCCCCCAGCTCTCCCCCCACCCACCCCCATGCTTGGTCATCCTTATTAGCTTTCAAGCAAACAGTCTCATCATACTGAATAAAAATCACTCTCCCCCAACAAACTGCCTCATGACATCGCCTCTCTCTGGGGAAGCTGGGATGATGCCCTCGGATCTGATGAGGGAGGAAGATTAATTTTATGAGCTACCTGGGCTAATGTATGTCGTTAATGATCAGCCGCTCACAGATGATGCTGATCTTGCTTGCCAGAGTTTCTAAGTCGCTTTAAAGGCCTTATCACCCTCTCCTGTACACCAAAGAGTACCAGCAAACCCTTTCCGCTCTCTGGTGTCCTTACTACCTGCAGAACCATGAGTTTGTTAACTGTCATGGTTGACAGTATCCTCCCAAAGCCCTAAGCCCAGCTGTCCCAAATCCACAAAGCATGCCTCCAGGGCATCTTGGGAGCGAGGGAATAATGCACCCCCCCCCACATAAATACACAAACACACACAAGCAGTTGCACACACAAGCACATGCACACATGGACATGTGAGCACACACGCAGACCTATGTAAAACATGTCCTAAGATTAAACATGAATGTAGTATAGAGTTCATAGCTGGAAGCAGGTATGAAAACCATGCCATACTTCAAAGACAGACATGTCTCCAACATGTGTGTCTCTTCCATCTCATGTTTCTCCTGTGTCCCATTTCTTCCATCCCTGCAAGGTAGATATGTAAAACTTTAGATCATAGTGAACCCTGCAAATTCACTTCTCCAAATTCACCAACTCTACAAATCAAAAACTAGTTGAGGAGAGAAAGCTATATCTATCTGTACTAAATGTCTTTGGGCTTCTTTCTCATCATTGTTCCCTGAATGGTGCAGAACAAGCCAGTTTACACAGGCAACTACTTCCTCTTTCTGTTGCTCTGACAAAACGCCATGACCAAAAGTCACTTAAGGAAGAAAAAGTTTGATTTGACTGCTGGTTCCAGAGGGATAAGAGTTCATTGCGCTGGGGAGGCATAGCAGCAAGCATGGGGACAGAGCAGGAAACTGAGAGCTCACATCTTCGAATGCAAACAAAGCAGAGAAAGCCACCTGGAAGTGAAGTGAAGCCCAACCTCACCCCCGCTGATGCACTTCCTTCAGCAAGGTTGCACCCCCTAAACATCCCCCAAACAGCTCCACCTGCTGGTCACATTTGTCACAGCCTATGGGGGACATTTCCCATTCGAACTATGCATTAAAGGGTAATGGTTAGTGTTAATTCCTAATAGAATCTAGACTCTACTGTGCAATGGGCCTTTGTGGTAGGAAGACCATTCCCTGACTGGGATACTGGCTTGTGTAAACAGAGCTGAGGAGCAGGGGGCACTCACCAACTTTGCTTCCTGGTTGTGGATCCCATGGGATCAGCTGTTTCAAGCTTGGCTGTCTTGCCTGCCCTACCACGACCCTTGAACCATGGGTCAGAATAAACCCTTTCTCTCCCAATTTGCTTTTTCAAGAATATTTTGTCGGGCTGGAGAGATGGCTAAGTGGTTAAGAGCACTGACTGCTCTTCCAGAGGACCCAGGTTCAATTCCCAGCACCCACATGACAGCTCACAACTGTCTGAAGATCCAGTTGCAGGGGATCTGACACCTTCACACCAATGCACATAAAATAAAGTTAAATAGACCATAAAAAATATTTTTCAAAAAAGAATATTTTGTCACAGAAACAGACAAAATAGCTGGAGAACTGTGGTTTTCCTATGTGCATATGTGTGTGTATGCATTTGCATTAGATGGACACTGAAGTTAATCCATACAAGAGACACCATAAGAAATTAACAGCAATAACTATTAATAAACCTAATAATTATGAGGTTGGGAAGGTATCCTGGTAGATAAAGTGTTTGCCACATAAGCATGAGACCCAGGGTTCAGGTCCCCACAATGTGACATGCTCTTATCCCAGCTATCCCTGGGACGCAGCATCATTGGGGCTGTTTGGCCTTGGAATATCTGTAGATTTGGGGTTCACAGAAGACCATGGAAGGAGTTGGCCCCCATGGTCCCCAAACATAGGAAAGTCATCAGTCTTATGAGGACAACTGTGCCATAGTGAGGGTCTCTTAAGAGACAGGCCCACTGACCTCAATGGCCTTGACCTTGGGTGACCTCTGAGATCTTCTGCTGGTGCCGCCCTGAATCCAGTAAACACCAGTCTACCCCTCACCCCTAGAAGACAAGAACAGGAAATGAGGAGGGCTTGGTGTGCCTCCCACAGGCGTCTGTGTTGTCACCACCCCAGCTTCTCCCTCCTCTGGACACAGGTGTGTAATGAGCCATGATTTCATGACTCCTTCTTAACAGAGACGGAGGAAAAAGACCACAGGAGGGGGAGGATGAAGCTCACCTTGCAGGAGGCCCCTCCATTCACCTCTTCCTCCCATCTTGGCACTAGCTGACTTCTCCCCTGAACCACGCACCTCCTATAGCTATGCCCCCTCAAGAGCGCCAACATGCTTAGGGTCCCCATGTAGTGCCTCCCAAATCCTCAGCCATGTGTTCATGCCCTGTATTGTTTGCAGGTGGAAAAATTGAGGTGAAAGACACGGAGTTCCTTTAGTCTCAGGACCGAATCCCAATTCCTCACCTGTAAGAACCAGTAAAGGTCCAGGTGGCATCGTCACCACCTTTTGCAGTGCTAACAGTACAGGAGGGCCTGGCTGGAGTCCCGGACCCTCAACCCCCTGGGCTCTTTGGTAGGTCACCAAGCACACAGCCAGGAGGGACTAGAAGAATGACTCTGAGGAAGGCATGTAGTATTTCCCATGCCCTGTAGCGAGGACCTGTGTGGGGTCATGGCGGGAGCCAGGACACTCTAGCTCTTGAGAGGTCTGGCAAGCCCTGCTGGAGCTGGGAAGAAGACAAAGAAAATGGCCCAGACTAAAGAGAACTGGAAAACACTTTGTCTGCTGGAGTCTTACACACAGCAAATGATTTCTGAGATCATTTTCTCGCAGAAAAAATCTGCTATGAGAGCTTGGGTGTGGGCCCGGACTCTGGACCTAAGTTCCTTTCGGTATAAAATCAAGATATTGGGTCAGCCTCTGATATCTCTGCAAGCAGAATGGGGAAGAGGACTCAGTTGGTGACATGCTTGCTACATGAGCATGAGGACCTGAGTTCAGATCCCCAGCAGCCATGTAAAAAGCCAATCATGTCAGTCCTGAGTGCCTGTAACCCCACCACTGAGGAGAGAAGATGGTTCCTGGGGCTCACTGGCCAGCCACTGCAGCCAATCAGAGAGCTTCAGTTCTGTGAGAGACCCTGTCGATAGACAGACAGACAGACCATAGATAGATAGATAGATAGATAGATAGATAGATAGATAGATAGATAGATAGATAGAAGATGATAGATATATTGATTGATAATAGATAGGTGATAGATACATTGATTGATTGATGATAGATGACTGATGATAGATAGATGATAGATAGATAGACAGACAGACAGACAGATAGATAGATAGATGATAGATACATTGATTGATGATAGATAGATAGATAGATGATAGATACATAGATAGATACATAGATAGATACATAGATAGATAGATGATAGATAGATAGATAGATAGATAGATAGATAGATAGATAGATAGATAGATAGGATAGAGAAGGGCTAGCAAGATGGCTACGGTGATTTGAAAAAAAAAATGGCCCCTAGAAGGAGTGACACTATTAGGAGGTGAGACTTTGTTGGAGTAGCTGTGGTCTTGTTGGAGGAAGTGTGTCACTGTGTCACTGTGAAGGTAAGCTTTGAGCTCTCATATGTGCTCAGTATACTGCCCAGTGTCACTTCCTGTTGCCTGCAAGTCAAAATGTAGGTCACTCAGCTACTTCTCCAGCATGTGTCTGCCTGCACGCCACTATGTCCCACCATGCTGATAATGGACTGAACCTCTGAACTGTAAGCAAACCAGCCCAATTAAATGTTTTCCTTTGGAAGAGTTGCCATGGTCATGGTGTCTCTTCACAGCAATAGAAACCCTAAGAAAATGAATGGCTCAGTGGGTAGAGGCTCTTTCTGCCAAATCTGAATAATTGAGATCAGTTCCCAGGAAGGGAGTCAACAACTTCCTCGAGGTAACCTCTGACCTCCACATGCATGTGTCTCACCCCCACATATGTGCACACATATACTCAAAACAAACAAAATGTGGCTCTAAAAAGATTAAAAATAGGAAGGTAGAAAAATCTGAAGAAGATACAGAACGACCTCCAAGGGCACATGCACACATGTGGGTGCGCACATGCTCACACACAAACACACAAATCTCTGCAGGTGTTGAAAGTCTGGACATGTGACTGGTGACATGGCCTCAGTGCAATGAGATGTGACCCTGAGAGGTGGCATGTCTCCATCCTCAGCACAAGCGAGCAGAAGATCTATGATTCCATTCCTGGGAAGAGGCCAGCTCATCTGCCTCCAGGGCGGTGCTCACACTACCCTCTTCTCTACAGGCACTGGCCTGACCAGGCTGGCAAGTCACCCAAGCCTCCCATGCTAGTAGGAGGGCTGCCTGCACAGCCAGTGTGCCCTCCCGGCCCTGCTGTGCCAAATGGCCCTGCCCAGACCGCACGAGGAGCTGGCCACAGCCTGCCAGGCCCCCTAAGCCCTTCCCTCCTGTTTCTCATTTAGAGCAAGCCCCGGCTGCAGCCCAGACATTCCAGAGGGGACCGTCAGACGCCAACCCGCCCAGGGCTTGGGAAGCCAGGCTGCCGACAGCCTTGGTCAGAGGCCTCCACACTGTGTCCCTCCCTAGGTTGCTCTCAAAGTCACTTAACCCCTCTGGGAGTTCGAGTGGTTCTTTAGGGACCCACTAAACTGGACAATCCCTCATCTTGACAGTGAATGCCTTTGTGACCAAAGTAACCCTGCAGTCCAGGAATTCCCATCTTCCTGGGTACCCCTGGGCAGCCTTCCTTGTTCTTGCCCAAGCTGGTCACCTCTGTTACAGCATCCACCAGTCTCAGGCTTCCTGGTGGAAAAGGCACAGAAAATATATAATGGCACTAATTAGGTGTCAGCTGCTGACTGACGAGAGGTCCCTCGTCCTGTTCCCTCCAGGAAAGTGCTGTTGGGACCCTTCTCACCCTGGAAGACTCCTGCCCTTCACCCAGCCTTGAGTGAGTTAATTATAGATTGCTGCCTAATGACATAAGTGGTGTTCCTGAATTCCGCCAAAGTGACAATTTGCCATCATCAAGCCAGCAGCCAGCCAGAGCTGCTAGCCAGCCTGGAATCCAGGCAGTGTAAGGTCCTTGTTCCCCAGGCCCCTCCCTCTGCCTCCTACCCAGCATCTGGATTGTGCTTACTTGGCTTGCTAGTCAAAATACATCCTTCCTCCTGTCAGGACTGCCACTCCAGCCCCAGAAACAGAGTCCTTTCTTTTTCCTTTATCTCTGTCCCTAGATGTGTAAGTCCTTGTTCATAGCTGGAAAAAAAATTGTTCTGAAGGGCACTGGGTCCTTGTTTTTTAAAGACTTCCATCTGATGAAGCAATTCGACTCCTAAAGGATTGAAAATACGGGCCTCATCTGGTGTCTATACATCCGTGTGCATGCCGGTGTGAATCTCAACAGCCCAGGGCTGGAAGAAACCCAGTGTTCACCAGTAGACGGAACAGGCAATCAAAACGTGGCCTATTATACAATGGAATACTATTCCGCCATCCCAAAAAGGGAATTGTGGTATATGCTATCACACAAAATCATGCTACATGATAAGCCAGTCACAAAAGGTAAAGGAGGCCCTCCACCCCTCAGTCAGGCCCCGTGGGAGAGGCACCTGGGAAGGAGGTAATTGTGTCTTGCCCCTCCTCAAGCCACACACACATTTACATCACTTTTGCACATGCACATACATGCACAAGTGCACACACACACATGCACGAGTGCGCACACACACACGTGCTCACCCAGGGGACAGGTCCATAGAAGGCTGGCCACGAATTGCCACTCCTGACTAGATTCCTTAGTCACCTGACCCCACGCAGAGCATGCTGGGATACTCAAAACCAGGGTAGGGTAGAAATGGTGTCACCCCATCAGTCACCCTGCACTGCGCTTTTCTCCTCGTCCCTCCTGTTCGCTAAGGCAGTCATGAGTCTCCTCGTCTCCACTCCTAGTGACAATCGATCAATGGTTGGGTTGCTGTCATCTAGACTTTGGAGGAGGTCTGCAGCTCATCTCCAGGAACCAGAGTTGAATTTGCACAAGGCACAGCTCTCCGAGTGCATGCATCAAAACTACCCTGTGAGTTCCCCTTTTGGGAGACTGACAGCCGTGGGAGAAAGATTCCCAGCAGCCAAGGAGAAAGCCAAGGCTAGCTTTCAAACCAACCGACCAGGCTGACTGCAAACAGCAGGGGAATTCAGGGTATGCATTCCCCCCCAGCCCACCCCATCCGTAATTACTCATTTTGGAAGTGTCACGATTCTCCTGCCAAAATGACGGCTTCCTTCCACTCGCTAAAGCCCCCTCACACCACTCCTTCTCTGCTTTGCAAAAGTGGGTTTCGCTCGGAAGAGAAATTAGAAAAATAATTGCTGTAATGACCATAACCTTGAAAACACTCCTGCCAGGATTTCAGAGCAGAGAGGAACACAGGCCCCACAGGAAGGCTTTCTCTCTCGAAATCAGACATCAAAGCTGGTGCTTAGCCCGATGGCTGCCCCCACCTCTGCCCATGCCCTGGAGGGGCACGAAGGAGGACCTGCTCTCACACAGGGGAGGCGGGGCAGGTACTGCCTTAGAAGCACAGAGCCTTGTGTATTCCACCAGAGGAGCAGAGTGCAAGACCTTCACCCCATTCTTCTAGACGAAGAAACTGAGGCTCCTTTGTCTGTCCACTGTCATTCAGGACCGTGCTAATCTTCACCTTATTTTTTGAGGGCAGGTATTTGTCTCTCTTACGGAGCCTGGTGCTCATGAATTTGGCTGGAGGAACAGACCAATCAACCTCACGGAATCCACGTGTCCCCACTTCCCCTTCCTTAGCACTGCTATTGCAGGCACATGCCACCAAGTACGGCTTGCACAAGCCTGCGGGGACTTGAACTCAGGTCCTCGCGCTTGTGCAAAAGGCATTTACCAGCTTCTTAGTGATCAACCATCACCACATAACGTACAACTTTCTTGGTCCAAAAGAACGTGTAGAGGAGACCTCTATGTGTAGAGGAAGAGCTAAGGGCCAGGCCGCGCTCACTACACCCCCTTTCCATGACTGCAGTGACACGAAGGGCCACACTGAGGCCACTCTGAGTCGGCTTGAGTTTCCGAGAGCCTGTAACACCGAGACACCCTGATGCCCAGCACTAGACATGTAGCAAACCAAGCCTTGCGGTTCAGCTGGACGTCAGCCACCAAACAGGGTTGTTTGTTCCTGTAGCCTAGCCCTTGTCACCAGCACAGATGCATTTTTTCCCAGAGGTGGCAGTGGTGGTCCGTTACTCTGTTTTTAATTAGGAAGGTCTAGGATGTCAAGATCCACATGTTGTCTTGGCTACCATGTGTGTGGCAAGCACCTAGCGCACAGTGGGGCTCGGATGTTTGTTGAATGAATGAATGGCTGGAAGATGGAGCCAAGTGGGAGGATAAGATGACAAGGACAGATTTTATCGGTCTGTGTGGAAGATGGATGGACATAGCCTGCGCCTTCTAATTCTACCACGAAACCCCACCCAGTCATTACTGCCTTTGAAAGGTGAGGCAGAAAGACCCCCCAACCCCATGTTAAGGTACATTGCCTAAGGTCTCACAGCCAGAAGATAAGTGCCCAGCCCAGCTCTAGAGTCCACACTCCCTGTCTGCCTTGACCCTGGCTTCTCCAAGGAAAATATCCCCCAACACACATATATCTTTCATAGGTCACCTGCCCCCCCCCGCCCCATCAAACTGAGGCAGGAGAAGGCTCCATCAGTGTTGAGCAGGAGTGGCCTTCAGTCATGTCTGTCTGCAGCTGGCTTCCAGACAGCAGGGCTCCCAGGAGCGGAGAAGGATGGGCTGGCTCTCAGGGGTGCTACCCTACAGCCCTGACTATCCGTCACAACCACTGCAGTGTGTCTCCTGTTCCTGCCTCAGTTTCCCTCACTGGCATAGCAGGTAGGTGGAACAGAGTTACCCCCCAGAATCTGTGCTAATCCTGGAGCCACATAGTTCCTGTGAATGCCCCTCCACTGAAGCAGGAGAGAAAATCCACACCTTTTAAGAAAAGCACTAAAGCCCTAAAATAACGCAAAAGGCTTTGAGATCTCCGAGAGAGAGGCATTTGCCAAATCCCCTCTATTATTTCCAAAGGATATTTCCTATTATTATTATTTACCGAAGGAATTTCTGGACAGAGTTGAAGTGCTCTTCAGCCTTGAAAAGTAATCGTCTCTTCCACGCACAACACGGGGGCCTGAAGATCTCTAGTCCAGAGCTGTGCCTTTGAAACTTGTTCCCACAACAAAGGATTATTCTCTCCACCTTCTCTGCTCCTCTAGGTTTCACTGGAGCACAGCAACACACACACACACACACACACACACACACACACACACACCTCGTTGTGATTACCAACTAGAAAACTTTTCAAGTTAGCCAGATGGCCTAAGAACACATTCATGAAATTGATGGTTCTCATTTAGGGCATGCTTAGGATGGCAAGCTATCCTGGGGACTGGTTATTAGGAGCAATACAAAAATGATGCATATTTATTGAGAACCATGCTCCCGGCTCTGTGCCAAGACCTTGATCCTCAGTGTCTCGCCTAAACTTCTACATCACTCAGTGGGGCTGGTCCCAGAGTCAGACCACCAGAGTCAGAAATCAAAAGTGGATTTCAGCAACTAATGTATCCACAAACTCCATCATCCTGACATTCTCTCCTGGCGCCCCAAAGTAGGACTCAAAACCCTGCTATATAGATGAGAAAATAAGGCTAGTCCAAAGTCATGCTGAGCAAGGACTGGTGGCCAAAACCAAGATTCAAAGTCCAGACCGACCTAGAGAATCCCCTGACCTGGTGCTGAGCTCTGGGCCCATTAGGCCAGCTCTACCTACTCGTGGCCCCGGCTCTCAACTCCAAGAGGATTTTAGGATGAGAAAATTCTTTAAGGGGCAATGAGCATGCTCCACCAGAGGACAGATTGGGTCGCCAGAGTTGGGTGGAAATCTGTGAGTTCGGCAGGCATCATAGCAAAGCCTGTCTTGCCCAGGCTCTGAGCCCCAGCAGTAATGCCACTGCAGAGAGCTATTTGCAAAGGGTTAATAGCTGGGCCTGTGAAAATGTGTGGTGAGTTGCCACTTGGCACCAGCTGCTGCAGCCAGCAAGAGGAGCTGGCGTTTGCAAAACACAGCTCAAATAATCTAACCCTTCCCCTTCCACTTTTTTTTTTTTTAATTCTTCTTCGTTAGTTTTAGGAGAACAAGAAACATAGAAGGTCTGTGGTTTCACACTGGCTTTTTTATGGTTTGAAAGAGTCCAAAACAGAGTCGATTTTTAAAAATGCCTCTGAGTAATGCCAACCATTGTGTGGGCATTTGCAAGGAAGCTTGCCATCCGGTGCTACAGCTCCACGAGTCGGGGGAGGGGGAGCTTTTGCTGGCTTGAAGCAAAGGTTTCATTGACATCGTGACTCAACAACTATGCTGGCCTTGGCCTCTGCACCCCACCTCTAAATCTGTGCACAGAAAGTAACCTGATATGAGAAAATGAGCATAGGCATAGACAGTGACCGGAACAGAGAGAAACTCCCCCTGGGCTCTGCCTCTCCCTGGCCTAGCGTCCTGTGGCAATCTTGCTTTGGGGGGATTTCACATGCCTCGTCTCTGTGATGGGCACAGGGAGTTCTCCTTGATGGGATGGTTGAAAATGAAAGAAGTAACATGCATACAGTGTGAGGGTTTATGTGACTGTGAACTTGACAAAATCGAGAATCACGATGGCAATCCTGTGGGCACACTTGTGAGGGAGTGATTAGATTTGGTAAATCGAGAAGGGGAGAGATGCCCTAACTGTAGGCAGCACTATTCCCCGTGTGGGCTGAGTAAAAAGACAAGAATGTGCTGATCACCAGCATCCATCTCCCCACTTTCTAACTGTGTTGCCACATGGACAGCAGCCTCACTCTCCTCCCGCTGTGACATCCCCACCATGACGGACTATGTGCCTTCTAACTGTGAGCCAAAATAAATCATCCTCCTTTAAGTTGCTTTGGTTGAATGTTTTCTTACAGCAACAAGAAAAGCAACTAATGCATAAAGCATAGGCTGCCCCTTGGAGAAACAATGTAGAAAAACCCACAGTAGTGGTTACTTCTACACTCAGCCCTGGGAAATTCACAGTGAGCAAGGGAGACCCAGTCCCTACCATGGAAGAGGTCACATTTATGCTGGGAAAGCACACCACAAGCAGATCAAGAAATGAATCAAGTCAAGACAGGGTCTTGAAGAGCAAAACATAATAATAGCAGGGAAGGAGTGGGGATTGTACCAATTTAGGAGAGGTAATCCTTCCCTGAGAAGGTGATGTTTGAACTGAGGTTTAATAGTATGAACGAGATGGCTCTGTTTCAACCAGAAGCCACAGAAGGGTTCTAAGCTGTGGAATTAATTCTAGGTTCTGAATTGGGTACTGACCCCCCTCATTCTCAGTGGGGGAAGAATAATAACAAGCTTTCCAGGACACAAGGCAATCTGCTAGAATTGTCTCTTCATCTAAAAATGATGGTTTAATATGGTGTCACCAGAGTCAGGGAGAGGGACATTAATTTGGGAACATGACTTGGAGGTGGACCAATGAACTAGATAAAGAGAACCAAGGATACCCGCCTTTAAAGGCTGGATACAGGCACATTTCAACAGGGTCACTAAGGCAGGAAGAAGTCAGGGTGCCTGACCTGGAAGCATAGGTCAGATGAACCAAGTGAGTGGGAGAAGAGAAGGACTTACTCTATGGCTATGTAGAAGTCACATCGAGGAAACAGACACATGACATATGACATGTCTGTGCTGGGGATGAGAAAGGAGAAATCACAGGTGTAGGCAGCTCTCCCACTACTTTCAATACACTGAAGGTACTTTGAAAATTCCTCTGTTAGAAATGAAGGCTCATGCCTTCAGTTAAAAGAGAAAGTCTAAGTATACACCCATGGTCTTCTTTCTGTGACTGGGTGTCTTCCACCATGCCAATAATAACACTATTCAGAATGATAATTAAGATTCTCAGACGTCTGATCAATATGAGGGATGACTGATCTGACCCCCCAAAACTGGACACCTTCTGTACCTGAATCCCAACATGTACAAATATTATTATTTTGATGGTGATGATTATTATTGTGGTGGTTCATTTTGTCAGTATGACACAACATGAAATTTCCTGAGACCGGAGCCTCAAAAGGGTCTTTTCGAGATTTGATTGGACTGTGGTCACTCCTTGGAGTGATTCTGTTAATTGAGTTCATTGTTGTGGGAAGATGCACCTGGAGCATGGGCAGCACCCTTCCCTAGGCAGGGGATCCTGGACTGCATAAGAATGGGGAAATTGAGGTGGGCATCCATTCATTCATTGTTCTTCACTCTTGACTGTGGGCACGACACTGCTGCAAGTTGCCGCCATCTTGACTGTGGGCACGATACTGCTGCAAGTTGCCGCCATCTTGAATTTCTACAATGACCTGGACCTGTGAGCTGAGTAAACCCTTCCTCCCTTAGGTTGCTTTTGTCAGGGTGTTTTATCACAATAGCAGGAAATGAAAGGCAGCAACCAACGCTAAAGATTAAAACTGCGCTCAAAACAAAGAGAACATCATCCAAAGTCAAAACGGAGATGAAACTCAATCAAAATAAATTTAAAAAAAGCTTCCAGAATGTTGTGGTAGATTCTAGAAGCTGGAGAACAGGACAGGAATGAGAGCCAGGCTTACCTTAGGCCAGGACATGCCTCTGAGCTCCAGCAATGAACCAGAGTCACCAGTCTGTTCACCAACTTGCAAGAATACACAATGAGTCTGGTGCAGACAGTGGTGGTAAGATGGCTAAGCCAGTAAATAGCACTTGCCACACAACCCTGACCATCTGCATTCAACCCCCAGGACTCACATAAAGCTACATGCAGGGTCCATGTCTGCAATCCCAGATGCCTATGATGAGATGGGAGATCGAGACAGGACATTTACCCAACATCTCACTTGCTAGCCAGCCTTCAGTAAGGCAGTTTGGAGAGAGAAGAAATTCTGCATCAAGAAGGTGGAAGGAAAGATTCCACTCTTAGAAGTTGTCCCCTGAACTTCATACAGGCACACATCACATGTGCATATGTGGGCACACACACAAAACAACAACAATAACAGCAGCAGCATCAACAACAACAGTAACAACAATGATAATAATAATTATAATGGTTATTAAAAGAAAGGAAATTGATGCCTATCTAATAGAACCGTGTGGCATCCCAACAGAGGCAAAATAAGAACCCTCTTAGACTGGTCACTGCCTGAGTCAGGAAAACCAGGCTCTGGGGCAGATAATGAGAGTGAAAAATGACAGTTCACATGAGTGGGAAGAAAACCCAAGGCAGAGGTAGCTTGTAGATCAAAAAGCAATGACGCAGAAAAACGTGATACAATCACCTTAAGTATAGGAAATGAAGTTAAAGGAAGAGATGAGAGAAACTTTGGGATTCACGTACTTCAGATCTTTAAGGAAAGACAGGAAATGTACGGGGGCAGGGAGGATTTGAAGGAAAGCACATCTAAAATGTGCCAGAGAGACTCCAGACCGAGACACCACGATAATCAGAGCAGAGGATGTTGCTAGATGATTGGAACAGAAGGGCTCACACTGAAGCCCAGCAATCAAACCCTGGATGAGACATGGCAAATGGCAAGGAACGCTGGAAACAAGGAGAAAACAAAAGGGTAATTTGAGATGTGCAAGATGAAAAAGCCACTCCAGTGTGCTAGGTGGCATTGTTGTAGATCAAACACAGTTGATGCTCAGCCATTCCCTCCAATTTGACTCATGGTATCTAAGTGACAATGAGAAAACAAGAAAGAGTGAATGAGAGATATTTGGAGAGGTAAGAGTTGACAACTTTTCCAAATTGAAAACAAAATGTCCTAGCAACTCAGAATAACATATAGTGAGATGATCAAATCTTCACAGTGAAGAGCGAAGCTTAAAATTCATCAGGAAGACAAGAAAGGAAGCACTGGCAGTGATAAGCTCTGACTGACATGCTTCAAGTCTAAGAGAAAGACACAGTCTTCTGGAGGCTCCCTGAAGGTCCTACCAACTCACTGTTGCTGGGAAAGAAAAAAACTTGAAGAAACAGATATTTTCAAAAATAGAAAGAATCTATTGCGTCAACAGGAATTCTTACTAGATAAAGACGTGATATCAGGAAGGTACGAAATGCCAGAAAGAAGTGCTTGGTGCTGCTGGGCACCACATACCTGCAGCATCAGCTACTCAGAAGTCTCAGGAAGTCCATAAAGCCAACAAGACTCACACTCTACATAAATGGTATGGGCTGCTAAGCAGAGGACGTTTCTTTTTCCAGTCCAGCTGCCTACAAGTCTTGCAAGGAATATCAGGGTTCAGGTTTTCCTGTAGTATCAGCCACAAAATGGGTAAGCAGAGTGGAGCTGTAAACACCCTGGAGACAATTCAGGGTAAAGAAAATGCAGAAAGAATAAAAGGGAGAAGCAGAGGGATTCCCATAAGCATGGGCATCATGGCTACCATAAGGTGAGCAGCCACCTGTGTCGTGGGGTCATATACTCCCACAATGGTCTTCTTTACCACAATCAAGAAACAGGTGAGATGGTTACCATGAGCTGAGACCTCTGGAACCATCAACTTTTGGTGTTATGGCTGCCTTTGAGTCACACCTGCTGCTAAGAGTGATCTGAGGAGCCCCTCACTCATACACCTGTAACTAACTGCAGAGAAATCACTGGTTCACTACATTGGACTTTGGTATAATCATTACCTTTGTCTTTTCAGATAGGTTCCCTATCTGAGGTGTGTGTGTCCATGTGTATGTGGGGAGGGGTGTATGATGTCTCCCTAGGAAAAGTAACACTGCTAACATGGATTCTGAAAAAAAAAAGTATAGGAGAAGAGGTAGAAAGCAAAGAACTTTCGGTTGAAACAAAAATGGGTAGAGACACTATGGAAAACAACAGGGGGATTCTTAGAACAGATTTAAAATAGAACTGACATCATCAATACCTCTACTGGCTAAATACTTAAAGAGAATGAAGCTGATATCTCAAAGTGATATAAGCACCCCCATGTCTTACAGAATTGTTCACAATCATCAAGAACCCATAAGTACTCACTGATAGATGAACAGGCAAAGAAAGAAATACAATACATGCAAGAGAATGCTACTCAGCCATGAAAATGGGGGATCCTGCCATTTATGTGATGGATGCAAGGTAGAGAGATGACAAATCTATGTGACTTCACTGTGAAACAGCCACACTCAGTGGAGCAGAGTGCCATGGCACAGGTCTGGAAGTTAGCAGGGAAGTGCCCGTCAAGGGTACAAGCACTAAGCTGTGCCTATAACAAGTTCTGAAGAGCTGATGTTTGGGTGTGTGGAGAGGGCTATGATAATCTGTATGAAAACAGCGATCGTTAAACAGTGCATATGTGTATCAAATCATCCCACCCTGTACCTATAAGACATGATCTCCATTAATCAATTTGAGACTTAATTTAAAGAAGAAAGGGTCAGACAAGAGGTGAAACTGGAGATGCAATGTGAATATAAAAAAACAAAGTATTGATACAAAAATAAAAATGGTCAATGCAAAGGTTAGCTGAGGTACATCTTAAGATATTAAACACTATTCTTTAAAGAGAATAATTTATAAATAAATAATTCTGGGATAAATTGATCAGGAAAGGACTAGAAATTACTTTAGGTTTTCATAGTCAGTCAACAATTTGAGGGCAATTGCTTTTAAAAATACAGAGTACATTAACACTGAACCAGTTGTTATCAGATATAAAATCAATCCTATAAATAAAGATTGACAAATGTTTTCCATGTAAGACAAACAGCCAGTATTTTCAGTTTGGGAAGCCACCGTCTCTTTCAAAACTACTTGCTGTGACCTCCCTGGTGTGGATGTCACCAGAGGAATGTGTAAAGAGCTCGGTGACCCATTCTTGTGACACGAAGGCTCCCAGGATCAGGCAGCTGTCTGGATTTGGCACCCAGGTCACCGTTTGCCACCCTTTGCGACAAGACACATATGAACGTATAGAAAGAAGGGTGGATTCTTTTTCTTCTTTCTAAATGTGATGTTTAATTAGAATTGTTTGCATTTAAAAAGTAAATGTACAATTTTTTAAGTCCTGCAAACAGTAGGCAGTCTTGACTTGCTGGCAGGATGAAGGGGTCATCGGGAGAGGGAGACGACACGAGTAATGAGGTGTAGAAATGACCGAAATTCAGTATAGACATTTTCACAAAACACATATGGTTACCTCCACATGCAAAGGCTCTGCATCCACAGAGTTAAACAGGCATGAGCAAAGGACATTGGAGAAAAGAAATCATCTCCACCAAACATGGTGTCAATTTGTATGAGGAACATGCACATCCTTGGATTTTGACATCTAGGAGTTCACATAATCTATCTCCTATAGCTACCAAATGATGACTTCATATCAAAAACAAAACAAAAGGGACTACAAGATAGCTTGTTATAAAAACTGATGACCCGAACCAGAGGGTGGAAGGGGAGAACTGACTCCCTAAAGCTGTCTTTTGACCACCACACACATTGTAGCATGTAAGTGCTCAAAACACACCACACACACACACACACACACACACACACACACAAATAAAATAAGTTAAATGTAATTTTCAAAAAGAAAAAATAAAATTAAATCCTATGAATGACAATAAACATAAATGGATTAAGCTCATTAGGATATCTATGTTGCTAAATAATATGCATCAAGGTATTACAACTATATTTGAGTTTAGAATATGTTCATACTTAGTAAAAGTGTCAAAGGGAACAATACAATTCCAGGCACAGAGCTTCAGGCAGGGAGTGAGAGAAACAAGTCGGAGAGGGTTCCAGTGGGACACTGATATAACTATCAAAGAGTTTGTTTTCAAAGTAAACTACTAAAGTCACTTTGATCAAACGTTATTTATTTATTCATTCATTCATTCCAGGTTATGGGTCCATGAATGTTACCATAGTCTCCCATATTTTTCCAACTTTCCCAGCTAATTTCTCTTAAGCACTTATCTCTTATTTGAATTTTATTTCTCATTAGAGGAACGAATTTTAAGATAAGGACCTTGAGGTCCTAAGTGAGAGACCTGTAAAAATTATGTCATGTACTATTGGACTGAGCTCAGAATACATACGGTAGAGGGTCTTCTGACCTACGCACACTTATGCATACACATGAACATATGAATGAATGAATGAATGAATGAATGAATGAATGAACTTTTAAGGGACCCTCAGTTTCCAGTTCAGTGAAATGCACCTTCTGTGTGGCGTGGCACCCCTGCAAACTTAAAAACCTCAGCTAGCATCTTTTCACTCCTTAAACTGTGAGGCTCCTTTTTCCTACTAAGCACTTGCCCTATTCTTACCCCCTCCAGCCTCTGTCTCGGGGTGCTCAGGGAGTGGAAAGACATTCTCAATCACACTGGAGCAGATGGATGGCTCAGGACAGAGACACAAGTAAGAGAAAGTTCTGACATCTCCTAGGTCTTACTTAACTGTCCTAACACAGGTTAACTGTGATGCTGCCCATCTCTGCTTCCTCACCTGTAAAATGGGAATTGCCAAGCCTACCCCCGGGTGTTTTCCAGGATAAAATAAAATCATCAGCTTCCTGGCAGGTTCCTGCTCTTCCAGAAAAAAAAAATCTAAACTCCTGAGCTGCCTTAAAGTCAGCTGTCTCAAACTTCCTGCCTTCTAGCTCTACCCCGGGTCCCTTCTGCCCCACCATATACACCCACCCTGATTGTCCCGCTTACTCCAGTCTGCAAGGCATCACCCTCTTCCCAGGTGATCTTCTTGCCTCAACCCACTATTACTAATACTAATTAAAATTTACCTGAAAATCCCCAATGGGGAGTGAGAGGTACCTGCTTTCATGGGGGGTTCACATCCATGGTGTATCACCTGCTGTTATCTAAGCCTGACTTTCCAGCAAACGGTGCAATTTAGGAACTAGCTGTGACTTCCTAAAGGAAGCCAACTACAGAGACCCTACCCTAGGGGGCTCAGCAAATGCCTCTATAACCGCGGAAAGGCTTTGTGTCTGTTGAGCTCAGCCAGACTGAGGGAGCGATAGCTGATTTGTGCTGAACTGAGCCAGTCTGGGCAGAACTGAGGTATGTTGAGCTGACCTGGGATGGGGTTGAGCTGAACTCGGTTGAGCTGAGCTGAGCTAGTCAGGTCCTAACAACAGAGGACCAGCTTAGTCGGATGGAATCACATTGTTGTCAAGTCTCAACTGTGTGCTCGTGTGTGTGTGTGTGTGTGTGTGTGTGTGTGTGTGTGTGTGTGTGTGTGTGTTAAATAGAGCCTCAGACGGGAAGAAGGGGACAGTCTGTTCATAATAGCAAGCTCCCACAAAGAGAAGGTGAAGGTTGCTCGGTAACGACAATGAAGATCTGTCGTGCTTCACCTCTTGCCATCAGCAAAACCTCAGACAGTTCCTCCAGAAGGGTCGGGTTTGGAGATGCACCATGTGGGGTGGAACCAACTTGAACTTTGAAGCTATTAGCAGCCTTGGAACTTGTCATTTGCACTGACTTTGCTGCCCATCTCTCTGAACTCATTTCCTTGTGTACCATATGAATACAATAAATAAAAATAAAAACCATTCCCTTCACAGAGTTGCTGAGACGATTAAGGAGACATATGAGGGCCAAGCTCCTCCCACAGCCTCCAGCACACCTGGGTGTCTAAATGGCTTCATCCCTCCATCTATGCCAGTATTGTCTGGGGCTGTGGGGGGCTCATCTAGTCCAAGAGGCCTCAGGAACTCCCTGGATCCTTCCAGAGAGCGCGTCAGGAGAAAGCATCACGAGGCATCGCACATACACAGCCTCCTCGAGCCCCTTGGGCCAGTCAGCCACAGCTCCTCTCCAGTCCTCTCTCTCCAATCATGAAGGGACAGACTGAACCAGACAGCCCCCAACAGGTCTTCCAGTTCTTCTTCCCAGGGTCACCAACTTATTTCCCCATGGGACCTCCGTAAAAGCAGGCTTCCTTAAGGCCCTTCTAACACAAACGTGTTACAGAACACTTTTTTTTTTTTTTTTTTGGTTTTTTGAGACAGGGTTTCTCTGTAGCTTTGGAGCCTGTCCTGGAACTAGCTCTTATAGACCAGGCTGGCCTCGAACTCACAAAGATCTACCTGCCTCTGCCTCACGATTGTTCGGATTAAAGGCGTGCGCCACCACCGCCTGGCCATAGCATCACTTTTTATGCCTCGTGTGAAATACGATGTAGAGTTCTCAAGGGTTGAGAAGATTTCTCTATAGAACCAAGAAGAAACCCTACAGTCACCCAGCGGCCTGAATTCCCACTGTTTCTAAAGCACTGTGTTTCTACCACTACGGTTCAGTTGTACACACACCGTCCCTCTTCTGTCACCCTTCATCCAGTTAACTGCTCCACTCCTCTACTGGGTCACAGTTCATTCTTCATTTTCCCAGAAACCTGTCTGGCTGCCACATCAGTTTCTCTATTTCTAACTTGTCCTGAGAGTGCACATTTCCTGTATCAGTCACAGAATGTCGTGATAACGCTACATAACAAACAGCCCCAGTGCTAGTTTGAAAGAGACGCCCCCATTGTCTCAGGCATTTGAATACTTGGTTTCTAGTTGGTGGTGCTGTTTGGGGAGGCTTAGAAGATGTGGCCTTGTTGGAAGAGGCATGTCACTGGAGCTGGGCTTCAGATTTAAAAGGCTCTTGTCATTTTGAGTTCATTATCTCTGCCTCCTGCTTGCTGTTCAAGGTGTGAGCTCTCAGCTTCTGTTACTGCTGCCATGCCTGCTAATACCCTTCCATGATGAACCTATCCTTCTGGATCTCTAATCAAAAAAAAAAAATTCTTCTTTAAGTTGCCTTGGCCATGATGTTTCATCAAGCAAAAGTACATAATGCATCCCCAAAGGTAACATGAAGTCATGTATGATCATATTTGCTCTGCCAGTTAGAACCAGACTCAGTTCAGTCGCACCAGCTTCTGTGTCCAGAGTCACCCAGAGAGGCTGCCTGGGGACTGACTAGTGTTTGGTGGGTCACTCAGTGTGGCTCTGCTGTGCTCTGTAATGACACAGTAGGCACATGTGACCGTTCACATGTGACCATTCACAGCAGCAGCCTAGACTTCAGACTCTGTACACTGTCAACCAAAGCATGAGCCATCCTCCAAGCAGAAAAGGGAGGAACATCATCAGCTCTGTGTGGGAGGAATGCTGGGGCACATCATGAAATACTCGGGGACAGGAAAGAGCAGACACCAGGAACCATCTTTACAATCGATGGACCACACTCTCCTTTGATGTGCATATCACAACCATCACCTCTCTGTGTTTCGTGTGACTGCCATCTCACCCACTCTACGGTAACCCTAGGAAGGTGGAAACAAGGTTCTGGCTTATTTTTATCACCCTCTCCCCAGAATTCATCCATTCATGAATCTACAAAGGACCCAAAGAAGCGAGCAGTGCCTAAGTATTTTAAGTCTGTTGTCCCATTTAATCATCACATTGGCCTGATGAATAGATGGCCATTATGCTCCTTCATCAGCTCTTGGGAATACTAAGACTTAGAGGGGAGAAGCAACTCCCCCTGGGGTTGCAAACTAGATTTCCGAAAGATGGTGTAGCTGTCTTTTAGGAGTGTGCCCATATTCTAAATTCTCCTGCTAACAGAGTAGGATTCACCCTGGGGGTCTGTGCAGTTGGGTGTTGCCAGGTAACAACCTTGGCCAGTGACGTAGGAAAAACAACATGGGTCACTTGATGGTAGAAACGTGAAGAGTCAGTGTGGCATTTGTCCTGTGAATCTATGTAGCATTTCAGCGGGTGGCTGCTCTGTTGGTCTGAGCCACAATAGAGAGCCGAGCTACCTTTTGAATATGTTGTTTGAGTAGGAGACAAAGCCGTGTCATGTCTAGGCAGGGGAAGTTGGGATTGTCTGTACTCTGTTACTGCCCTGCCCTAACTGATTCACATGCCTGCACCTATCCAAGCGCTCTGGCTTTGCCTGCAGCCTCAAACAGGAGCAGGAAGGCTTATCTCTGTGTTTATTTGATCAGCCATATGCTGATATTTATTGGAACGTGTATCAAATCAAATACTTTGGATACCAAACATCTAGGGCATCATTCCTTCACACAAGGATTCTATAGTCATTAAACCCAGGGCCTTCTGAGACGGGTAACAGGGGCTGAAATGAGAATGGCAGAATCCCTCGCTTAATGGCAGAATCTACACCAGTTGCTCCTTTCAATGAATGTGAACACACGCCTGCTATTCTAGACCTTATGTCAAGCAGCAAGTGTGGAAAAACAGGACACTGCCATGTAGAATCTCATTATACGGAGTCTAAGCAGGTCCAAACCCTTGATAAAGCAGGTGCTTAGCACAGGAAGGTATATCCTTCACCAGGACTCAGATAATGGGTAGTGTTTCTCTAAAAATATATCCCAACTGGGGCTAAATCTGCCAAGCATTAGTAGACCCATATCTACCTGTGCACTTACCCATCTCCATCTCCCACCCAGTAACCCACCAATCCACTTACCCAACTACCCGTCTACCCATCCATGTATCCATCTACCCAGACATCAATCACCCCATCCACCCGTTCACCTACCCACCCATTCATTCATTTACCGATCCATCCCTCCACCCATCCATGCATCCATCCATTCATCCGCCCACTTTTCCGTCACCATCCATCCATTCATCCACTCACTCATCCTTCCACCCACTTCACTCACCCACTCGCCATTCCTCTATTTCCCAACCCACCCATCCTCTCAGCCGTTCGCCTCCACATCTATCTTCTCATGAGTCCAGGTATCCATGCATCCACCCATCATCCCTCTGCCCATCTCCCTATTTACCTGTGCTGGCTAGGTTTGTGCCAACTTGACACCAGCTGGGTCATCTGAGAGGAGGGAGCCTCACTTAAGAAAATTCCTCCATAAGATCAGATTGTAGGCAAGACTATAGGGCATTTTCTTAATTTTTGATTTATGGGAACAGGCCCAGCCCCCATTATGAGTGGTACCATCCTTGGGTTAGCAGCCCTTGGTTCGTTAGGAATCAGGCTTAGCAAGCCATAAAGAGCAAGCCAGTGGGTAGCACTCCTCCATGACCTCTGCATCAGCTCCTGCCTCCAGGTTCCTGCCATGTTTGTGTTCCTGTACTAACTTCCTTCAGTCATTAGCAACAATGTAGAAGCGTAAGCCAGATGAAGCCTTTCCTCCACAAGATGCTTTTGGTCATGGTGTTTCGTCGCAGCAAATAGCAACCCCTAAGACACCGCCCTTCCATTCCTCCATTAACCACTAACCCATCAAACCATCTATCCATTCGTTCACCTATACACCGACCCAACCATTCATTCATTCGTCTGTTCACTAGACACAGAAGTGCCCTCTGTGGTCCTGTCCAGAGCATCAATTCTAGAGATGGAAACTCCTCACAGACCACAGCTCCCAATAGCAGAAGTGGCTAATGGCAGGTTGCAGTTGGTATACTCAACCCACCACTAGACTTGGAAAAAAAATTAATACTTTTCCCTGCCAGAAAAGCCACAGCTGACAAGCCCAACTGGCGGTTTCTGCACCACGTGTGTTTGATGTGTCCAGTCACTGAGAACCAAGATGCTTGCACCTCCAGAGGGAGGGAGGTGCCTCTAGCAAACCCACGATACAGATGACTGACACACAGGTTCAGACTCCCCAGCTGAACTGTTGTCACAGGTCCAACCTCTCGGGGAGAGCTCTTTCTTCCTCCCGCCCAATTTTAACATCTACCTGCCCTGGGATGCTCCCAGAAGCCTTGAACCTGACTCAAGTAGGTGAATTGAGCAGACTTCTCAGCTTCCCCTGGCTGCACATCATCTCCCAAAGCCTTGGTTTCTCTATGCAAAACATAAGGTAATGATACCCCAGCCAGGAGTTACCACGATCTTCTTATGGTACAGCACAAGAAAGCGAGTCTCTGACCATAGGAGGGCTCAACACGTGCCTGCTGGCACCTGGGCATCCCCAGTCAGCTTCTCACCATGAGCTGGCTTTGGGCACAGCTGTTTGCCTGCACAGTACCATTCAATCATATAACTGCATGGGTGAGTGTTTTTATTATTTCTGCTTTCTATAAAATGAGGCTCAGAGATATTCGCCATAAGCACATGGTTACAATCATGACAAGCCTGAGCACTCACCTGTGCAAGAGCCTCAGGGGTTCCAAAGGCTGCAGGAAGAAGAGTGGGTACAGCCTGGGCGGCAGCCCCTTCCCTACCCTTCCCTTGTGATTTGTTTATTGCAGCAAAGATCACCTCAGAGGCCCCAGCTTCCTGCCTGGGCAGTCTTTAAACCCCCTCCATTCTCAAGCAACCCGGAAGTATGGACTCAGAGACTGTGAGACACCCCCCCTCCCCATTCCCAGATCCAGCACAGCCAGGCCTGTCAAGGAAGAGGCATGAAAATGTATTAGGCAGGGTGGGAATGGGTTTTTATGATTCCGCCAAATGCCTGATAGTGGGAACATCGCCCACGACAAGTATGCATCGGCGTCAACAGAGGCAGAGAGCGTTTCAGGACAATGTGTGATCAGGGTCTGGTGTGGCAGCTTGGGGGTGGATTACAAAATGGTCCAGGGCCGCTCCCTGTAGGCTGAGGCGCCCACTGGAAGGTTGCTTATAACGTGGTCATATCAATGATGGCCTCCTGCCACCCCATGCTCACACCCAGCCTCTTCACCTGCTCCTTCCAGCTGTTGTGGCTGATCTAAAAGCACCCTAAAGATGACAACCTGAGGGCTAGTAGGTTTCCATAACAGTAGCTACACCTTTCCTATGTGGTGAATCAAAAATACTAGTGAGCTCTTTCCAATTCGAAGCCCATGCCCTCCCCCTTACCCACCATTATCTGTTCACATGTATCAAGAACTAAGTACCCTGCAATCCGCAGGGAATGGTTTCAGTGTGGTAGGATTGGGTGGGATCTTTTCCATCCGATTCTCTGGAGCTGGGGCAGTCTTGTCGCAAGTCCGCTATGGGACCCTAGAGCAGACACACTGGCAACCGGCACTCTAGACTCTCACTGACTCTCTGGAGAGGCTCCAATGGACTCCTGTGCTGGGAAACTGTGCAGCCAGCAGGGACCCTGGGACTTCAGCCTCCTGCACCAAGTCCGTTCTACCAGGGGTCTGGGACTCTCCCTGCTGATTTATCATTCTTGTAGCCTCATTCACAAAGAACAAACTGGTTCGCGGTAGTGGGAACTGGGAGCTCCAGGAAAGCAGGGTAGCCTCCCCAAAGACAGAATCACTGCGTTGTGTCCAAACACAGTCTGAAGAGACCTGTGCTCGCACGCTTCCGAGCTAGGATGTCAACAAACCTCACAATGCAGTCTTCTCGGAAGGAACAAGGTTACATCTCCATCAGCTTCCTTAGCCCCAGGGTTTCACTGGAGCTTGCTATACACCGGGCACTTGACGAAAATTCCTTGAATGAGCTAATGAATGAAAGAATAACGATAATGGGCATTTGTATAAAACTCTCGTTTCCAGGCAGGATTCCAACATCTGTCTTGACTGATCTTGTGAAGGGTCCTTGGCACAATCTCTGCCTTGCAGTTGAAGAAGTGGAGGCTGGAAGAGAGAAAAACTCAGCACTCAGGTGACCTTCACAGTCAGCCAGCCCTCTTCACATTCCCCTTTTCTCCATGGAGACCCAGATTGCAGGCTAGTCCCTCAGTGAAGCCTTCTGAGTCCTTGTCATGGCTGATCTTTTCCTCCCCTTGTCTCTCGGAGCCCTTCACCAGAACCATACTGTTTCTCCCACACTCCAGCTGCTCTGAGAACCGGCCACACAGACACCCTTGCTGGCCATAGCTACTGGCCCAGCATGAAGTAGGGCCTCAGCCAGTGTGTGTTGACTTGAAGCCACATGTGACCTACATGTCCACCTTCCCCAGTGATTAGCCTTACCCAGAAAGTTCCCAGCAAGTTTATCTCCTGCTTCCATGCTTCCATACTGGGGCACTCCCTCAGGACCATGCTGCAACTAACCTCTGGGTTTAGTGCCCTTTGCCAGCTCCGGCTGATGGTGATCGTGGCCCCTGGCTCAAGCAGAAAGAATACTAACTATGACTGATTGACCTTGTCTGCCACTGACCTGTGACAGGGAAAGGCAATTGTCAACTTGCCCTGGCCTTAGGTCATTCTACATCCACGTCTGCTGGAGCTGCTGAGTTCTTAACTGAAAAATTCTACAAAGATGGGATTCGAAGATGACCTATTCCACAGGCTGTTGTCAATACTTCTCCCTGCCCGGCCCTTCTTGGCCATCTTTGTTTCCCCTCCAGCTAGGTGAGCTGTGCCTCTCAGGAAAGGATGACTTCAGGGTCCTTCCCAGACTCCCACCAGCTCACAACCTAAGGTCCTTGGGAGTGCTTGTGGGGGAAACTGATTAAACTAAGCGTGGTGCAGCAATGGGTCCATAAGGTGAGTGGGAGGGCGTGCAAACGGACACAAGTTTCAGAAAGCACTCTTCCACCTGTCCCCGAGTGATGCGAGTGACAAGGAGAGAGCCAGGCAAGACGGAGACTCCTCCAGCAATGTGGGCGGGGCTCACACTGATGGGTGGGGAGAGCGCCATGCCCATCTTTTCCAGCTATGGATTGGCACATTAACAGAACAGCCACAAAACATAGGTTTGGGAAAACCACCCTGCAAAATAGGATTGACCGGACCCCTTTCCAAAAGAAAATTGCCCAATCACAAAAAGGTTCTTTTTTTGACATTCACATTTTCGTGGTCCTGATCCTCAGAAGCCCTGCTCCTGCTGAGGCAGGGACAGACAAAGGGGAATGTGGATGTATTTGACAGCCCTAGTCTTGATCCGAGGCTCCATGCCAACTGTGTATGAAGAGAGAGATTTCAGCTTGGTCAGAAAGGGAAGTAGGCAGGACCATCACCCTTCTGATTACAGAGGTTTCAGGGATTTTTCTCTGTGCTGCTCAAGATCGAACAAGTAGGTAAGTCTATGGACCGAAAGGATGGACTCCCTCTCAGTAGGTTGACCCTGCCACTCTGTCCCTCAACATTATCCCCCACATTTACCCTTCAGAATACTGGAAGCCTTTATGCTTCTTCAGAGGGAAAGCATGGGACAGAAATAAAGTATACACATGATAGACAAACATCTAGAATCATGATGATACCGTTCAGGTCTACGTTAGAGTTCAAAGAAGTAATGGGAAGTTACTTTTGCAGCTTCCTCTGCCCCTGTGATCCAGAACCATGAGGACCTCCTGGGAGACAGGGGTCTTCCTGAATGATCAGTTTGGTGCTTGTAACATCAGATCTGAGTACCACTGCACTGTCTCAGGTCTGCTTCTCTAGGACAATGCATTGTTGGTAACGAGGGGCCTGGGAGCATGCTGATCCTCTGTAGAACTTTGAGGTTCAGGGGTCTGGGCAGCAACATGTGGATGAGGAACCTTTCTTCCTTTCTTCCATTTAAAAATACTCATCTTTGGTTCTGGGTTTGTTTGTGCTGTTTGAGATGGAATCCTGCTCTGTAGCTCAGCTGGGCCTTCGATTTGAGACCCTCTGCCTCAGGCTCCTGGGAACCAGGGTTATGGACAGCACCACCTAGCCTAACTAGGAATCTTTTCACTCAAAGGCCAGCAAAGATTTCTTGGACCCCTGGCTGGGACTTTTTTCTCCTGTACACAGTGCAAGATCATTGGGAAGGTAGTTTATCATGCGATCTTAAAAGGATAGCTCGCGGAACCTTGGGCATAGATTCAGGGGACAGAGGTTCAGAGATGTGGCCATATTTCTTAAAATACTTGGCTCATTCAGCCTTCCCAGGATCTACCTCAGTGCCTTGAGCTTTGATCCCAGGGTTGGTCTCTTGTCTATGCCGTGTAATGCATAAGAATATGATTTAGGGGCCTCTAGCTCACTCTCAAGCTTTGGGTAAATGAACACAGTGCCAAGGGTATTGGGAAGGTAGTACAGACTGGCTGAGCCATAAATCACTTTACTTGTTAAAGAGGAGATTAGCACCAGAGAGGGCATGTGACTGGTTCACAGCCACACAACAGGGAGTTAAGATTAGAGCCTAGGACCACTAGCTCCCAGGGCCTGACTCGGAGTCCCCAGTCACACGCAAGGTCTCCCTCACCTTGCTCCCCCATCTTTCTCGTGATGTGTGGGTACTAAGCTGAAAACCATCTCAGCGAAGAGGTTGCAAAGAGCTTCCCCTCGGTTTGTGGGCTAGCAAGGCTTCCTTTCTGCCTTGCAGTTTTAGACAATTTATGCTTCCATTCTCAAAACAGATTTTTATCCTAATAAAGGCTTTATTACTGTTATAGACCTGTCATTACACAGCATTAGACAATTACAGAGCGCAGACGGGCTCTCCCTCTAAGAACCTTCCCCTCCACTCTCGGCGGGGGGCAGAAGGGGGCGCACACAAACAGAACATTTCATTTAAAAAAATACAGATGAATCTTTTGATTTTTTTTTTCAAGTGCTGCCAAGACTGCTACCTACGCCTTTTAAAACTTTGTTATGAAAAGTCAACGGCGTGAGGGAAGAGGGGGATAGAAAGTGTGGGCTAGAAATCGTCTCCAGCCCCGTTTTGATTGCCAGACGATTGACAAAATAATTTGTACCCGTCGATGCTCATGAAGGGAATTTTTACAATGGATTTGCCAAGCAGATTTTTAATTTTAATCAGTAATGAAAAAATGACAACACGGATCACAACAAGACATTACCACCGCGCGGGTTTCGCAGTCCCTGTCAGGCGGCCTCCGTCACACAGCCGCACCTCCGTGAACATCAATCATCCGCTTCAAACTCCTGTACATCTTCAGGGTTTAATTAGACATTTAGGTTCTTTACCCGCAATTTGCAAAACTGTCACCAAAAATGCAAGGCACTAAAGAAGCGTTCAGCCCGAGTCTAGGGAGAGACTGTTTATAGCCTTCGAGGGAGCAAACCAGAAGTTTCAAAGTTTCCATGTCCCCCAACACCTTCTCCCCCTTCAAAAAAAGAAAAAAGAAAAAGAAAACACTTCCTCACTACGCCGCTGTCTCTGATTCACGGCTCCAGACGTCTTCAGACAAGAGAGAAGAGCAAGGCCATTTGTTGTTGTTAAGACTTACTCAGACTGTTGCAGAAGGACATGGGGACAAGAAGTGAGTTAGAGAAAGGATCGCCGTTTGTGATGGACCTTCTGGGTGTGGCAGGGGACTTAGAGTCTTGTTGATCTCCCCGCTCCATCACAGAGTAACCAGTCCTGTGGCCTCAAGACAACCGTTTCGCTTCCCTGAGCCTTTGTTTTCTATATATATATAAGCCCAGAGGTAGAGAAACGAATGTCCAGCTGTCACTAATGAGTCCGTTAAGACGGTGTCAAGGACATCCCTCGGAGTACAAGCTTCAAGGCTCATCCACCCTTGATTAAGGGGACCGTCTCTATCAGCTCAGAGAGTCAGAAAATATCCCACCTATCTCATAAGGGGCAAAGAGAGACATCTGTAAAACTGCACGTATCATGAGGTCGGGGACACACCAGCGCCTCGACCTATAATGACCTAGCTAAGAATCCTACCAGTAAACGTGCTCAGCCCACTCTGTGACCACCTGTCCCAAGGTGGCTGACCAGCAGTCGTCACCAAAGCCATATATGCCGTAGACTGTTTTCTCAACAGAAGGTTGCATCTTGCCTTTCCATACGACCCCAAAGCCGTGTTTCCTTCGAAGCCTTTGAGGCTTGGTCTAAATGAGGGGACACAGTCTTGGTTTAATTGTTCATAGGTGGCCCAGAGGGTGGGATGGACAGTGAGTGATGCTTGAAAAGCTTGCTCGGGTCCTCAGTTCAAGTGCGTCCTGCCCAACGCACTGCAGGAAGTGGAGACTTCTCCTTTAAGAGAGCTTAGCTTTCCCCAACTTATTGAGGCAATGGATACAAAGGTGGACTGTGGAAGTCCTATTGAAGATAAATGCTCCAAGGCTGGGCACAGACTGAGGCTCTCTAGCCATGGCTGCTTCCCAGTGACCTTTCCTCCCCAGCCCTGTGAACTTAGGTGCAGGAGAGGATGTCCTCGCCTTGTAAGCAGGTGTTTGGGTCTGGCAGACAAGCTGCACAAGCTGTCACCATCAAACCATTTTACCAATGAAACTGACAAGGTACACTAGGCAGGTTCCCCAATTGAGATGACCTTTCTCCACCTTGGTGTATCCCCCAACAGGAAACAGACAGGCAATGTCACTCTAGCCCACCACCCTTCCATACACCCTAAAGTCCAAGGGACTACGGAGCCCTTGGCAGGGAGGACACGGGCCAGGCTGCAAGCCCATGAAACCCCCAGTTCCACTGATTCAAGTTGTAGGCATTGAGCTTCAACAAGAGTACAGCTGGACCTCTGAGGCCGCAATAAATGCCATTGTTCTATGGTTAGCAAGAAACTGTGCAACAACCTGGAAGCCACTGCCACTTTCTGAGCCTCTGCTCACTCCTCTGTGCACTGAAGTAAAAGAGCTGCCTGCAGTGACCGCCAAAATTCCTTCCTCCCCACAGGAGTTCTGCATGGAAGAGGATTTTGACCTTGGGTGGTAAAGTGGCAATGGGGGGGGTGAAATGGGTTTGAAAATCAGCGGGGCTGGGTTCAAATTCCAGCTTGTGGCACATCCTGAATATGAGGGCAGTAGTAGCCACTTTGGGGCCCCTCCGAATTGTGTTTCTGGGAGAACCCTTCCTTACTCAAAGCCATAAAGAACTAGGAAGAACTGGGTGGACTCTGAAGGCCTCTGGGGACCCGGTGGAGGCTGCGGTGCTTCTTTGAAACTATAATGCCCACCAGCAACCACTTTGCCTCACGGTGCCTGGTGGTGCCTCCTCAACACACCAGCAGATGCCTGAGCCCTAGCCTTCAGGTCTGCTGTGGGCTGGTAACTATATTAGCTGCTCTGATGGCTGTAGACTGGGATGATTCACTATAGGTCTTGTTTGGTGAATGGGAATGATGGGGGGAAGGGAGGAAGAACAGAGGGAGGGAGGAAAGGAGGAGGGACAGAAGGAGGTGGGGGTGAATAAATAAAGGGACAGCAGGAAGGTGGGAGGAAAGAAGGGAGGGAAAGATAAGAAGAGGGTGAGCAAGAGAGACCCCGGGGCCCAGACTGTTGGCTCTCAGACAGGAGGCTGAATGGTCTGTAGAGCTGGGAAGCCAGCAAGGGGCAGCACGGTCTTGTAAAAGGCCTTGGGAGACAAGCACCACCCAAGCCTGGGATTGCCTTGCTGGAGCCCATCGTGGGCTCTCAACAAATATTTACTCAGGGCACATGAACGTTGTCCACCCTTGCTGCCTGACGAGGTGACACACCTACCACCAACTTTGGAATAAATCCTGGGACCTGGTTCCCAGCCTGCAGCTCCCCACAGCCCTGGTGGCCTCCTGCCAGTCCGACCTCCTCCTCCCCCACCCCACGACCCTCAAAGAGCCCACCAGCTCTCATCAGGACCCTGCCTGGGTTAAAGATCAGCCAGTGCCCACAACCAGCACTCACTCGCCACCTCCACCCACATAGGCCACCTCTGGGTAGCATCACCCTAGGTGA
The DNA here is from genome assembly GCF_000317375.1 of Microtus ochrogaster. Lineage (NCBI taxonomy): Eukaryota > Metazoa > Chordata > Mammalia > Rodentia > Cricetidae > Microtus > Microtus ochrogaster. Next base: position 43,213,495 of record NC_022009.1, read on the forward strand.
CCTCCTTGGCACTGTGGGAACAATGGCAGGCAGAACAGTGACTCCAGCCCTCCGTGGGCTGGGGCGGGGCGGGTCGGCAGGTTCACACAGCAGACAGGGGGTTGAGCTCCTGCACACTGGGGTATTGTCCTGGCTGCTGGGAGCCAGAGTCTGCAGAGCCCTAGGCAGCCAAGGCCACGGCCCACGTTCATGGCACGGCTTTCAGGCTTGCTGGGGAGGCAGTTCCATCCTCAGCTGGGAACACACCCAGTCTTCCCAGGAGGGGCTGGCCAAGGGCTCCTGCCAGCACCTCTCCCTGGGGCTACCAGAGCACTCAGAATGAATGTCACAGGGCAGTCGCTGTTTACAGAGAGAGGCATGAAAGGGGTCAAAACCATCACCTGCTGAGTGCTCCCCCTTCTTATTCCCCAGGAGAGGACGAAGATCATCACTTACTGGGAGCTTATTGTGTTCCACTGAATCCTTACCGTACAGCAACACAAAGGAAGCCAGAACTATCGCCCTCTGAATACTTCCTCTATAGCCCTTCCCTTCCCAAAGCCCACAGCGCACAGCCACACACCCTTCACAGGTAGCCAGGCTCTGAGCAGCACAGTGGCTTGCCCCAGCGTGTGCCTCAAAGGCTGATGTCATCCCCTACAGGACCCCCTCCCAAGCCCTGTCTCAAGCCACCCCTTGCTGCATGCCTTTGTAGAAGCAGACTCAGCTGGATGGAACTGACAATGGACCTACAGTAACACCCAGCCCACTAGCCCCAGCTGCCTCAGCCTCCTTCAGCCTGTTGTGTCCCCAGAGTTTTTCAGAACACAGAGAACGTTCCCCAAAATTCTTCAACATCTGTCAGCTATCTTGTCTTTTTTCTCCTCCCCAAGATCAGCCCCCCAAGCAGAGACCTTGGCCTCTCTGAGGCTCCAGATGCCCAAGGCAAAGACTATAAGGGCAGGCATGAAGCCAGCCCCTGGACACAGAGGAAGACACCTGCCAGTGTCAGAAAGCAGGCTTGATTGGTCCCTGCAGAGGAGTTGGTTACAGCCTTGCCCTCTGTGTCCAGGGCTGAGAACAAGTACAACAGGACCCCAAGACAAGGACGTGGCTCAGCAAAAATGCCCCAAGTTCACTGTGTGCCCTGCCTGAGCAAGGACTGAGCAGAGGACAGGTAGCTGTGGTCTGTACCTGTACCGGCTGGGCCCTCCACACCAGCTGGCACGGCCTCAAGGGAGCTCGAAGACATTAGGTCAAGCACCCGAGGTGAACTCGACCTTCAGAGAGCCCTGGGCATGCTGCTGCAGTGGGGTGAGCACCCAGACTTGCCCTGAGATTTGGGGGCTTCTTTTTCCTCCACTCATGGTCCCCTAGGAGATTGAGCAGTTGCCAGATACACACACACACACACACACACACACATACACACACAAACACACACACACACACGTAAGACGAATGGAGACCATGCTTCTAACTCCACTGAACTCTCATAGCACCAAGTTCCCTGCCATGCGACATGATGATGGCAGGGACCCTGACAAGAAGACAAACCATGCCTGAGACAGACCACATCCTAGAAAACAGGCACGGGCCACACAGGATGTGTTTGTTGCCCTGTTTCAGCCTTACCAACTACCAGTCAAAGATACACTGTGTGCCCATTGGACAGGTGGGAACACTGAGGACCAAGGAGCCAGAACTTATCTACATACACAATGGCAGAAGGAAGTCAAAGCAGGCCAGGACCCCTGCCCAAGACTCTGGCTTGGTCTGCAGACCTCTCAGCAATCATTCATATCAGTGCTATAGAATCCAGAAAGTTCTGCCCTGCCAAAGCCTGGTGAGCATCATAATAATAGACTCACCCATGAGAGAACAGGGACCCCCCAAGGCAAGACAGGTATTGGGATGGGAAGTGTCCATTGTGGGGAGCCGGGTGAAGGCAGCTGGTGATGCTCATACCCTAGCGAGAAACCAGACCCATGGCAGGAAAATTCCAGCAAGGGGCAGAGCCCAGAGCCTGTCCAAAAGAGACAGCCAGTGGTTTGCTTGTGACTCCCCCCACACACAGCTCCAGTTTACACCTCCCACCTCACCAAATATACCCCCTGAGCCCCAGGGGAGTGAGCTGTGGGCCCCACAGAACATGTATGGCCTCCCTGAGCCTCAAATACCTTCTAAGAAATGAAAGCATCATTAAAACTGATGTGCCGCCTAAAAACCCTTGTCTCGCAGCGCCTGTCAGCTGTGCCTTCGGGGGCCCAGGTCCCGGTCACCAGATCTCTCCAGGTGTCCTGGTTTCATTCCGTTGCTGTGGCGGAACTCTATGACTGAAAGCAACTTAGGGAGGGAATGATTTGTTTCTGTTTGTGCTTTCAGGTTGTCATTCATAGTTGAGAGAAGTCGGGGCAGGAACTCAAGGCAGGAACTTAACGCAAAAGCCATGCAGGAACGCAGCTGCCTGCTTCACGCAGGCCCATGTCAGCTACTCACCAACAGACGAAGGGGAAGGTGCCACCATGGTGGGATGGACACTCCTGCACTAATACTCAAGATGATCCCTCACAGACATGGGCACAAACCCACTAGATAAAGACATTACTCAACTGAGACTCTTTCCAGGTGAAGCGAGGTTGTGTCCAGCCGACAGATGATGCTGGCTAGGACAATAAATCAATGCCAAAGAGAGGTGTCTTCCGTTCCCTGAGAAGCTTTCTACACTGGGCCCTGAGCTTCCACTGGGCCTGTCAGAGAGAGTGGGAAGGGGGCACCATCTCAGGCCCTTACTTCACCTGTTCTACCTCTGAAACATCCCATAGTAGGACAGCAGATGCCGAGACCAAGTCACACCCCCTGGAGCCATGTGTGGACCACGGCCCGAGCTCACAGGGGGATGCACAGCATGCACAGGCCTGAGCTGAGAATGAGAAGCGCTGCTCGGCTGGAAGCGGGCAAGAGCAAACTGAGTCCTGCCAATCATCAGGCGGAACATATGCATGTCAAGGACGGAACAGTTGTATGCTCTTTTTGATCCAAACTTAATATTTTGCATGTTCCTCTTTGAAACACCACACGCTTGCCTGTCGCCGTGCTGCACAGGCCCCAGAGATATTTTTCTGTCTTATGTTTTACCCCACACAGCGGCTGTCTTCTGAGAAAGGAGAGCAACCAAGGGACAGAATCTTGTACCCATTCCAGTCATTCACTTATCCAGAATAATTATCCCGCGTGGAGCCACGTTTGGGCCGCAATCCACTAGGCAGATAACCGCATTATGCAATTAGCCAGCGTGCAATTAGTGAGCTTTGTAATGTGTCAAGCTGATGGAGGACCTCGGGCTTCTAGGAGACTCTGGGTACCATAAGGGGGCACAGAAGGCTGCTTACTGCCCCGAGGAAGAGGCCTAGTGGAGGGCTGTGGAGAAAAGTTAAGAAGAAGTTCTAAAATGATGGAGTTCACCTCCTCCCACTCCATTTGCTTCCCAAGGACCCACGTCTACGTTTCTCCCCATAAGAGTTCTGTCATAGCCTCATAGCTGGCTGGCTTCTCTGCCTCTCGCTTCCCAAGGACCCACGTCTACGTTTCTCCCCATGAGAGTTCTGTCATAGCCTCATAGCTGGCTGGCTTCTCTGCCTCTCGCCTCCACCCAGCAGCCAGCGAGGAGCTTCTAAAGACCAAAGCCTCTGTCTATTTCTCTAACTCAGTTACTCCAGCATCTACAGGGGAAGACGTGGCCGGCCAAGAAAGCCCTCCACAATCTGAAGTCCTTCCAGCTCTTGCTTTGACATCCCAAGTGCCTACCTACCCTTCAGTCATCAGCATACAAAAATCAAGCAGACAGACACACGTGCGCAAGGTAGGAAACTTGTCCCTACTACTCCCTACTCTCCTACTAAACAAGCAGCTACTGGCTCTACAAGTCCAAGATTAACAGCCCCGCTTCCAGCCCTCCAGTCTGGAGCAGGCACCACGCTGCACTAGAATCCTGTAGAAGCCAACTTCTGCACATAGGAGAACTTTGTTTCCTTAAGGGGTAGCCGTGGACAGACTGTGAATTCTTCCAACATCTGTGAGAAATCCTGGCTTCAGAACTGTGTCCACAGCTGTCTGTCGAGGCACACACCCTCCTACGCTCTGGAGGTCAAAGCAGTAAGATTATGAGTTTGAGACCAGCCTGAGCTACATAGTGAGATGCTGTCTCAAAATAACAAGCTAACAACAGCAATCCTCCAAAAGGGAGGGCTACTCCTTTTTAACTCACTGTCCAATTGTTCACATTTCCACTGCCAAAGTAAATGATTGAACAAGTACATCTGATTCCTTACGTCGGCACTGGTGCCCAAAATGAGCACTATTTTTATGTTGTCTTGCAAAGTTAACAGGTAAAGCTAAGGAGTTATTTTAGTCTGCATTCCATGGCTGTGGACTTACAGTGTGTGTCGTCCCACTGAAATGAGTCAATTCAAATATCAGAGTCTCCTAGCTTTCCTGTTCCCCTACAGCAACTCATTACACCACCCAGGAACGTGAAGATGTTCACCCCAGCAATCTTTACAAAGACGAAAAGGTGGCACAATAAACTTCGTGGTGCCGCAGCTCTGTAGAATGTTAGACGGTCGTAAGATGATGACAACAGAAACTTTGCACTTTGGAGCAATTTCTATTGTGTGACGGGAAGCCAAAGGAATGGTGTGTGAAATTGTTCTAATGTTCTCACCATGTAAAACGTATTGGTCCTGGGCCCTGGAGCGTCAAGAATGAGCAAGACTATCCCTTCCATGAAAGCGAGGACAACAGACAGCGAGCGATGTTCTCACAGAGGGGATCTCAGCAGCTCCTAGAAGAACAATTCGATTTCTTTGCGGAACTGGTAAATGGGTGGAGTCTTTTCATTTCGCCAGCTGGCCCTCCCCCAAGGGGTCAAGCCTAGGATGCAACTGTACATGCAGAATCCAGACAGTTTTAGGTTCAACATCCTGAGTGTTCTTCCGCCATCCTCCTCCTCTAAGATGCTGGTAAGGCCCAGATCACACTGCGTGAGCAAACACCAAAGAGGTTCTAGCTTGGGTATGGTTGTCTCAAGGTCAAACCCATAATTCCTAAAAGCCGTGCTCAGAAGTCCTATGCTCACATCCCTCAATCTTCCTGGACCAGAACCATCTGGAATGATTGTGAAAAAAAAAAAAAACCTACCATATAAGTCTCTTTTCTGAGGCTGTGATAAGACACACAAACAAAAGCAACTTCAGGAAGAAAGACTTGATTTTTCTGTGTGGTTCCAGGGGAACAGAATCCTCGTGGCAGCGAAGAGATGGCAGCAGGCAGGAGAAGGAAGCTGGCTGATCATATTTCCTTTCATCCATAGAGGAATCAGAGCGAGGGAGCCAGACGTGACATGTGGCTATAAGTCTTCAAAGCCCACCCCTCAGGGACATACTTTCCCCAGCCAGGATCTACCTCTTCAAGGTCCCACAGCCTTCCCCAAGAGCATCACCAACTGGAACCCAGGTGTTCAAATGCATGAGCCTAAGGGGGGGGGGCATTTCTTTTGGAACAATAGCACTTACCTTGGAGGGAAACAGCCTGTGGAAGCGTGGCTGAGGAATCTGGACTTCTGCGGCGAAACTTCTCAGTGACGTGTATGACCTCTGAAGTCTGGGTACCCCCTAAGGACAAAGCACCTAATGCCGAGTTCTGGAAATTTCTACAGCTGCCTGGCATTGAGCATTCAGCCTCCATAGTCCAGCGCCTCATATCTGTTACCCTCGTTGCTGGCACTTGGCGTACTGATGAGGATGATACCCACTTGAGACATCGCTAAAGGCAGCGGGCTCCCCGTGCTCGTCAGCATTCTTCCAAGCATCCCTTGCCAGGTGTGCAGCCAGTCTTCCCTTCTCGGTTTCACTTGACACCAGCAGCAATAAGGCAACTTCTCTCCTAAATTAATTATGTCCATCATTGCTAAAAGAAATTCACTTAGCCCTGTCAAGGCTGGCAGGTGATGGAAACGCTCGTGTCTCTCACCCCACCCACCCTCCCCCACACAGCTGATGCCAGAGGGGACAGAACAGGAGAGGGTGACTCTCAGGTGACAAGATTTCAGGACTGGACCTCCCCAGCTGGCATCAAGAGAACGCCTGGATTCAGGCCAGCCCAGGTTTGAGTCCTGCCTACTTTTGCTGCAAACTGCAGGAAGCCATGCGCAGTGAGCGCTGAACCATGGGGTTATCATGAAGGTCCCCAGAGCGATGGTCAAGAAGGAAGCTAGAAGCCTGGGCTGCTTCGAAACACACTGGATAAGAGCAAAGTCATTACATTTTGTTCTTGAGACAAGAGGAAGTAAGTGGAAAACTGAAAAGCAGTTTATTTCAATGATTTCTTTCTTTCCTTTACGGTTATTGAAAAGTGGGGAGATCCTAAGGGAAGGTGATTGCAGGGCATATCCTGACTCCCCCATACTCTTGGCGCCCTGACCCTCAGATATTTCAAGTTAACTTACCTGTGACAGTCTGCAAGTCCCCGTCTACCTGGTCCCTCCCATCCTTCCACTGAACTCTGTGGCCCCTCCAGTCCCTTCTTGTCTGCTTCGCCTTCTTGGAACTGAAATACATTTCATGTGGGTTTCCCCTGGCTCCCCCGATGCCTAGCATGCTTCCACCAGCAGTCCCAAGATTGCTCACTCCTTCCCCTAACTGTGTACAGCAAACAGTCTCATCATGCCCCAACCCATAGCATGAGCTCCGCCCCAGAGCATGCCCCCACTCCCAGTAGGAGCCTTCATAGTCCACGAGTACCCATCAGAATGCTACTGGCTTCTCCACGTAGCGATCAGCATCCTCCCCAGCCCTTGCTCTGATTCAGCCCATCCTGGCACCAGGAACTGCTCCTAAGGACGCAGTACTCAGCCAGTACTATGTAAGCCAGTACTCAGCGACACGGGTTCCAGCTCACTCCTTCCACATCGTCGGGCTGAGAGGCAGGGGTCAGGGTTCCCATCTCACAGATAAACAAAATGAGGCTGAGAGAAAATGGACTGCCAATCAAGGTCTCCCAGCCAGCCCAAATGACAGGGATGGCAGCTTCAGCTGGACCTGAGGCCCCATGGCCTGCAAGGCCACGTGCAGGGAAAGGATGCCGAGGGACCAATAACTGACTAGAACTGAGGAAGCCGCATCAGCCACCTACCCTGCCTCAGGACAGGCCCACACTGCCTGGCCAGCAGCGAATGGACTTTGACTGCTATGGCTGCCATGTACTCCCAGGATGATCCCAGTGGCCCTGGTGGGGACCCTTTAGCATGAGAAATGGGACCTTCTCTAAGAAGTTGCTAAGTGGGTGGGGAACCCTCACAGCACTCCAGAAAGCTCTCAGAAGTTGGGAAGGAACACGCCTTTTGCCGAAGATCTCCCCATTCCAGCCACATATTGACCCCCCTTTCTCTAGCCCCTTTTTCGGAACAGTTTTGTCCAGTAAGGGCCATCAAGGCCATACGGACTGGGTCAGGCATACCTCCAGCTCACTGTCTGTATGGCCTGGCAGGGAGAAGTCTCCATCGTCATAGAACATCCAACACCATCCCCCTACAAACAAGAAAATGATGCTCGCAGTCAGGCCCTGACTTTCCTTGGTTTCCCAGTTAATGAATGGCAAAGACACCACCTAGGACCACATCTTCTGAGCCCCGAGTCCATGCAATCCCATGTTTCATGTGATCTACATTCTCACATGCATTATTTCTCTTGCCTAGGCTAATGAGAACCATACATGAGCAAACCCTCCAGTCTACAGGAAGCAAGGGACTGTGAAGGCTCACCTGCCATCTCTGGTCTAGTATACACAGCCCTTCACCTAACCTGAGCGTCCGTGTAGAAGGCCAAGCTTGCTGACAGAATGCCGTCTTTGACAGGTGCCCACCAACGCAGCTTTCTGTGCACATTCCCAAACCTCAGAGGGCTCCAACACTCTCGTCAATCAGGCCTTGGGATACGGAACCCACCAGAACCTGTCCTGCTTACCTTAAATGTGGAAGGCTCTAGAATCAGAAAGAGAACCAAAGCCTTTGGATTCTCCCCAAGAGCCCACTCCCTATCAAGATCACTTCATTAATTCTCACAGGGGCCCAGACAGGGACTTTCACTATCCTAGGGGTGGCTGACTCACTGTGCCATAGCAGAAGCAGCACCTACAACCCAGGACGGGCTCGGTGAGGGCGAACAGTCGGGAACAGCAGGTGCCCAGCCGTGTGACTTCTGAGTCTTTGTCATGAGACCACCGCAAGTGCACCCAGGACATGTGAGGAAGGCACATGCTGATGGACCAGCCATCCTGGAACCCCAGCCAACAGCCAGCAACCTCTGCGAGTAATTCACACAAGCGAAGAAACACTGACAGGGCTTTGGGCCAGCCCGGCTGACCACCACCACACAGAAGGGCTTGTCTGAGCCCAGCTTAGGCATACAGGGGAGCGTAGCAGAACGTTTTCTCAACCCGTGGGTCATCATCCCTCTGGGGTCTTATATCATGTATCCTACAGATCAGATATTTACATTACAATCCATCAGAGTAGCAAAATTATAGTCATGAAGTAGCAACAAATAATTTTATGGTTGGGGGTCACCACAACATGAGGAACTGTGTTATGGGGTGGCAGAACTAGAAAGGTTAGGGACTACTAGTTTAGAGGCTCCCATTAGGAGTGTTCAGAGCTGCAAAGGGACTTATCACATTTTTGGGGAGACAGATTTGACCACAGGATGCTCCTGCAATGGGGGAAGAGATGGAAGTTGCCACCCCACCCTTCTCTGTTCTGTGGCACGTGTGTCCTCCAGGGGGTTCACCAAGAGGGCTGCCATAGCCAGCAGAAGTGAGGGAGATGTTGCTAAGGATGCTGCTAGCTTGGATTCTGTGTGGTGGGCTGAATGCAACGTGATGGTGTTCTGTAAATGACAAGGCAGAGAAACATGTTCTCTTCACAAAGGATCCCCCACCCTTCTCTTCTCTCCAAAACTAATCCAAACCACAAGCACAGGGTGAGCACAGCCTCCAGGCTGGTGTGCAATCTGTTGGGCATTCAGTCCTTCCTGGGAGCGAAGTCACAGTAAGTAGGAGATAAGGCTCAGGGCCACAGCATTCGCCAGGAAAGGACACCAACCCACTGCCGTCTGCCCAGCACAACTGCCTATTCACTCAGGGGAAGTGTGGGAAATGGGCCTGCATGGCAGGGGCCAATGCCCCATCCTTGGGGAACAAGGGAACCGGAGTCCACCAGGAACTGTGTGGCAACCCAAGATAAGTGGACTCCTGCCCACATACTATCTGATTTTTTCTCAAACTTCTCCAAGGCAACAGATTTTTCACTTCCTTTTAAGATTTCTTTTTGTTCATAGAAAGACATCACCAGACCACACTGAGTTCTTAAATGCCAGGCGCCCACTTGGTCCCACCGCGTGGTGTGTCTAGCCTCTTCCTAATTCCCCGAGGTGGGCATTAGCTCAGGTGGTGACCACATGGGCCACAGCATAGAGACAGGCCCAGGTCTGAATCCTCTCCTGGACTCTGAGCAACTGTCCAAAGTCTGTGCTCAAGTAACTCGGGCTTGCTGAGTAAAGAGGATAAAATGATGTTCACGCTCATCCTTCCCCACCTCTTCCCTCTCCCCTGACCCATCTCCGTCAATGAATGCATGAGACAAGGCTAATCCTGTCTGAGAACATTCATGGTTCTCAATGGGAAGCCAGGGTTGAAGTGGTCTTCCAAGCTGAAGAGCCCACACCACACAAAGCAAACCTCCCTGACAGACTAAAACAGCACCAGACGTAGGTGTTTTCTTCCCAGACCTAGGGACCTAAAGAGAATAAAGGTCCTATGCCCAGTGGAGTAATATGCTCAGGCTCAGGGCCCAGGGATGGGTGGGTAGTGTCACAGCACCCGAAAGACCTCTGGAAGAGCTAGCACAATGTAGAGTAATAGAAGATTCTGGATGAGCAACAGCTAGGAAGCAGTGTACTTCCTTCTGTACAGAGAGCTCTAAGAAAGTTGAGGACCCAGGATCCTTAGCCCCACTCTCCCCAGGAGTACCTAACACACATGCACACGTATGCGCAACGCACAGATGCATACAAATGTGTACACAATGCACAAGTGCCTGTATACACACAAACCCCTACTTGTGGGTCTACTGCCTGTCTCCCCCACTGCTGTGTCAGCTTTATTAGCATGGGAGCTTTGTCTCTTTGCCCTGGTACACAGAAGACTTTTACATCATGGATTTCCAGTGTACATAGATGCTTCTCTCTCCCTACCAGGCAAATGGTAAGAAGAGAACCATTGAAGCCATTTGTTTTGTTGCTTTCTGGTTGATGCTAGCTGGCCATCACATACCCTGTGAGATGGTATGGCTTTCTCTTGTTTTCTTGCAAGACTCACTCTTCCTCTAAGCTATTGGCTTAACTGACTTGAGGGGATACAGCCTAGAAATAAAGGCAAAATGGAAGTACACCATCCTTCAAAATGACTGAACCCCAATTCAAGACATTGTCATGTCTGGGTGGATTAAAATTAGTTTTTGTTGTTATTGCTATTGTCAGGAGAAAAACATTAAATCTGTCTGAACAAGTTGTAACCATCCTGGCCCTTGCATGATCTCCAGGGTTTTTCCAGCTTTTAATCAAAACCAAGCAAACAAGAAAATAAAATAAGATGATAGAAAACAAAGGCACCAAAACATACTGGAAACTCCCCCACTTCCTGATGGAGGCCAGCAGATCCGGACTGTAAAACTGAGTAACTGAAATTAAAATTCCAGTGGGTAGGTTTACTATGTAGCTGGAGAAATAATCGGTAAAGTGAGAGATACATCAGAAGACATGGCTCCGGTGTTATGCGCTGAGTCCTGAGGATGGGGAAAGGCGGTAATTGTAAGAAATACCTAGGGACTGTGAAAAAGTCTGATGTCTATGAAACTGGAGTCTTGGGAAACAGGATAAGCAGCAAGAAAGAGATGAGGCCTAAGGAGACAAGGGCTGAGAGTGTTCAAAAATGAATACCTATATCAAGAAAGTTTTAAGAAATAGTTCATGAATACAAAAAGCCTCCAGTCACATTAAACTGAAACAACTGAAACCAGAGACAAAAAAAGCATTAAATTCTGAGAGAAAAGAAAAAAAAACAGACAGTCTTCAACAGAGCAAGAATAACGCTGACATCTGACTTCTCAAAGGCAGGACAATAGGATATATGAGCTAAAGGCACTCAAGGAAAATTGCCAACCTGAAGTCCTCAGCAAAAAATACCCTGCAACCGAGAAGGTGGTGTGAAGACATTTCAGCCTGGGAGGCTTCCCGGTGGCAAGTCCACTGATGAGGAGATGGAGCAGGAGGATGCCCACCAGGGATGTGCTTGGAAACAATGTGCCAAGGCACTCAAGCAGACTGAGGGCGGACGTGAGGGTCAGCACGTATGAATGCCGGATGTAAACAGTGATGTTGACTGATGCCACACAGACCACAGCAAAGGCACACAGAGCATGGAAATCATGAAACATCTAGGTCAAGAACCAAGGGTAAGAAAAATACCCCAAGCCCTGCAGACAATCTAAGATTTGAAAAAAGAAGAAAGAAAATCAGAGGCCAGTAAGAAGGTTCAGCATGTAAAGAAAGGTGTTTGTTGTGCAAGGATGGAGACCTGAGTTCGAATCCCAGAACCCATTTAAAGGAGGACTAAGAGAAATAACTCCACAAAGTTGTCCTCTGCCTTCACATATGTGCCATGTTGCACACATGTGCACACACACACATATATGCACGCACACACATATACACACGCACACAAATCTTAAAATAATGATAATTTTTAACAAAATAAGAAAATCTTGTAAGAAGTTATGAAAATTTGTAGCATCTGGGAGCAAAACTTTTTTTATAGGCCCTGTAAGGTGTTATATGGCTCTTTTTCTCTGTTGACATTTTGGCTAACTGCAAAACTCACTCTGCTGGTGCCTGAGTTCGAATCCCAGCCATGGAAAGAAGCCTCTATGGTAGTCACGCAAACTTGCATGGAAGAACTTGAAGGAGGCTGTATCACTTGACTCTCCTCAGTGAAACAGGACAGGGGAATGGATTTATATTTAATCTTCTCCCTGGACCAGGGGCTGCCGGATGTTCTGTGTGATGTGATGGACATAGCCACCAAGCACTGTCACCCCATCCTAAAATAAAATGGATGATCCTCGAGACTGTGAACTAGGCACCTCATCATCCACCACTGTTCTTACTGGAAAGAACCATTGCTAAGTGACCTATGTCTGTTCAAATGGAGATATTTAGATGCACTTAAGAAAATGGGCAGAAAGGAAAGATGTACTGATTAAAGGGTGGTCTTTGTGACTCACCGAGTCACACTAAGGCTTCCATGACGAGAAATTTCTTTTGTTTGGCTTTGTTTTGTTTTTTTCTTGGGGGGAAGGTTGCAAAGTCAGAGGGTGGATGTGAAGGGACAGGGAGATGAGTGGGATGGAGACACATGATGTGGAAAAAAATCAATAAAAGTTAAAAAAAGAGAAAAAATGTGCAGACCAAATATTTCTTTAAGCAAAAAAAATAAGATAGAAAATATTACTTGCAATGTATAATGAGAGATTGCAATAAAATTTAGGATTTTTAGAAAATCTATCTTGGCTGTCAGGAGTTTATGCCACCCCTGGCATTTCAAAGATCTCTGGTGAAACCAATGCCAGCACAGGAGGGTATAATCCTGAGAATGTATCACCAACATGTCCACATCTGGACAACCCATGTGTCTCAGCCATAAACAGAGGGACATTAGGCTGAGGTAGGAAGCCATGGCTCTTCATCACTTCTAGATACACACCCTTCACCCGCCACGGAAACTGCATGTTCCTCCTCTCTGTTTCCAGTGTCCCAGCTTCTTTCCCGGCAACATCTTTAAAACAGAAAATCCCACTGCGATGTGCCCAAACGGTAGCCATGTGTGAGCCTCCTCGCCCTTAGGTCCCCAGCCCACCTGCAAGTTACCCTGGGGTCACACGGGCTCTGTTTTTGCAACCTGAAACGAGGCTAGCTGGTGAATGCATTTTTTCCCTCTGTAAATGGCAATGCTTGGAACAGAAGCCTCGTCTTCTGCCTTCTCTCTGATGGCTTCCTTCCCTTGCAGAAGGCTCCAATTTGAGCTATTTTCAGCTCCTGGCCCTTTGGTAGGTGCCAGGGACACAAAGATCCATCCAATAAATGCTCTCTCTGTGAAGAGGGCAAAGGCAGATGGGGGCCCTGCTGGAGGACACCTGGATTATAGGTCCCTAGAGGTTGAGTGTATGAGAAGCTAGGGGCCACTATGCAGCCAGTGCAAGGCTGGTGAAGCCAGGACTCCAAAACCAAGGAAGCCCCGTCTCTCACTCTCCCTAAGAGAGCCCCAGCCCCCATTCATGTATTTCTAGTTTCAAAACAGCACAGCCATACTGGGAACACTGTAGTAGCCAGCCCGGGATTATGGGGAAACAGGAGTGAAATTGGAAGTCAAGCCTGTGAGACACAAGTCTAGTCCCTCTTGCTCATAAAGCATTTCTGTGCAGAGAGAAAGGGTAGCAGCAGAGAAAGCTGGACAGCAGCAGGCAGCCTATCCCCTGCAGCTGGCCAACCTGAGCACAGCGAGGCAAGATTCTGAATCTGAAGGCTGGAGATTCCCAGGCCCATGTCACCCTGCACTCAAGGGGAAAACACATTTTCAACACAGCCTAGCCTCACCAGCTGTGCCCAGGTGCTCCCAGTGTCCAACAGGTCTCACATGGGTGAATGCATGCATTCAGGTACATGCATAAACGCATGAAGCTATACACCCTCGTATGCATACGTGCATGGGCACACATTCCTGTGCATACACATATGTGCACATGTATGAACACAGTCACATGCACACACATGTGCATAAGGCCCATGTGTGCAGGCACACACACATGCATGCACAAATACCCACACTAACTCAAGTGCTCTGAAACTCCATATTGTAGCCACACCCTCCAACAGGAGGGTCTCTTAGTTCTTATGCTCTATAATTCAAGGTCAAGCAAGGTCAAATTTCTGTACTTACACTCACCAGTTCTTCCTTCAATCCAAGTATCTATGGCCATTGCTGGGCAACTTAGCTAACATATCAGATACATGACTGTGACTGACTCCAGCAACAGACAAATACACACACACACACACACACACACACACACACACACAGTCTGGCACAGGAAGAGTCATCAGAATTTTACAGTCAGAAAAACTGATAAGTAACTATAAAGCCCCCATTGCATCTAAATCTCAAGCCAGTTAAAAACAAAAAACTAGAATTGGGATTCACCATTAGAGTCAGGTTAGAGTATGAGCATCTCTAATAGGCTGAGCCCTGCCCTAACGGTAGCTCAGCCCGAGAGAGGATTTCCCACTCCAGTCTGAGTTGCTCTCTCTTTCTCCCCATCCTTCCTTTCTCCATCTCCGCCCCACAGTGTCCCACACATAACCATTCCCATCCCCAAGCTCTTCTCATTTACTGAACAGCTCTTCAGCTTCAAAGTGATTAGAGTTTGAAGATCTGCCGTTTAAAATTTAAATTAAATCGATTAAAATTACAGGAGCACTTCACACATTTTAAGCAAATAATTATTTTTTTTACAAACAGATCTGGAGCTGGGCAAGCCAGGTCCTACGCAGGAGAGAGGGAGAGCCCTGTGGTCCTTGAAGTCTTCTTGGAATGCCGCCTGCCACACGTGGCAGCTACTCTGAATTCTGGAAGAAGACTGTCCCAGAAACTGGAAATGGCCTTGGGTCTGCCTGCCAAGGGCACCCCAAGCATAAGAGTCTATGAGATTGGCTAGAGGTAAGCCTCATTCATGGAAGGACAGATTTGTCTCAGCACATGGTCCCAGCCTACACTGCACATGCTACTCTCAGCGGAGAGTGGTGGGCCCCAACATCTCTAGGACACAGAACTCAAGGTCACCAGAACTCAAAACGGACCTCAGGCTTGTCAAAAACTTTTTGTGTCCTGGACATAGCCATGACTCAGCCGAGAAGTGAAATGTAGATTACAGAACAAATTTCAATCCTGAAATTCGTGGAAATTGCTAACACGCCCCTTGGTTCACCTCATTAAAAAAAAAAAACGAGTTTGTTTGCTTGTTTGTCTATTTTTTGTGCCCAATAAAACTTTATTTACACAGACAAGTACCCAGCCTACAAGCTACAGCTTGTCTTCCACATATATGTAAGCTACAAAGTCAGCCTGTACTTATTGATCTAAAGCCAAAAGAACAGCCATAGCTCGCTGGCCTCCCTGTCTCTGGTGTAGTGACTTGCTGCTACTGATGCACATCAGGCACTTCCGGCTGGAGGCACATTGCACACTGCCCTTTCCTGTGGGGCTCGTAGGTCTGCTAATCAATAGAATTGCTTCTCGTACTTGACTGACAGGTGTGTTCTCACCAGAAAGCCAATCTATCGCAAGGTTGGAAAGAGGCCAAACCTCTATTTACAATAGCTATCTTCAAATGATGACTTCTGCTTATCTTTGTGCATGGTGAGAAATTCACCTGCACATGGTGATGCTCAGAGGGTCCCCAGGGATACGATGACTAGGCATGCCTCTCGGGTCTGAGTTATTATGGAGCAACGAGGCACAAAAGCTGTAGCCTGGTTATCGTTTAGATGGGGCTATGCAGAAGTCTACAGAAGAGAGGTGTTGACAAAAGCTGGCATGGTAGGATGGACGGGAGTTTCTAGCTGATGAGAGAGTGTTCAGATAGGATGGGATAGCAGCAGGGTGCAATCTGTACACCCTCGCTGGCTGAGCTTTCCTCAGCGGGCAAGAGCTCCTGCAGGCTGGAACTTTCTGGATCTGAGGTGCCCTGTAAGCATATGGAAGTCTTCGCCAGCTGTGCCCAGATGTTCCCAGCACCCACCACATTCAAAAGACGATCCCTGCAGAGTACTATGGCATGGCATTCCTGCTGCAGTGGGGGGGCTGGGGAGAGACACTATGTGACAGCCTACTCCATTAGGTTCTCTTTCCAAATTGGGCCAAGAAGGGTTTGGAACTCCTGTCTCAAGTGATGACCAGAAAGCTAAAACTCAAATCTTGGTCTGACTCCCATGTCCCATAAGCTTCCGCTTTCTATTTCTTGATATTTGAGGCCAGATATTGGTATTTAAAACCTTCTCTTTCTTCTTTATTTTTAATTAGACTTCTGCCTAGGAACAAAATCAACAAACTCGCCAGCCCCCTGCCTCTGGCCTCTCAAAAGTTTTTGGAATTTTGAGTTGATTTTTGGTATTGAGTTTTGAAAATTTTTTTTGATCAATACTGAAATTTAAGTCGTTTTTTGGTGATTATTCTATTGTTTTCCACCCCACATCAGAGTAACTGTTATCATATCTTCACCAGAGTGGGGAACTGGTTGTGGGCCCCAGGGGCTGCTGAAATCCATGCATTGAGAGTGGCTTAGAGCCTGGCTGGAGAAGAGAGACCACAGCCCAACCACTTGGTGTTCAAGACTGCCAAGAGGCTCCGTACAGCCCAGACATCTCCAAAAGAAATCGTGCCAAGCATGAGGGCTCCTACTATAACCTCAGCACTCAGGAGACTGAGGCAGGAGATCTGCCACAAGTTTGAGGCCAGCCTGGAACGTAGTGTGAATCTGCCTCAAAATGGAGGAGAAAAGGAAGGAGAGAGGCAGACCTGAAAACCTCCCACCTGGCCTCTGCCTCCAAGGCAAACCACACCCTTCGGAAATGGTTAGCTCAGCCAAGCAGCTGGGATAATTCCCTTGGAATCTGCCTTTCTTTCTTCTCCCTGAGTGGCTCTCGACCTGAGAGATGGCCTAGGCCTTAGGCTCAGTGCTCTTGGTGTTCTGGAGGATTTATGTTTAAATATTCTCAAAGATCAGGCAGTAGGAGGGTGGGAAGAATTGCTAAGGAATTGGCCATCGGGGCTAGGAGGGGCAGGGTGGCTGTCACTAATGGGGACAGAGTTTCTGCTGGGGATGATGGAAGTTAGCTTGAGCACGTTATGTAAGAAACACAAATGGATGTCTTGCATCTCTCTCCAATATTGGAATTTATTGAACAACAATAAATTCATAAGCTACATCAGTTCTGTTGGGTACAATCTTTGGCTGAGGACTCTCAATTTTCCCTGATAGCCGGCTGAGACAAACATGGGTTCTTTTATTCCAATCTAAATTGCTAAAGTTAAGTCTCATCCTTGTATGGTGAATATCTGTGTAGAGGGGTGTGTGTGTGTGTGTGTGTGTGTGTGTGTGTGTGTGTGTGTGTGTGTGTGTGTGTAGGCCACACAGTAGCTACAAAAGGTAACAGCGGCAGAACAGAATCCAAGGAATTAGAAGAGGCATAGATGGAGCCATCTTTGGGGATGCAAAGACAATCTGAGAAAATTGGGCAACAAACCCTTGAAGGTGTTGCTAAGGAGTCTGTTCAGAGCTGAGCCACACAACCAAGGGGCAGGGCAGTGAAGGTCTAATAGGAAGACTTCAGGACTGGACCAAGATGGAAGAAAAGGCAGATCAACGGATGACAATACAAGTAAGTCACATCAGTAGTGGAGATTGAGCCCAACTAAAGCCCCTGGGATGGTCGGGAGTTCTCTTCCTGTTGTCCCCTTTGCACACAGGGAGACTGGGGTGGTCAGATGACAGGTGGGTGGAGCTGTCCATCACAATGACAGGGGGCTTCTTCTTTATGGGGGTCAGGTGATGATGTTGTACCCCTTTCCTTAGTCTGTGTATTCGGTTCCAAGGTTTGATTTTCTTAATATGACCTAATACATCCGTGTGCTCATACGGTCTCACTTTGGTAAGTTTATAGAGTGGCACCCTTCTAACTTTTCATGAGTTGCCTATCAGTCTGTGCCTTGTGGGTGGTGCTGAGCAGATGGTGTTGCACCTACTAATCAGGGCACATGGTCATCCTCCCTCTGTGTTTGCATTCCAACTGAATGCAAAAGCTGTAACCTGAAGTCTCTTGGTACAAGCTGGCGCAGCCTGCAAACCTACTGCCTTACACCATGACAGAGACTCAGAGCAGGACACAGCCTGACCTCAACAAGGGTGCAGGCTGCACTGCCAGCCCCACAGTGACGGGAGTGTGCAATGATCTGGATGGAGTGCTTTGTGCAGGGAGTGGATGGATGGAGTCCTGAGTGCATGCGTATTATTAGTATGAGCATGGCTGGGATAAAAGGTGTGTGCACCACCACCCAGCCCAAATGTAGTTTTTTACTAAATCCCTATTGTTCTATTTATCAATAAGACTTGGGAGCCAGAGGCTGGGGTGAAAACCTGCTAGTTCAGAGAGGTTGAGGAGCAACTAGCTGGCCTTCCCTCTTTGCTGGCACCTCAGAAAGAGAGCGTCCTTCCACTCTGCCAAACCAAAAAGGACCACCACATCCAAAGTCCCTCCTACCACTTCCTGTGCACCTCTCCATCCATCTTCCAGACTCCATCTGATTCTCTATGATTACTTTCTGCCAACTAGTTGCTGGCTCTGCCTCCTCACCCAAGGATGATTTTATTTAATTAATGTAAATGCAAACTTGGGGTCCACAGGGTGATTGGATATCCCAAAACAATTGTACACAAGAAAACTATCAAGGTCAACTATGTCTTCCCCTACAGAGACCTCCTACCAAGACCAGCTAGCCTGCCTCTTCCTCAACTGTGCCCTATGTAATACAAGTGCTGAGGTTCTGGGCTGCTGTTAACACATCTCTGTCAGAGCACACAGCCCACCACCCAAGCCCAGCTTTTCTGTACGCATATTGCTGCAATCAGGTCAATCCCAGAATGGAGCAGGTAGCAACAACTCTGAAATGACTAACATGGCAAGGACCTTGTCAGCAATATTGTACCATGATACAAACATAATAGGGACCTGCCAGGGTTCACTAGGTAAAGGTGTTCGCCAGCAAGCCTGATAACATGAGTTTGATTTCTGGGACCCATATGGTAGAAGGAGAAAATTAACTCAGAACAAGTTGTCTTCTGACTTTTGTATGTGCTCCATGTCATGCATGCATACCCACATGCACACACATACAAGCATACACACACACTAAATGAATAGATAAACAGATAGACAGACGGATGGGTGGAGCCAGCCTTTGACCCACAAGCAAGTGACTCCGACGACAATAATTCCTCCGTTGTAACAGAATGGGGACAGTTGCTTTTAGACCCCGGAGCCATACTCTAGATCACTGTCGCTCTCATGGGTGACCTACTGCTTTTCCATGGAGGCATAAATGCCTGTCCATAGCCCCTTAACACAGCCTTGACTCGTGGACCCTCATGTCTGAGCAGTGTGTGACCACTGAAGCCTGGCCTCCCCTGGCCTTACTTGAGGGAGAGTACACAGATGACACAATGGTGTAGCATGGCCTTGCAGAGGTCACGAGGCCTCTCCTGGCAATTGAAACTCTTGAACTAAGTAAACAAAAGCTAGTGTCTGCGAGGATCACATGTAGAGGGTCTAACAAGACCTGCCGTTCCTTCTGTCATTCCTAAGAGGGACACACATTAGCTCAGGGACCTAGAGGAGGTCTCACTAAGGCTGAGACTGTCAAGGTCATGTGTGAGACCTTGCTCTCTCTTCATGGGCAGAGTGAAGGCCTTGATCTCTCTTTTACGTGGTCTGCATGAGTCTATGATCTGGGAGGAGAAGGAAACAGGACACAGGAGCTAAACCTAACTTCACAGTGCTACACTATGACAATGAGGGCCTGGTCAGAGTGCTGATGAGAGATAGGCTTTGGTTACAGAGAGAAGTGGAACCATTGAGACTGGAGGGCTGCACTCAGTCAGATAGAGGAAGGTCAACCAGCCTAAGGGTCCCATCCCTGGACAGAGGCCCACGAGCCATATGTAGGCTGTCTCCCCTGCCTGTGTTCTCTAGGGACCTCCCTAGTGTTTCCCCTCCAAAGGAGCTAGCTCTTTCTTGGCCAAGACTTAGTCCATACTTCAAGGAGAGAGCACTGATAAGCGTCCCCATGTCTATCCATTTCTCCTTTGCACAGCTGCATCTTCGAGATGCCCCAAGGAGGAGGGAAGTCCAGTCTTCGTCCCACAGGCTGCCTTGCAGGTCTCAGTTCTCAAGGACACATTTGGGAAATGCAACCTTTATGTTTTATGACAATGGCTAGCCCTCCATGAATTATCCCCAGCTCTTCCTACAGGTGTGCAAAGTCTTGGCAGCTAAAGTTCTCGAAACCTCAGTTTGACTTCTATGGCATGGGTGTTATAAATTGTGCCCACCTAGTTGGCCACCAGAATGAAGGACATACTTCCAACCCCACAACAGGCCACGGTGCCTGCAGCTCCTTCGTGGACAGTGAAGGTCCAGCTTTTGTCATCTACGTCTGTTTGCTCTCAGCAGTCCACATTCTTCGAACATCTACTATCTGACTGTGAGACAGTAAAGGATGCAAAGAAGTAACAGGCAGAGGCTGGGCCTGCATGAGCTGAAACCCAGCTCTCCACACAGGTTCCAAGGCAACCTGGGCAGGTGTCCTTTAGGTGACTGGGGCATTTCCAGAGTGACAATAAGGGGAAGACCAGTTGATAGACAGATGTGCCAAGTCTGGAAATGGAGGGAAGGGTTCCTGAGGGAAGAGACAGGAAGAAGAAAAGTTGACCTCAGAAGAGGCCCCTAAAGGAGGGGTGGAGGAGACAAAGATAGAGCCTGAGCTAGAACAAGACTGTAAAAAGAAAAAAAAAAAGCAAGGACATTCTGGCCTCTGTACAGGATTTTCGGAGTTGCTGGGTACAGGGGGTCTTACCTGGAAGCTACATAGAGAACACTCCTATACTCCAAGCAGGAGGATCAATGGGAACCTAGTCCTCTCGTTCCCCCAGAAAATTCAACTTGAAGTGGCCATAGAACCTAATGAAGGGACCATGAGTACCAACAATTCTGCTCTTAGAAACAAAGCCTCCAACAAAGCTCAGCATGGATGCTCATAGCCGCAGTATCTGTGTTAACCCAAAGGCATCGCCAATACGAATACCAGTTGACTAGTGAACAGATAAATAAAAGAAGCCGTATCCAGAGAACAGAATACAGCAGGATGGCTATGTCTTGAAACCATTTTGCCACATGAAGGAAGCCTGCCACAAAGAAGTACGTTGTACAACCCTATGCGTCTCCGAATTCCAGAATAGGATGTCAGTTGGTATAAAAGGTAGATTAGTGGTTGCCCGGAGCTGGAGGGAGGGGGGACCAGGAAGTTGATGGGAAAGCATTTCTGAAGAGCAGCTGATGGAAGGCAATGTTCTAGAATTGACTGTGGTGAGGCTTCCACATGCCTTTGAACTCTAAACCCCATTACATCGTAAACTGTAATGGGCATTGTGTGGCGTGTGAATTACTTCTCAATAAGACTGTATTTAAAATCACGTGGAGACATCGATTACTTTCCGTCGTAAGTTAGTTAAGCCTGACCTCCATCCTGGGAGGTTTGTTGCTCCTCCTCCCATTTTGCAGAGAGGAAAAAGAGACTCCGACGCAGTGACTTGTCTGGGGCTGGGATACATGGTGTCATCCAGCTACAACTCCAAAGCCCAATTCCCCCTCAGCCCAGAGCATCAGTCCAGCCTCCTTCCCCATCTGCCAATGACCAGAGCTGACAGTTCTCCCACAGACCTCAGACCCTTTCAGCCCCCATGCCAGCCTCCTGCCACTCACCCTCACCCTCACCCCTCCCACTCTTAGCCCCCACACAGCAGCACCACGGGGCAGGCTTCTAGCCAAGCCATTTATCTTCAAAGACAATTTCCACTCCAAATATTTATGGCAAAATACAGAATGTCTTCTTGCCTGGGCCTGGGCCTGGGCCTACTTTGGAGGGAGTGCTCCCAGTGCACAAATATTACACAGGCAAGTCCTCCAGGGGTGCATCTAGATCCTCATGGATATGGCACGCTGCCCAGATGCCCACCCACTCACTCAAGTCCTTACACTTAACACAGTCAAGTGGACGAGGCCCCACCATGGCCTGTGGGTCCCCGGTACAGCACATACAGCAGCTCATGAAACCTGAAAACCACTTATAGTGGGTGGATGGAGAAACCCAGCTCCACTGTGGCATGGGCACCCCTAAATGACCTGTAACAAGCAACCTCGCACGGCCCATTTCCTTCTGCTGGAAAGCAAGAACCAGCAGCAATCTCTTCCAGCCCCGAGCAAGCGGCTGTGGACCCCTCTTCCTCCTCTAGTCCCTTGCCCTCCTCTGAGGACCCACAGCCTCGGTGCCCTCTGAACTGACCCTGAGTGAAGCTGAGGCTCACGGGGACACCAGGATCTCCCAGGAAACTCGGTGTAGGCTATGACCAGAAACAGAGTTTTCCACAGCATACGCAGTCACAGACATTCAGATCAGAGTCAGTTCTGGGACACAAATCCTCAGTCCTTCTGAGTAAATGCCCTTGAGCGTTGGTGGGGGGGACACGCTAGAACCGACACTGTCAGCACATTCCTGGGGTGGGAGAAGCCAGCCCCCGCAGGTGACACAGCTGAGCCCCACCCTGCCCTTCCCCACTCTCACCTCACCAAGGTAGCCAGACCGGGTTGGGGGAACTCAGGCCAGGATCTCAGAGGCCTTGGCAGGGGCCCAAAAACCTGAAGAATTTTTCAGACCAGGTGGCCCTGATCCAAAGAATTGACCAGGTGGCCCTCCCTGACCTTCACCCACCAAGACTGCATTTTTGAGGACTGGTCAGATCACGGTCTGGGGGAGCAGGGGCAGTTCCCTTCAGGCCTAGGGTAAGCGATGGGAAGAAAGTTCTCAGGCCCTGGGGGCTGGGAACCTCCCTGGCACCAAAAGAATTCCTTGTGCAAGCCAAGCCACACACTCTGCAGGTATGCCTTTCAGGAAAGGGGCCAGCCTGTCCTTCCACAGGGCCACACCCTGTGTGTCCACACCCTGGGGACAAGGCCTCCAAAAGGAACAGTGGAATGCCCCAGCACACAGAAACTTGGAAGTCCTCAGGGATTTTCATCAAGTTAGCGGCTAAGACTCATCATCCCTCTGCAATAGAAAAGGAACTCACCTCAGCCACCTGCCCTTGAGCCGATGGGCAAAGACTACCTGTACATTCTCCATTCCAGGTGCCACAAAGCTGGGCCTGCATCTTGCCTGTGACTTAAGGTAGCCTCTCTGTCTCGCTTACCTACACCAACTCACGAGGATATCACTTCTATTTCCAAGTCTGGCCTTGGCCTGTGCTGTGGTCCCGCTCAACTCTCTCTGACCCGATGGTGCACGATCTACTCATTCATTTACTTGTAAACATATTAAACATCTGCACATCATTCTGTGGGTTTCCTGGAGCGTAAGTAAACCAGGCTAAAGGCAGATTCTCAGTAGTGTTTCTGTTTGGTTTTTGGTGTGTGTGTGTGCGTGTGTGTGTGTGTGTGTGTGTGTGTGTGTGTTAGTCGAGAGGATTCAGAGTTTAAATGAATTTTGAACACTCATAAATCCCAGCTTCAGATACCCTTGTCACATTCTGCTACACGAATGCCATGAGCTACAGTGACCCTGGATTGCCAGCTTCTTGTCCCAAGCCGGGGCCACACCTTGAAATTCTGCTGGAAGCAACAACAGAAATCACCCTGTTTAAGTTCGGCCTGTCTGAAGTCATCCAGAACAAGGCCATTCTCAGGAAGAATAGGTCCCCAGAGCAGGGTGGCCATACTGAGTGGGAACAAACAGTATCTTCACATCTTTAAAAAATAAAGTAAAATTCCTGAGGGACTGAGGAGATGGGTCAGTAAATTCAGTGCTTGTCCTGTTCATTGACATGAGCTCAATGTCCAGAGTCCATTTTTGAAAAGTCAGAAGCGATGGCAATTGAAATATCAGTGTTACCGGAAAGACTGAGACGGAGCTCCCTAAGGCTCCCTAGCCAGCCAGACTAGCCTATTCAGGGTGTGCCAGGCCAGTGAGAAACCTTTGCCTAAAAGAAATATAGATAGTGCCAGAGGAACAACAGCCAGCATTGTCTTTGGCCTCTACACACATACATATGTGCATGCAACCCTAGGCATGCATGATTCAATGCATGCATGCATACAGGCACACACACGTAGTGGCATTTCATGTGTATTTTAATAAATAAAGCTTGACACACATATACTATAAGTCAAAGCCCACTGGTAGTGCCTTCACTGTTGGATCTGAGCCTTCATGCCCACCATAGAAATCAAATACACGAACACACAGGACTTGCAACCCCTGCACACCCAAGCCCTGGATGCAGGCAGCTGCTGTGGCGTCCAAGAGCTAACCCAGTCCAACCCATCACCCCTTCTACCCCGACGAATCCGTACCAACACGCCCTGCATGGATGTCCCCGGAGGCCTGGGTCCTGTCTGAGCAATTCGAAATTCAGATCCCTTCTCCCCAGTGCCTTGGGGTCCCACTGATGTCCACGGCCCCTCCCTGATGTTGTCTCCTTTAGGCAGACCAGGTGTGCGACTGATGGATGGCCCACCTGGCCTCCTCCATCCTTGGGATGGTTGAGTCCTGGTGGCAGGAAGCCTTCCCGTGGCCTTTGACAGACAGCAGGCACGTCAAAACTGGAACCAGGCAGCCTGTCTCCAGAGACACAGGGTTGTTTCTCTCTGAGTTGTAGGGGCTCCCTGGGAGGAGGCTGGTCGCTCCCTACCTGCTGGCTCCTTCTGCCTGTACTTGGCTCCCTGTGAGAGCCAAGGTTAAGTCCATGAGGCATAGACAGGAAGTAAGTGTGCTCTCACTTAGAAAGTTTTTCTCTCTGACCTTAAAATGACACCCCGAGCGTGCCCCATCAACTAGGTGCCCCTTATAAACCTGTCGTCCACCAGTCATTTAAAAGGAAGCACTGCATCTTTATCAAACTTAAAAGCCTCCGATTTCTCCTCCCTCCCTCCCTCCCCACTTCGCCGGTTTTTTTTCAGTCCTCCAGATCTGGTATATTACAATAACTGTTGCATCTGATTTCTTTAAAAGTAAGATTTGATAAAGGTCAGCATATCTCCCCGCCACATATGCAGAAACATTTTTTTTTCTTGGTCCAGGAATAAAGAGATTCTATCATTAAAACTAAAAAGCATTAAGGACATCCCTGGAGCCCACGGGGGAACCGGAGAAAGAGAAGACATTTTGTTATCGCAGTGCATCACAGAATTTTTTAAGCTATCTCTAATCTGCCTCCCCCTCCTGCCCCCTGCCACCCACCCAGCCCCCACTGCTCTCACGTCCCCCTCCCCCTTCTTTTCACATCAGGGTCTTTTATCTTCCAATTTTGCATCTAAAGATGAGGTGAATGCCATTAGCTCAATTCAAACTCAAGTGCAGTCAGATGGGCCTCTGATTTCTGAAAAGCGCCGTCTAAGGTCACATTAGAATGTATAAGAGCAGCTTGATGCCTGCGATGGGGGCTTATTATCCACCCGCGGTGTGAATGGGGAGTGTCAGTGGCCACAGGCTTGGGTGAAAACAAAAGAGATACCAGGATTCCAGGCTTTTGTAGGCAAGCTTCTCTGATTTCTTTTTAGGACTCTCCTGCCAGCCTTGGAGACAGAGCACTGCAGATGGCAAAGCTCAACCAGGGGATGCAGAAGGAGAAGCAAGAGAAAGCAGTTGTGGGGGAGGTTGTTGTTTGTTTGTTTGTTTGCTTGCTTGCTTGCTTGTTTGTTTGAAGTTTTGCTGTCTTCTCTGCTGTTCCTAACTCTTTTGTCTTATTTTATTTTTGTTTTAATCCACCCATCTGCAGTCATCTCTATGTCACTAGCTGTATGTCACTTGCTTTGCTATGAATGGTAATTGCCTCCACTGACTGAGAAATCATGCTCTGTGTGTATCTGTCCTTGCAGTCGATTGGATTCCGTAGGTACCTGTGGACTTGTGAAAGAAGTCAACCTGGTTTTGACATCTCGGTGGGATGTGACCATGCGCACACACTTGGTCGCCTGATCCACAAATGTCTACAAGATGCTAGTCAGGTGTCAGGAGAATCGGAATGCAGAGATGGATAAGGCAGCATCGGTGAGAGTTTGCACTCTCAGGAGGGGCTTGTGTTTTGCTCCTCTTCATAGAGGAAGCAAGGAGAGAGTCAGAGACAATAAATACATCCAAAGAAATCAACAGACTTCTGAGAAAAAGA
>NC_022009.1:43239853-43240365 GCF_000317375.1 Microtus ochrogaster
AGAAGAAGAGACTACACCATACACCAGCCCCAGCATTTTCAGGGTTCAGGGAAGTGTGAGAGAGTCACTGTTCCAGTGTCAGCAGCTACTTTACCCATGAAGTGTCTGCTACCCTGCAAACATAGTCTTGGTAGGGTAACAAGTCACCCTGACCCAGAGACACCCATCTGATCCTTACAGGGACATGCGTATCACAAGGTCACCGAAGGAGTTGGTGGCTTAAGGCACTGATGACATGCTGATTCGAATGAAGGCAACTTAGTTTCGCTTCCTGGATCCCCAAAATGTCTCTAATGCCTTATTGCTCCCCGTTTCAGTCTTTAGCTACCAATCAGAGTCTGTGAGCCACCATAAAGACTTCCAAGTATACTTGTTTTTGCTGTTTGGTCCAAATTTGATTCTTTTTTTTTAATTAAATTTTTTTTAATTAAATTTATTTATTAAGGATTTCGGCCTCCTCCCCACCACCGCCTCCCATTTCCCTCCCCCTCCCCCGATCAAGTCCCTCTCCC
>NC_022009.1:43240487-43269784 GCF_000317375.1 Microtus ochrogaster
AAAAACCCATTGCCATTGTTCTTGAGTTCTCAAATTTGATTCTTGATTTGAAAGCAAAGAAGCTGGAATCAATGCAGCATCACTTTAAATGAAGGAGGGCCTTGAAGATGTAGGCTCTACTGAAGTGGCTTCTAGCCAAGAGAAGGAAGACAAAATGAGGCTTTTAGGCAGAGAGAGTCCAGCAGTCAGAGAGGACTATAGGAGGAGCAGCCTGGGTATCTCATAAAGGCTGTTAGGGTCCTGTCAGAGAAAGACAAAGACACCCCCCTCCCTTATCTTACAGCTTTTTGCCCATGTCGCATCACCCCAACTGTCCAGTGCATCCTTCCCTGCACTTAGGCATTGATTTCCTTTAGTAGCATTTTATGGGCTTAACATCTCATTCAATTTGTTCATAAGCATTGTACATTTCTAATCATTCTGCCAGTACAGTTGCCCTTTTCTTTTGCAAATTCAATCAAAAACGGAAGCAGAGGGATATCCTTGCTGAACAGACATTTTCCCCTTGCCAGGATTCCTTAGAAATATGTTAGCTAACAACTACTTATAGCGTATTTATATTTGATTGGTATAATTAGTAATTTAATTTGACTTAAGTAAGTGGAAGGATATGTACAGGTTATATACAAATACCAAGCCAAACACTAAAAGATTTGAACTGCATAGATTTTTAGCACCTATGAGACATCCTGAAACCAATGCCTGATAGATACTGAGAGACAACTATAACAGAAATATAGTCAATTCTCTATGTTGGTTTCCTATAAGAAACAGATTTATTCACCTCATATCATTCTGACAGACTCATTTAAATGTTCATATTCGTGCTATCTTGATATAAAGATGACTTACATTCTATTTCCAGTCTTTGTGTTTTCTGATTCTTTTTCTTGCTTTATCTCATAGTCTAGCACCTCTAGTTAGTACAGCCATCCTGGCCTGCTACTGATCTCAGGGGAAAATACTACACTTTCATTATTATGCATGGTATTATACAAAGGCTCCAGAGCCTTTGTACTGAAATTTTTTTCTTTTCTAACCAGGTTTTTACTACTTTCGATATTCTGTGTGTGCCAAATATTGTCAAATGATTTTATACAACTCTTAAAACAATCATTATATGTTCCTTGGCTTCGCTGGGAATATTGTGAAGTATGTTGACTGCTTTTTTGAGGACAAAAAAAAAAATCCTGCACCTTAGCAAAATCTCAGGAATGTTCCCAACATGATAGCACATTGTAACTATTTTCCCTCCATATTCATGACATAAACTGGCATGTATTTTCCTTATATTTTCTTTATGTCAGTTCACATAGCATCATCACAGCAATGGTTCCTTTTTTTTCTGTTTCACAAAACATTTACATGTTAGATATTTAATTGAATTTGCTCATTGAAACATTTAGGTATTAAATTATGATTATTGATACCTTTAATTTCTTTACATCTATTCTAGCAAGTTATACACTTCAAAAATTTTATCTAGTTCAACTCGGTTTATTTAAATTATTGGCATTAACGGGCTGGAGAGATGGCTCTGCAGTTAAGAGCACTTGCTGTTCTTGCAGAGGACCGTGTTTCGGTTCCCAGCACCCATATGTTGGCTCACAGCCATCTATAACTACAGTTCCAAGGAATCTGATACCTCCTCTGGCCTCCTAAGGTACCAGGCACACACACAGTATGCACACATATACTCAGGCAAAACTTACATATAAAATACAAATATATATTTTAGTTATTGGAACTAAAATTGTCAAGATAGTTTGTTAGTAGCTCTCCCCACTCCTGTGGTATTTGGACCCAGGTCCTCAAGTGCACTAGGCAAGCCCACTACCTTAGCATATCCTGTTAATGATACCAAAGTGTTTGTATTTTGAGGGAGAGCCTCAGTTAGGTGGTCAAACAGTTCTTGAATGCTCCCTGTAGCCAGGCAGGCCTTGAACTTGGGGTCCTTTTGCCTCAGCCTCCTGAGGAATTACAAACCAGGGCCACCTTTTGCACATCTGCAGATCCTTTGTGATATCTTGTGACATTTGAGTGTCTGCAGGCTCTGTGGTACGAGCTCCTCTCTGTTGACTCTCACTCAAGAGACAGCCCCAGGCACCTCTCTGACCAAGCAATGCAGGGGTCTCACAACACACCACACTGATGGAGAACAGACTGGTTTTCTTTCACTTCTACTCAACTGTTCTATGTTTGCTGTCCTCTTGCCTGCTGCTCCTCTGATGGCCTTCTTTTTGCTTATTTAAGGTTTTAATTCATTTGTTGTTCTGCTTCTGTTTTTTGTTCTTGTTCTGCTTAGTTTGGGAGGAGGGGACAGAGTCTAGCTATGTACCAGGTTTGGTCTGGTGCTCCTGACTCAGCTCCTGAATGCTGGGATTTGAGGTGGGCACCCTATGCCCAGGTTCTGCTTTCTTAAAGTTGAGTTTTGGGGCTTTTATTTTACGTCTTTCCTCTAATAGAAATGCTTGAAATCATTTACCTCCAACTCCCTTAAAACTTAGAATTTTTATGTTTCCTTTCTATCCTGTTTCCATTCAAAATCTTGTTTCCTTTCTTTATGACTCCTCTTTGACCCATAGATAATTTGAACAGTTTTCTTTTACCTCCAAACAGTAGCAGACTCCACACCTACACACGCACACACACACACACACAGAGTTTCATCATCCTTTCCTCGTTTCTCATTATTGCAGCCACTTTTTCTTCGTGTAGTTGGGAGGCGTGGTTAGGTTCACAGAACTGCTGTCATCTCAGCAAACCATCATTGGAACCCCGCAATCTTAGGTGTCATCAGTTTCCTCCTCTCGCGAGATCACAGCCTCTGCATCCACTCGCCCCTGGCTTCCATGCTGTAACCATCATCCTCCGATTTTGCCCATCTGTTTCTTCTCGGAGCACTGGGATTGCCGCCTTTCAACTGGAGTGTCTACCCTCTTAGAACTGACAAAGGTGTGCTTGCTTTTAAGTCCACCCTATTGCAATTTCATTCATATTGACTCCCTCTCTTCTTTGTTCTGTCCCCCTCTCTCCCACCAACATCTGGGTTAATGAGTATTTTTCCTACAAGTCAGATATCCCTGATCAAAAAATCCAAAATGCTTCTAAAATCCACAGCTCCTTGAGTGGTAGCCCAGTGCCATGAGTGGAAAATGCACCTTTCCTGGACTTCCCTCTCTGCATACTTTGTGCTATCTTGCTGTATATTTCATTTCTACTGTAATCAGCCCCCCATAGATTGATATTTATCAGCCAATTATCACTTATCAGCAATGTAAATTGTATAGCAAATTTCTCCATGCTTGAAACAATCCCTCCCGGAGGAGAACTCCTTAAAGTAGAAAGTAATTCAAAACAGGTTCAGGAAGTCCCTAAAACTGACCAGATTCAATAGACCCCTCCCCCCAACCCCCATCCTGCTGCCCAGTAATAAACAGTAAAGATTTCTGAGAGTTATATTCAGACCTTCAAACAAAGCAAGCTGAAAAGGAGACTCTCAGATGAGCCAAGCAGCCTGGGAAAAAAGCAGGAATGAGTTGCCTGGAAGAGCTTTGGACTGGCCAAGCTGCTGGGAAAAGACGCTCTCCAACCTGTGCAGCTGCCTACAGGCTGTGCAGGGTGCTCCAAGCTCCCAACCTGTGAACCAGCTATGCTAGGGTGGGCTTTGGTGATACAGCTGTCTTTGAGTTGTTCTGCTCCTGTAAGTGACCTCTCACCCACATTCCTGTAAGTAACCCCAATAAAACTCATTAGTTCACCAAGTTGGACTTCAGTGGTATCTGCACTTTGATCTGCTATAAACTCTCTACCTGGAGTGAATGTGTGTGTGTGTGTGTGTGTGTGTGTGTGTGTGTGTGTGTGTGTGTGTGTGTGGTCTGTCTGTCTGTCTGTCTGTCAGTGTTTGTTTGACACTCATTAGCACAGGTCTGCTGGTCTGCTGGTGACAAATTTCTTGTTTCTTGTCAGGTAGTGAAAGTCTTTATTTCACTTTTTTGGAAGGTTTCCTTTGGGATATAAACTTCTAAGTAGCCAAGATTAGATTTTCTATTTCCCCTTTCACACTTGACATGAACGGTTCCTGAGAGAAGCCAGAGACATTGTTCATCTGAACTCTCTCTTGTGGTCTCTACTTCTCCGTGGAAAGCATTTAGGGTTTTTTCTCTTGGTTGGTGGCTGATAAGGAAGATTCAGGATCACACATAGGCTGATGATCCATATGGCAGATAGAATACTAAAACCCTAAACCTCCATGTGACTGCGCTTGGAAACAAAGCTTGAGAAGACGGTGAAGATCAACTGAAGTAGGGAGGGTGAGGATGATACTTTCCTGAGGAGAGACACCCAGAGCTGGAGAGGTGACTCCGCAGATAAGAGCACTGGCCGCTCTTGCGGTTCGTTCCTGCCAGGTTCGGTTTTCTAGCACCTACATGGTGGATTGCAATTACCTATAATTCCAGTTCCAAGTGATGCCTCCTTTTGGCCTCCACAGGTCCCAGGTCCACATGCAATAACAGACATATATTCAGACAAAACATCCATACACACAAGAAATGATGAGATAATAATTTCTTTTTTAAAAAATGAGATATCAGTTATCTGTGTGTGTCTGTCCATGTCTCTTGCATGTGTTGTATGTGTGTGTGTCATATTTATCTTTATATATGTGCATATCATTGCTTCTGTGTCTCTCTCTAAGTAGATGGGTATGAGTTTCTCTATCTATCTATCATCTATCTCTTTTTTAGATTCATACAAAAGAAGCCATGTATTCACACAGTACAAAGGTGACATGCACAAATATGTCTTATTAGAAACCTCCCTGGACTGCTTCTACATTTCAAATATTTCCAAATAAATGCACATGAAACTATTTAACTCTCTGAGTTGAGATTCTCCTCTACTGTCCATGTGTTTACAGGTAAAGATTTCATTATAACTCAGTTTTGTATATTTGTTTTCCTTCATGATTTTCTCATTAGCCTGTGAAGTCTGCAAATTTTTCTCTTATATTTAATGTCTCCAAACACATGTGAAAGGGTTGTTGTTTACTATTAATATTTCAAGCTGCATATATGGTGAAAGGGTGTGCTTTGTGTGCTGACTCTTTGCAATGTTCTTAAAGGTAAGGTATATTAAACTTACCCATGAATAGTTAATGTATACTTAATAATAATTGTGTTCCTAAAGAACAGATTTCTATATGTATTTGTAGCGGCTTAAATGAAATCAGACAGAAATTGTAATAATATATACAGCTTTACTTGAGAAATAGACTTACAGAACCAGAAGTTCCAGCGGAGAACAAGAAAACAGAAGCGAAGGCAGGGAGCACACCTACGATCTTTAAAAGTAAAAAAATATCCTCGGAGGACTCCGCCCTACAAGCAAGGTGATTGGCTGGGTTTCCCCTACATGTATTCTTTCATATTAGCTTTGCTGTTTAGGTCTTTGTTTGTTTAGGGTTGGTTTTTTTGTTTGTGTTTTGTATTCTCATCTTCTGTTTTTTCTCAAATAATCTATTTCTGGGAGACTAGCATTAAAAACATCATTATTGCAGGTTTAATCAATTGCATCTGTCATTTGGGCTGTTACTGCTCTTTGTATTTTAAAGCTATATAGCTACCACTTGTGTGCACACTGATAATTGATATGTTCTCTTGGAGGGATTTTTTTTTTTGAGACAGGGTTTCTCTGTGTAGCCCCAGCTGACCTGGAACTCACTCTGTAGACCAGGCTGGCATCAAACTTGCAGAGATCCACCTGCCTCTGCCTCCCAAGTGCAGGAATGAAAGGCGTGCACCGCCACTCCTAACTGAGGGTTATTCTTTTTATCAATGTAAAACAGGCCTTTATAATCTAAAATGCAATGTTTTCATATTAAATTATATATTTCCATCAATAAGGATATTGTACTAATATCCTTCAGGCTGATAAATACCTTGTATATTCTCTTTACACTTCAGGTTTCAAATGCCATCATATACTTGTAAGATTTTAATATAATCTGAAGTCTTTGTCTTTTAACTGTGACTTTAACCTATTTACATTTATTCTATTTACTAATACATATAGCTCTATACCTTCATGATTCCTTTTATCTTTCTTGTGTGCTTTTACTTATTTCTTTTGTTGATAAATTAAATTTTCTATATTAATTTGTTTTCTACTGCTGATTTAAATGTTATTCTTTGAGTCACTACATATCTTTACATTTTAATTTTTTGTATTTCATTTCTTCCTTCTGGATTATTTTTGCTTGCTTAAGTGTTTTATATAATCATTACATTAGGGATCATATTGTGTAGTTTCTCTCCCATGTTCTGATTATCTAAAAATATCTTTTTGTTATTTTGGCCCTTAAACCATAGTTTTAATAGAATGTAATTGTATATTAATAGTTATTTTCTATCAGCCACAAAGATGTATTTCTGTTTCTTTCTGGCATATGTTGCTGTTCTTGAGAAACTGGTTGGCAGTCTGACAGCTGTTTTGTGGAAAACAGTGTGTATTTCATTCTCCGGTGACCTGGTGACTTTCTCTTTCCTCTTGATACTCTACAGTTTCACTAGGGGTAACTGGGTGTGAATCTTCACGGCCTTTGAAAAGTTCTCAGCTCTTACAACTGTACAGTTCACCTCATATCCACCACCCATCTTTCTTTATATATGTAAGAACGTATGCTACTTGAATTCTCTTTTGTATTTTCTTTTCTATTTCAATAATTTTCATCTTGTTAAGTTCATATGGGAGATTTCCATTCCATATTCAACATCACTGTATTTCATTCAAAGTTGCTATTTCTGTTAGCTTAACTGTCTATTCCGCATACAAAAAGACCTCATTTAGCCTTAAGTTCTGCTTTCTATTTTCTATGTCTTTAATCATTTTTATTCTAGGGATTGAACTCAGAGCTACATGTACATTAGGCTATAGCTCCATCCCTACACTGCATCTGAGAACTTTATTTTTAAACAAGGTCTCACTGTGTGGTTCAGGTTGGCCTTGAACTTGTGATTCTCCTGCCCCTGCTTCAGAAGTCATGTGGGAAGGTTCACTATTTTAATTCATGTGGTCTTCTCTCCGCTGTGTCTGGCTGCACACTGAGGTTTACTGAACTGTTATACTTCCTTTCTGTTTCGTCCTAGTTTGGTTCCTATTGCTATAAAACACAATAACTAAAGGCAGCTTGGGAGGAAAGCGCTTATTTCGGCTTATGGGAAGGGAACGTAAGCAGGAACCTAGAGGCAAGAACTGATACAGAGGCCATGGAGGAGCAGGGCTTAGGCTTGCTCCCAAAGTTTGCTCAAACTGTTTTCTTATACAGCTCAGGACCCCCTTCCCAGGGATGGTGCCACATCAGTTACTAACCAAGAAAATGTCCCCACAGACTCGCTTACAAGCCAATAAGATAAAAAAAAAGTTTCTCAATCAAGTTTCTTCTTCCAAGGTGACCCCAAATGTGTGTCGAGTTCACAAAAAAATTAACCAACACATGCTCAATGCTTATTGTTATTCTTTCTCTTACCTAAAATGCAGGTACCTCTCATTACAATACTCCTTATTTTAAAGCACTTTTTCCATTATGTATGTATACAGTGCACTGTTTGTCTGTCTGTTTGTCTGTCTGTCTGACACATGGTCTTGTTCTGCCATTCCGGCTAGCCTGGAACTTGATACAGAAACCAGGCTGTTCTCAAACTTGCAGGAATCCACCTGTCTTTGCCTCCTGAGAGTTGGGATTACAGGCCCCACAACACCCAGTTATTTCTCTTTCTTTGGGTAAAAATCTCAATTGCTACTGTTCTCTGGCCCTTTGGTAGAATATATGATACATGGGATGTTGTTTGTGTGATTTACATTTATGGAGAAGGAGGAGACAGCAAAAGTTCCTGAAACACGATCTAACTTCTGCATGGTGAGCACTTCCTCTTCTGACCTCTTCTGCCGGGAGATACAGGTCCATTGATGACTTCAGGGGAAGGAATTCAAGGGAAAACTATGTGCATGGAAAAGGGTGTTGACGTGCCGGGACAACACACTCAAGGCTGCAGAGAGCATCCGACGCCTGACTGTGGGAGAAAAAAATGTCTGGTACCCCCTCATTCTAAAGCAGGACTCGCGTGTCATCTGCAGAGCCCAGAACAAAGAGAGACCATGTGGCCCCTTGCTCAAAATGGTTAAGAATTTCAATACTGAATGAGCAGAGCATTGAACTTAAGTCAGACCCAGAAACGAAGCTCGGTGGTAAAGCACTTGCTGTACGTGAAACCTAAGTTCAATTCCCAGCACTGAAAAAAGTTCTGGGGATCTTCTATGGGTTCACTTGTCTATTAGTCAGGGTTCTATAGAGTAACAGAACTTATAGAATGAAGTGTGTGTGTGTGTGTGTGTGTGTGTGTGTGTGTGTGTGTGTGTGTGTTGGGGAATACATATAGGATTTATTAGACTGTTTTACAGGCTGTGGTTCATCTAGGCCAACAATGGATGTCTACCAACAGAAGGTCCAAGAATCCATAGTCATTCTGTCTACAAAGTTAAATTCCTGAACTGGCCTTTAGTATACTCTGGAATCCCAAAGAAGTAGGCTCCAATACAATGAAGGAATGGACTTGCCAGTGGGAGTGAGAACAAGCAGGCAGACCTTCTTCCATGTACTGATACAAGCTTCCCTCGCACAGTGTGGCCTAGATTAAAGGCAGATCTTCCCACCCCAAAGATCCCTATTAGAAGTGGGCCTTCCCATTTCAAATAATTTAATTAAGAAATACCCTTTGCAGGTGTGCCCAGCCATTTGGGTTTTACATCCCAGATGTAGTCAAGTTGACAAACAAAAATAACAATACAACTTTATAATACCACCCAGGTCAGGCACCCAGGAATTCTACACTCCCTCCAAAAATACAAGATCTGATCGCAGTGGCATAGGATTGTGGGAACCCCAGAAGTTCTTTTCCCTAGAAGGCCCCACTGGTCTCTGACACACAAATCCCCCCTTCAGCTCCATCAGCCCTTGTTCTGGTTAATTTTGCTATCAATGAGATATAACTTAGAGTCACCTGGAAAGAAAACCTCAACTGAGGATTTTCCAAATCAAATTGGCCTGTGGCCATGTCTCTAAGAGACTGTCTTGATTGATGATTGACATGAGAGGGCCCAGCCCACTGCTGGCAGCACCATTCCTAGGCAGAAGGTTGGGGGCTATGTGAGCCAAAGTCATCAAGCAAGCCAGAAAGCAGAGATTGCCCCCATGGCCTCAGCCTCACTTCCTGCATCCACGTTCCTGCGCTAGCTCCCTTAGTGATGGAATATGAGCTGTAAGGTGAAATAAACCCTTTCCTCCCCAAGTTGCTTTTGGTCCGAATGCTCGATCGTAGAAACAGAGAAGCACTTTAGAAGAGCCTGGCATCTTTTCCTGCCCTCTGATGCCTTTGGCTTTTTGCATCAAGACTCCTAAGAGAATCCATGAGTTGTCGCGCTGTAGAATCTCTGTGTTCCTCTGAAACCCAGGGCTACTATGCATACCTCCAGGAACGCAGCATTTAAAAGAGAGAAAGTGTGAAGAGCCCCATCCAAACCCTGAGTACACGGTAAGCTTTAAATAGAGTTTTTCTTTGCACACAGTACAGAGGTCTGACTGTGACCTTCACCACCACGCAGGTGGGCAGGAGAGCCACGGGTATGTTTGCTGAGTCTGCAGTTCGCCTCCACCTGGAAGCAGATGGGCTGGAAGAGGGAGTCAGCTGTCCCTCAGTGTGGTCCCTGGAGTGGTTCCATGTAACATCCCCGGCTTCAGAAGCCAAAAGGCCCACAGTCCTTCTGGGGGAACCAAGATCTGCCCCCAGCTGATCAGCGCCCGTCTTGTAAGATCTGCCTCTTGAGTCAACACACGGCAATGTTCCAGGCCATATTTTTGCTTCCTGCTTCCTGGACCACATCCCTACTTGTGTTTTCCCTGCTCCCTGGTATGATCTGCAGGGTTCTGCCTGTGTCAGGAGCCCCCACTTGTCAACACAGACACATGAGGATGTCTTTCTACCACAGCTGCTGTGCACACAGGAATGTCATTAGCTCTTGTCTAATAAGTCATTCCTTGAGTTACTATGGGAAAAGAGATGGTGCCTTCCAGAAGAACAGGTCTTCAGGAACCAAAATCAAGCAAAGCTTTCGAAAGAGTAGAAGCCAGAGTCAACGGCTCAGTATAACCGGGTCAGCCCTAGCAGAAAATTCCTAAACTAGGTGAGCCCATTGGATTCCAGCTGGACAGATTTGGGTTCTCTAGGTTTCAGAAATGGAAGCAGAACCTCACACACCCAATGGATGGGAAGCTGAGACTTGACCAACAACTGAAGGGCCCATATTTCCAACTGAAAAGTAGTCCATACGTTAAGTTTTAGCCACACTGCCCTTGGTACCTTTGAACAGTCATAGGCCTGTCACTGGCTGTTATTACATTTCCTATCTACAGTTAAGATGCAGGATGCTCCAGTGTAGCAAGGGTCCAGCGTGGACCAGGCCATTAAGAATTTATTCTCCTAACAGACATCTGTAACTGAAATAAAAGCTCAGCTCCCTGTGAGTTAGAGTTCATCTAGTAAACTCTTGGTAGGCACTGCCCCCATAGACAGGCTTTCCCTCGGGCCCTGCTCTGTGTACACGACCTCTGACCTACAAAATAAGGACTGGCTTTGGAGAGTGGGGAGACAGCTCAGTCAATAAAGTACCTGCCATACAACTATACAGATCTGAGTTTCATCTCTAACGTCCATGTTGAAAGTAAGCAAAATGAAACCCATAGTCAGGCATAGCAGCATATATCTGTAAGCCAGCGCTAGGGGCAGGAGGAGGCAAGTGGTTCTCTGGGGCTAGCTGCCAACGACCTAGTCAAAGGGGTGACCTTCAGGTTGTGAGAGACCCTGCCCCCCCCAAAATAAGGGTGACACCTAACATGAACCTATGTCTCATGTACTCATGATGGGAGAGAAAAGGAGAGGCAGGTGGCGGAGACCTGGAGCTTAGGGTCAAGTAGTAAGCTACTGAGCTGGATGAGCTGCCTCAGCCTGGAAATGTCAAGTTTCGTCCAAGGGGTGATGAACATCCCTTTTTCCAAGGCTCCTTTTTGCCTTTGACAGGGCACTCAACACTCCTCCTGGGAAGGCATACTTTGCTGAAAGGAGCAGTAGTAGCCTCAGGACCACACCCAGAAGAACCAGGTTCAAGTCCCAGCTTCACTGGTGACTGGAGATGTGACATCATTTCAAGGTTCCCCACAGGTACCCATGCCCCAGGGGCTAAGCTAAGAGACCACAGGCTAAGAAGCAAGTCTTAGTGGGGAGCACTAACAGAAGGTGGGGTTACCCTGAATATCAGCACCCAATTCCCACCTTCTGGAAGGTTCTGATGGCCACCATCTGGAGGAAGAGAGCTGGACCTGGGGCTGTGGGCCAAGAAGCACGCTCTTGTGGGAGCCTCCTGGGAGCCAAGCAGCAGCATGTGTCTGAGCAGTACCATTTACGTCCAGGAGCCCGCTGTTTGGAAAACAGAGCTGGTACCAAGCCTGCCATCTGTGGCCAAGATTTCCCGGCCCGTCACACCATATTGTGGAAGGCGCCGGCTGAAGGAAACAACGTCCCCTGTCGCACAGTGTTTGTTTGGTTTGGGGCTTTTGTTGTTTTTTTTTGTTTTGTTTTGTTTTGTTTTTTGTTTTTTTAACAAATTCAAATGTGGCTTCCTCAGTTAGTAAAGCGGGCTTGACTGGCCCCACGGAGTTGCAGAAGGGAGAAGGGAGTTGCCACGATGTGTGATCTGTACACTGGCACTAGGTGCACTGTCGCACCCGACACACGCCGGGGGTATTCTGTCAGGCGCTTGGCTAAGCATGGCGCACTTCACACATATCATATGTGTGCTCCCTGTCTTTTTCCACAACCACCTTATGCGGCATCTACCATCGCTATCCCATCCTATAGAAGTGTAGACAGGGGCACAGAGAGACTGAAAAACTGGCCTGTGTCCACACAACAAGCAATAGCGGATGCCAATGGAGCTGCGGTCGGTTCATTGCCACCTGGCTGGCATCTGGAACCTCTTGCTGATGTCATTTAGCCCCTCCTACCTTTCTGGCCCCTCCCTTTCACCCATCCTTCTGTACTTTCTTCTCTGCGTATTGGTCGGCTATGAAATTGCCGTCCTTATTATTCTGGTTGTTGCTTGTGCTCCCCTTACCAGAAGGCCATGTCCAAAGCGGGAAGGGCTCCTCCTTGCCTTGTCACCCAGGGACTCCTGGAGTCCAGCATGGAGCCTAGCGATCAGAGTGTATTTGTTGCCCATCCTGAGGTACTAGCATTCCAGCCTCTATGGTGAGCTTCAGGCTGCATCTCCAGCAGACCCAGATGTGAGCTGGAGCTGAGATTCAGCTCCCCGAGCTGTGAAACGAGGTGGAAACGCCCAGGTGACCAGACCTGGGAGCCCACAGTGGCCCTTGCCAAGCACATACCCTGTGGGAGAATTTTCTGTTCTTGGTCGGCCCAACCTCAAGATTAGGGCAGAGCCATGTCCAACTCCTCCGCTGCTTGGCTCTCACAGGTACATTTTTTTATCATTGAACATTAAAGGGAACCCCATTTTCATTTCCTTCTCTGAGCCTCAGTTTCCCCATCTAGGACATGGCCTAGGAATCTGGAAAGCCCTATATAGCTCTAACACCATTTGGTCTAAGTCCTCCAGTCAAGGTAAGAGCCCCAAGGGCTTGACAGTGACTGAAGAGCTCAAGACAATGACCTGTCATATAGGACCAGGCCCAAAGTGCTGACCCAGGCACTGGCCAGAATCAGTCTCCTGGCAACCACCCTGGGGAGAAGCCACCCATCGAGCTATGTGTTATTCTGTTAAGTGACTCTGGAGGATGTGTTTGGAGAGTGGCGGGCAGACTCCACCTCAGGAGTACACAGTAAATGTGGGGTAATTAGCAGTGAGGGAACACACGTTACAACCACGATGACGTTTGCTTGGCACTCGTGCCCGGTTACAGGCCACCTTCTTTCTTCAGTTCCCCCTCCCCCACGAAGGAAAAAAAAGATGCTCTTTGGGAACTGAAGCAGAATAAAAATGCCAAGAATTAAAAATGCAAATTCATCCAAGATGTTTTCTGCCCAAGACAGCATTGGCCACATGGCTCGATAACATTTTAAATGTTAAAAAATGGGTAATTTTGAGTAAAAAAAAAAAATCAAATTTGCCAGAGCCCAAGTCTAAAGAAGTCCCGTATAGCATTTGGGCACCCAACCAATATTAATGAACAAGTCCCCGCAGAAGGGTATGTACTGTTAAAATGGGGCAAAAACACAGACTTCACATATGTAACTCTGGTCCTTGGCTGTAAATACAGCTCACGAGCCACCGCTTTGGACAAGTGTGGTGCCCACCCTGTACGTGGCTGCCCATCAGTACTCTGCACATGCATGACACCCACCTAGGTTTCCTGGGAGGCTGAGACTAGCAGAAATGCCAGAACACAGCACCCCGGTCTGTTTTCTGTAGCTAGAAAGAAATGCATGAGAGTGGACAAGGCAGAAAGAAAACCACGTTTGGCTCCCGCCTTGGGGGGCAGAGGGTGTGGTGCATCGCCTGCTTGGCTGCAGGTGAGGCTCTCATGCAGCTTCAGCTCCACAAGAAGGAGACGCAAGAGCTGCTGCCTGCAGAAGAGCACAGCAGA
This sequence comes from Microtus ochrogaster, assembly GCF_000317375.1. NCBI lineage: Eukaryota > Metazoa > Chordata > Mammalia > Rodentia > Cricetidae > Microtus > Microtus ochrogaster. The sequence goes on from NC_022009.1 coordinate 43,254,202, forward strand.
GTCTGCGAGGGATGCATCCACCGGATGAGCTGTGACAAAGTGCCCGACAGAAAGCAGCTTCTGGATGGAGGAGTTTACTTCGGCCCACGGTCCCAGAGAGTACCACCCACTGTGGTAGGGAAGGCTTGGCATTGGGGTGTGAATGAACTGGCCACGTGGCATCTGCATCCAGGAAGCAAAGAGATACGAGTCGAGTCCCTGTGCCTCCTCCCTTCTGTACAGTCTGGGACCCCAGCCCAGTGTGTTGCCACATGCAATTAAGGTGGGTCTTCCTGCCTCCATTAACCTGACCCAGAAGCTCCCTCACAAATTTAACTAGAGGTTTGTCTCCTGGTGGCATTAGATTTTTACCATATTAACAGCCAATATTGACTATATCACACCCAAGTTCAAGTAATCTAGTCCCAAGAGAACTACATTGATCCCTTTCAATTTTCCCATTGACAACTACATTTTTCCTCTTTTTCAGATGGGTCTATGCAGCCCTGGATAGCCTGGAATTCCATATCCTCCTGCCTCAACTTCCCAAATGCTGGGATTACAGGCATGAGTTCCCACATAGGTGGCCAGATTTCAACAGGAATTTTGATGGAGACAAACCCCATCATGTCATAGCAGCAATAAACACTAATTAAGCATTCTAAGTGGATATTTTTAAAGGTGGCCCAAATACAACTTTTGTTCTGGGACATCATTCCCTTTTCTCTCCAGTGAAGCAGGAATTCCACGAAGGCCAGGTCTGGGCGATGTGAGTTTATCGTAAGACCCGAGTTTTCAGAGGAGAAAAGAAGCAGCCACCCTGGCACCAATGTGGGAGCCCTGGAATTAGGGGACCACATTTCACTCTACTAATGGGAGATCCTGCCTCAGAAAGGGTCAGATCTGCCAAGGTCACTCAGGTCAAATATGAACCCACCTCCTCACCTTCACTTGGTTTGTGGTGTGTCACCTGATACACGGAGCTGGTTGGATTCATGAGTAAATTGCAGGTCCTTCATCCTGTCTCTGTCATTTTAAAATGTACCCACCAGGAAGACCTAGTATGGGCTATCTCATGCTATCTCAACACATCCTATACTTCCTGACTTCCCCCCCTCTGCTCCTTTCCAGAGGGCCATCTCACGGGTGTTTATGGATTCCTCCATCTGTCTCCTCTATACCTGTCTAGAGGGCATGTCACCTGTGCTGTGGGACTTCTCCATCTCTCTCCTCAGCAAAGCAATGCCTCTTATTCTGCTGACCGACAAGCCAGTCAACCAGCCTGTCAACTAGTTAATGGGTGGGTGAACTAGTTAGTTTGGTGGACTGGTTATTGGTAAATTGGTTATTTGGTCAGTTTAGTAATTGACTGGGTAAGTTGGTTGGCTGATTAGTTAGCAAGCTGGTTGGTTAATTGGGCAGTTTTGATTGTTGATAGTTGGTTATTGTGTTGGTTGATTGGTTTCTTGAATATTTGGCTTGTTGACTGGTCAGTCGTTCAGTGGAAGGATGGTCAGTAACCTATCCAATAGACAGTTGTTTGGTTGATTAGTTGATCATTCTATTGGCTAACTTGTTGGTTGATTATTATGTTGGTTAATCACTTAGTTGGGTGGTTTGGTGGGCCACTGGTTGTTTTACAGGAAATCACCACATTCAGGGATCACTCCCATATCATTTCTCTTCTTGATTTTTCAGCACTTCAGTGCGCTGACCAGGGAACAAGAAACCTTGGCTCAGAGAAGGCTGATATTCATACATAATGCCATATTCAGGAAGGGACCAGGCATTCCCTAGGCCCCTATAGCTAATTTAGTGTTTTGTATCTATCTCTCTGGGCTTCCCATCCTGCTGTTCCGTGAGACCCAGATGGCCGTGGCCAGGAGAAGGTGGCCCAGCCACCTTCTGTGCACTTCCTGAGCAGCTCTAAATTCAGGACCTTTGGTTCAAGCAGGATGGCTGCCTTCTGAGCTGTGGCTCTAGCCAATGTCCCCAAGACTCCCTTGTAAGGGCTTCTGGCAGGTGTACAAACCATGAGCTCCCAAGGCAGGGGGAAAACAAACAGGACATAGAAAACCCGAGCTGGAGGCAGGCACCCTCCACATGACAGGCAGAGCCTACTCCAGAACTTAGACATGTAGACGATAGCCAGGGAGAATGAGGCCAGGAGAAACCTTGGGCCTCTACACGGAAAGTCCTAGCCCTGCCAAGAACTCTTTACCCACCAGGCTACAGTGCATGATCCCTTCTAGAACCCTCTAGGGTATAGTTAGTGGGACAGAGTGCTCTAATTCCCTGTAAAGACTAGAGTGAGCCTGAACAGCCAGAGTTCAAATCCAACAAGTCAGGCCCAGTGCCAGGCATGGAACTAGGGAGTCCCTGGGCCCCTGGCACCACCCCCAGCCCACCCTAGCCAGCCAGCCAAGCTCCTGGAGACTGTCAGCAGGCTCTCGCCTCTGATGGATGAGAGGAAACCCTCCATGGCAATGTCAAGAAAAAAAATGAGGGAAAATAGCATGTTTGTTCTCTATTACTAATTGTGTGGCCTTTGGGTTTTCTTAGTCTGTATTTTTGGTCCACTGGTTTTACATAAGCACATTACTCTCACACCGCTTTACAAATTCAGTTAGCAGGCCCCGTCTCCCCCACGGCCTCGCACGCAGCCGCCATGCTGCACAGGGCGAGCGTTGCTGGAGGATCATCTGTTTCAAATGTACGTGGGGCTATTAATTGATTAGTGCCCACCGTAAGGATCTCCCTATCACATTACCACATAGCAGAGTACCCTCTGCCCCACCTCCTGTTTATATAAAGCCCAGTGATCTTCAAAAGGCCACTGGCCACTACCCTGCCCCTGTTCCAACTGCAAGGCAATAGCAGTGAGTGAGTGACCTCAGGAAGTGACTCCCTGACTATCAAGGAGTTCATCGGCTTCATCGAGTTCTGGCCCATGTTCACCCAGTACCTGGTCGATGGCCTTAACCAAGTCCCTTAACACAAATGGCCTCTGTAGAAATATGCAGAAGTTCCTTCATAGCATCTTGCAGGAAAAATATCTAGAGAGGGCTTAGCACAGAACTGAGTGTGTTGTTTTACGTTATATTAAGAACAAAGATTTATTGAGGTTGAGCATAGAGCAGACTCTCCCAAATATTTCCCATTTGGGACCCTGTAAGGCCCTAACGGCCTTTGTGACCAGCTTCAGCGTTAGCATCCTTGCTTACAAAGGAAGAAACACAGACACAAAGGACTGAGCAACTGGCACCGATTTCACAGTTGGTAGGTGGAGGGCCAGGAGCACCAACCCAGGCAACTACTGGTGGAGTGCCTATCCTTTGCCACCGCTCTACAAGTCCAGAGGGACAAGCTGTATGTGGTTGGTGTCATTGCTACCTTGAAGGTGGCAGCTGACACAGAGGTCAGTCCCGCTTGGGCATTTTAGCCTGACTTTGATAGAGGAGTTGGGTTTTCCCTTTTAGAGGGTCCCCGCCTCTGGCATATTGCCTTAATAATGCCATCAATACATGAGGAAGCCTGGAGTTTGCAAAATCAACCCTAAAGCACGTTTTCTCAGTGTGGAAACCATCAACAAAGACCTCCAAAGATTAGCTGCAGCCACTGAAGGACCCTGCCAAACCCAGCCACCCAGCTTTCTGGATGGACACAGGCATGAACACACTCGCTCACTGCCACGACTTGCCTCCCCACTGTCCCATCAGGACAGGAAACTAATCCTTCACCCCTTTCCCCCAAGCACGCAGGCAAGAAATTCCCAGGCTGCTCCAAGGAGGGGTAATTCGCTCACTCCAGCCTGTTCCAAGATCAACAGAAAGCTCATACTGCCAGGCTCCTCCTAGAGTCTGTGAAACATGATGCGTGTTTTCTCTTTCACACTATGTGTACTTGTGCATGTGTGTGCTTAAATCATGTCTGTGAGTATGTGGTACATCTGTGTGAGTTGGGGGTAGAATCCACTAAACCACATAGTCTCCCCCATGAAACAGCACTGCCGAGAAGCAGACACACTGAAGAGATGCTTTCTGGTTGAATTACCACCAAAACTTCCTTCCACCCTGTCCATCCCTAAAACCTACAGGCAGAAAAGTACTGAGCTTCCCATGGTTGTATTGTGCCCAAGAAATAGAGCCACACTGGAGAAGCCTGCAGGAGGCAAAGTTCTCAGTATGATGATGAAGATAAATGCATCTTGCATCCTCCTTGGGGCCCATTACACTGAACTGCACATGGGACTGAGCTGTAGGCCCATGATGCCGAGTCCAGCCTGTTATGTGGGAGGACACCTATGGGGAGAGGGTTAGCCGACCCCAGCAGGCTGGGGTCCTTCTAACTGTGGAGCATCTTGTCCGTGTGACCCTTCTGAATAGAGACTATTGCGTGACACTCCGGAAAGTATCCGCTGCTCCTCCGCAGTCCTCAGAGCTAGGCAGGTGAAGGGACAATCAGAACCGCGGCCACTAGTGTAATGGTCTACCTCACTCTGCACGGCGTGCCTATCTGTCTCGGTCTCTCACCTGCCACACGGCTCCCTGCCTGGGACTTGCTGCTCCTTGTGGCCCGCTGTCAACCCGCTGCTGCCACTTGAGGACCTGTGGCCTTTTATTTTTTACCATAACAGCTAGCTCCAAGTCTGTGGCCCTGGGTAGATGGTGTGGCTTTCCCTTCAGTGTGTGGTAAGGTTTGTGGAGGAGCATCGAGGAAAGCAGGGCTTTTCGCGTGGCGGTTGCTGTGCTGGGCCAGCTCTTCCATCTGGGTTAAGTCTGGACCTGGAAAAGGGTGCCACTGTTCCCTTCTTTACAAAGGATCCTGGGACTGAGTCTCCTGCTCTCTTTGAATTGAGCAGCTGCCAGTGCCCAGGCCATCCGAGGCCTGTTGAGACTAGAAGGCCCCTGTGCAGGCCTTGGAACTTCAGCTCCTTCTGAGTTTGGCTGACAACCTCACTGAAAGGCCACAACATATAAAAGTTGGGGTCCTTTGAAGGGACAGAAGCCCCCTGCAGAGGAATGGAGGCAGCTGAAGTGAAAAACGTGGGGCCTTCTGCAGGGTCTGGCCCTCCTCTGACCTCCGCCCCCAGCCCATCTTTTCACCCTTTCCCTCTGACCCTGTGAAATCCCCCTGCCCTGACCCCACCCCCACTCGTGCCTCTCAGTGGTCAAGGAAGCCTCCAGCTTCAGGCTCTTCTGATCACTTCTAGTTTCCCATCCCTGTCCCTCCAGGCTCTTTTCCCCAGAGCAGCTCCCCTCAAGCGCCTTTCCTGACCTGACCACACAAGAGCTGAGGGCATCAGCCTTGGCTTCAGAGTCGGGGTCCACTTACCCAGGCTCAGGCTGCCAGTGTTCACTGATCTCTGACCTCTGAGAGAAAGCTTCCCATGCTGAAAAATGTCTCAGCAGACTCTAAGGAGGACCACTGAAGTCATGCATGGGGCAGGGGGGAAGGAGCCCACAAGGTAGCATTCAGGGACCAAAAGCTGCTGTGACGTGGATGTGGGGACAGGCATGAGGACACTCCTGAACCCCACCTTGCTCTCCTCTCCCAGCTCAGCCTCCCGGCTCCCCATCACCCAGATCTCCTTATCACAGGGCTTCCTGTATCAAACTGTCCCAGAACTGTTCTTGGTCCCTCTTCTCCAGAAACAGCTAGGCTTGAGCCCATTTGGCAGAAGGACGAGCCGGTAGACAATTCTAGAAATAAAGCCTTTGAGGTGGAACAGAGAGACCCTTCTTGGCCTACTTGTCTAAAAACTGACGACATTAAATAGCCAGCCACAAACTAGGAAAGAGCAGGTGGCACATGAGCTTCTGGGTTGCGGGTGGACGAGAAGAAGGAGACAAGGTTCTGAGCACCGCTATATGCTAAGAAGAGAGGGCGATGCCGGCAACAGAGGACACTGTAGCAATAGCTAGGAAGGCTCACATGGCGTGTGGTGGCTCACACCTGGAATCCAGCACTCAGCAGGCTAAAGGAAGGAGGATCATCACACACACACACACACACACACACACACACACACACCTCATCTCAGTAGATTAAAATGAAAAAGACTAAATAAAGTTTTTGGCTTAAATTGGAATGAACATTATAAGATCTTTGTAGGTGATGCGTATTTAACTTATATAATGCATGTAAATTTATAGGTGACAACATATAGTTTATAAAAGTACATAGCTTATACCATGAAGCTATAAAACATTTAAGGCATATATAAATTTATGAAAGAGAATATTGTAACAATAGGAACTGTCTAGATATGTCCCTGGCTACCTTGGAAAGTCGCGAGCTCCCCATCATGGGAAGGGTCTGGGCAGAGGTCACAGTCTACTGTGGGAGCCACTATGAAGAGTACGGCACACAACTATGTTCACAGCAGCTGTGTCTGTCATAGCCAGAACCTGGAAACAACCTACATGCCCCTCACTGAAGAATGGATAAGGAAAATGTGGTACATTTAGACAGTAAGAACTATACAGCAGAAAAAAACAATGAAATTTGCAGGCAAATGGATGGATCTAGAAAACATCATATTAAGTGAGGTAACTCAGACCCAGGAAGACAAACATCATATGTACTTACTCACAAGAGGCTTTTAGACATAAAGCAAAGAAAACAGCCTACAATTCACAATCCCAGAGAACCTAGACAACAATGAGGACCCTAAGAGAGACATATATGGGTCTAATCTACATGGGAAGTAGAAAAAGACAAGATCTCCTGAGTAAATTGGGAGCATGTGGACCATGGGAGAGGGTTGAAGGGGAGGGGAGAGGAAGGGAAGGGAGCAGAGAAAAATGTAGAGCTCAATAAAATCAATAAAAAAGTTGTTTTTTATTTTTTGTTGTAAAAAGAGTAGAGCACACATATCAGGGATCTAGGGTCTCATACTCTCTGGATGCAATTGAGATGCACTGGGAGAGAGCCAGCTCAGGCTCCACATTGTAGGGTGGGTGGACAGAGGTCAGAGGCAATGTCAAGAGCAGTCAGTTTCCCTCTCCAGCTTTAAAATGGGGTTATCAGGTGGTCCAGGGAACACAGCCAGGAAGTATGTGGTGCTCCCTGGGGATACGAGAGGGCTGAGCGGGAGTGGGGCTTGGGGAAAATGGCCCTGGCAAGAGGATGATGGGACAGCTCTGCTGCAGCCTCGGCATGTAGGGAAGATGCTGCAGACTTGGGTTCTCCCTCTGTATCACCCAGCCCCGGCCGGAATCTGAACCAGAGAGACATGGCTCTAAATCCCAGCACTGAGCCCTCGTAGACACTTGGCCTGTCCTTACTTTCTCCTCTATAAAATGGACTTACATTAAGCATCCTGTGATGTGGTTGACAGTGAGAGGAAATACCATCCACAGAGGGGTCAGCTCTGAGCCCTGTCCACTTGCCTGGGAATGCCAGCAGAACTGTGCGAACTCTGTCAATACCTGGGTCCTAATGGCAAGCTGAGTCAGGAGACATGCTGACCCTAGGTCTGCTTCTGCCTGCCTCACAAGGTCCCTTTGCTTCTCCTCTGAGAAATGGGGTCTCAGACCCAAGACTGACCAAAGACTACCACGTTGGAATAAGCCCGTGACAAAGGAGACTTGCCGGGCATTGGGTCCACACCCTAGGCATCGCAAGGACCCATGACAGACAGATACTAAGGAAACAAACCTCTGCTCAGATGGCGGTTCCAGAACGCATTCTTCTTTGTTTGGACAGCAATCCTGAAAGCCTGGAGCCCTGTACTTCTTCCCAAGATGGAGAAACAGAGGCCATGTCTACACCACTCAGGGTAACAGACCGCCTAGTTGTTTTGTCTTCACCTTCACTTCTTTTTCCTGGAAAGAGATAAATGAAATAATCATAACAAGGCCATGGTTCATACAGCCCTCCCCACACTATAGGACCCCCCCCCATCCTGGCAGCAGCCCTCCCCACACTATAGGATCCCCACATCCTGGCGGCAGCCCTCCCCACACTATAGGAACCCCCATTTTAGCGGCAGCCCTCCCCACACTATAGGAACCCCCATTTTAGCGGCAGCCCTCCCCACACTATTGGACCCCTCCCATCCCTATGGTCTTGTGTTTATATTTTCCCCTTCTTTATGAGAATAGCAGAGGAAGACGGAGCCTGAAGCATTCATGACTCTCTCCTTTGCCCCAGTCAGAGCTGGAAATATCTGTAATGAACAAAAGGAAGGAGCCACAATCAGAAAGGACTGGGAAGCAGGGGCTGCAGGTTTGACGGGAGGGGGCGGTCGGGCATCAAAGGATGAAGTGGCCTTCTGTTTCTTCCCAAAGTGGTTTCATGTCTAAAAGTCTCTGCTTGGATTTTGATTGGACCAGCATTAGGTGTCCTTGGGAGAGGAAAGGAACTTGTCGCATTTCTGCCATAAGAGCATGTTCACATGGAGAACAAGGTGAGCTTCCAGCCGCAGTCTGGCCATCACCACAGATGGCAGCTGAGCTGAAGACTCTTCTCCTCTGGGCGCATTTTCCTGCTCTCCTATGAAGCAGCTGCTCTCTAGGGAAAGCAGATCTCCCTGTCAGCACCGCAGCCTCCCAGCCGGCCCTCTGCCCTGTGTCTGCTGCAGGTTTACGAGGCCCTGTTTCAGGAACGACAGTCTCCTCTCTGAGTGAAGACAGGAGAGCCAGGGCCAACGTCTTACAGAACAGACTTCTTGGAAGGAAGCCGGGGTGGGATGGGGGGTGGCAAGGGAGGCCCACAGTCAAAGTAAGACAGCAGTCCCCAGGAGGAGCCCAGCAAGATTCCACATGATCTCAATCAGGGAAGGACACGCAGATGCCAGGCCTCCGACTCTCAACCGGAGCCAGGCTTCATGTCTACAAAACATCCTGCCTTCCAGGTGTCCTTCATGCCCCCTCCCAGGAGCCTCTCCTTGCTCCTGGGAACCCACCTGACATGTATTCCATCCCTGACCATTCTGTTTTCCAAGGCCAGTTGTTGCCCAGAACATTCACACCTGGGTACAGTTTACAGCATCTCCCAGTGTTGAACACGGAGTAATAAAACAGCATAGGCCCTAAGCTACTCCTGGGCTGCTGTTCCTGGGGGAACATTTCAAAGAGCTACACAGAAAATGACATGGCCCTGTTTGTACTCAGTGGGATCATGTTTCCAACCAGAATCCCCAGCAAGAAATCAAAGAAAGGAATCCTTCTATCAAGGGGAGGGTTTAGACACTTCTGACAGGAGACTGCAGAAAGCAAGCCTCCACACTTAGGGGCTGGAGCCCACAGGGGTAAGAGACCAGGGTGATGGCTGCACTCAGTACTGTAGCCTCCATCTCCTTGTGCACAGGACAAAGCCAAGAGGACTTGGGAACATTGGGGCACAAAGCTAAGGTGTAGGTGCCACAGTCCCAGGCTAGTGGTTCGAGCCACAGCAGCAGGCGCTGTCCCGGCAGGGCTGGAGCAATCTCCCTAAGCCTCCTAAGCTCCATAGGGTTGGCCATCCAGATTTTCTATCCATATGTATCTGGAGCCAGTAGGGCCTCCATAACCCTGGTTGTGATTCATATCACCATGAGCAAGGCCAGATGGACAGACCACCTAGAGAGGCCCAGCTGAGCAAGTATCTCTGTTGATATTTAATCAATACCTTACCACATGCTTGTCCACAAGCCCCTGAGTGTGGCTGCTCACAGAACACCCTCCCACAGGTTCAGAGGAGGGAGCTTGGGCCGTGCTCTTTCTCATCCTCATCTTCAAGATCTGCCCTCCCAGGCCCATCCCTTTGGTCCACCCATCGTCAAAAGCAGCTTGGCCAAATGACATCAAATAATGTGTTCCAATGTGAGGGCTGAGGGACTCTGAGTTCTAGATTTCAGCACTCAGTGGGGTTCACAGACACCAGGGAGGTGCAGGGTCAGAGTGGACCGTGAAGATGAAGAGGTGCCCCTGTACCATCAGGCAGAGGTGAGGCCCAGGTTTCCAAGAAAGCCTGTTTGTGGCGCTTCCCCTCTGCCACCTGAGGCTTCAACTCGGGATTCCTCAGATCCCCTTGCCAGCCCCTGTCTGCTCCTTCCCATACTGGGGCCTCCCTCTGCCCAGTAGGATCCCTTCCTTTTTGAAATAAGCAGTGCTTGAAAGATCAAGAGATGTCAGCAGGGACAAAGGGAGCCCGGGTATTCAGATCAAGGCCCTTAATCTTAACCTCATACCTGGGGGTAGGGGATTGTTAAAAGGGACAAGGGGCCACTTCCCTAGAGAGCATAGATCAAACTCTCAAACTGTTCTGCCCACTGACACAGACTATAGAGGTGAGAGTAAGGGGGAAGGGGGTGGAAGGGCTTGCTCTTTGGTTAGCTGACCCATCGTAGAGTGCTGTGGGTTGGGGACTTGCTTGTACGAGGCTCGGGACAGTGTGCTGGGTATACAGTGGAAACTAAAACCTGTCCTGTGGTGTTTACAGTCTCCAGGGATGTGGGACTGTCAGCTATTAGACAGGTAAACATAAGCCAGCAGTTCTGCCTGTTAGGGTGAGACTGCTAAAGGTCCCAGGCCCCAAATATGGACACATGACAGGATAAAGTCACGTCCAAGAACCCGAGGTGGCACTTCAGCATGTGACATGCTGGTAGTTTGGTATCAAGAGGGGTGTGTGGTCTATGGGAAGGTTAATAACCCATGGAGCCTGGCTGAGTCATCCCACTGGGGACATGAAAAGGACTCCTCAGGGTAGCTCCTTCTGTGGCACAGGAACCCCCAACGCCTCATATCTCCTGGAGGAGTTTGGAAGGGAACTCACCAGAAACCAGAAACCCCCACTACCCTGTAGACCTGCTTCTTCCAGCCACCACAGGAACACTGGGAGTTCTTGGGTGGGCTTTCATCACCAGAAGACCAGATACTCGGTGGCCCATGGGTAGCTGCCAAGATAAAGAGGCCCATTGTTGAGGGAGGATGGCTACCGTAGCCCCATCAAAGTCCCCTCCTTACCTGGGGGCTGACAGGAACACAGGAGCCAAGGGGCCTGGCTCTGCTTTTAGCCCCAGACATTGTTCTAGGACCATAGCACATAAGCCCACCTGTCAACAGTCCACAGGTGGGAAATTGTGAGCCACAGATGAGTTCCTGCGGCTGCTTCCAGCGGAGAGAGCCAGGCCACAGCTTTGGGTTCAGAAGCCGCCTCTCTCCAATCACCTGAGTCTGCACCCGCCGGAGCAACATTCCACCAGTCCCTTGCTCTTGGCATGAGAAAATGAGCATCGAATGACACACTGGCCCAGAGCGGAGCAGGACCATGTGCGGGGACCGGCTGAGCTCCAGAGATCAGCTCAAGCTGGTGGGTGGTCCAGCCAGCTGGGATCAAGCCCTCCCACCCAAGCAGCTCTCTGCCCCCTCTGCCACTGTGCCCAAGGCTATAAAGGTCTGAGCTCTCACTCACGCAGCATGGCCGGCCCACTGCCTGGAATTCCACAGACATGGCTATATCCGGGCCTTGGAGAAGAGAGGCCACACACAGTCTGTCTGGGGAGCATCAGGGATGCCACAAAGGAACAGGGAAAGGGCTGGACTTGACCTACATAGCAAGCAAAGGGAATGCACAGCAAAGACAACCGACAAGGACACAGGCAGGGGCAGCAAGATGAGGAAGCCAGAGTAGGAAGGCAGAGCTAGACACAGAGGAGGTGTCCACGGCCATGCTGAATCAGGAAGGTCCCCCCTCCAGTCAGTCACGGGGCTCTGACCAGAGCTAAGACATGGCCATACTAGACTTTGCAAAGGAAAGCAAGGCGGCATGCAGCTGGCCCCCACAGCTCCCAGCCTGCCTGGCGCCAATCAATTCCCAAACCCCTCCCCCTCAGGAAGCAGGCCTAGGCTAGCTTGGAACAATCCCAAATCAATAATACATCTTAATCAAATAGTAGCAAATCTTTAATTGAAACCAATCACGAAATTGCCTTCTCCTCCCTTCCCCAGAGCGTGCTTTTGATTAGGCAGACAGAAAGTGGCATAATTTCCCTCCCAGGGACTTGGGGTCCTACTCAGGCCCCCTTCTCTGCTCACAGCTGGGAAAGATAAGCTCCACGGGGGTGGGGAAGTGGCGGTTGTGGGATCCCAGATAGGCCTGGGTCTGGGTCCGGGCAGCAAGTGTGGGTTTCCCTGTGTGGTCCCTGGAGTGTAGGAAACACTTGGGGACACCTCCTGTGATACCAGAGAAGATTCTAGATGCTACAAGATAGGCTATTTTTACCGGGCTACTAAGAGCTCCGCTTAGTAGAGTCTAAAGAATGGCAGGATGCATGGGTAGCTGAGGACTGGAGGGGCCAAGAGTAATTTGCTTACCAGTGGAGGCTGAGGACTCAGACACAGTGCCAGTTTCCAGTTCCTGTCTCTAGGCCACTGTCTAAATACAACCAGTACAGTAACCTGTCCCATACAGCCAGCTTTGAACACCCAGTAGACCCCACTTTGTCACCAGGTGAGTGGGCTAGACCTCAGTCCACTGCTCTTAGCCAGAGCCCCCATACCTCTAACCCTGGCTCTGCAAGGTGACCCACACCTACAGTCCTGAGCCCTATCTAGCTGTGTGCTGTGTTTGCACACCCAACCATGCCTCTGGTCCCCAGGAACTCGTGCCTGGCCTTGTGCCTCCCCACACCACACCACTCTGCCCTGTGTCCTGACCCCTGACTCTTGCCTCTAACCATCAGAGGGGTTCACCCAGACCTCTAGAGTAGGCAGTGAGAGTTGTAAGCTGGTGCCATGTGAATATCACACTCCCTTTCTGCCCACTCCTCTGGTTCCTTGGAGGATGTTCCAGCTCCATATGGTCCTGTTAAGACAGTCAGATCCTGTCTTCCACCCATGGCAACAGCCAATCTGTCAGTCAGAGTACCCCACCCTAGCTATAGCAGCTTGTCCAGAAATGGACAGAGGAGCCCATACAAGAACAGTCAGAGGCTCCTGCTGAGCCTGAGACACCAGAACCATTTTACCTGCCAGATGAAGCCAAGTGGAAGTCAATAGGACCATGAGCTTCAAGACGCAACTGCTGTTCTGTAATACCGTTCAAGGCTCTGAATCTAGCTCTACTCGAAGGCTTCCGGGAAACAGATCCATTTGAGTTTAACTCTGTCACTGTCATCAAACAATCCCTAACCAGCTTGCCGTGGGGTGGGAGGCTCTTAACCTGGTGTTGATGGAAATGTCACAAGATCTGTGAGCGTCCCCGTCAGTGTGGAAACATCTGGCTACAGATGGACAGGCATCACCGCACTGACAAGGAAGTCCAAGGTCAGTGGCTCTCAACCCTGCCCTTTCTGATACCCTCAAATTTCACAAGTTCCAGCAAAATGACCCCTGGACCTCTGGTGTCCCTTGAAACTTTATTTTTATTTTTATTTTTATTTTTTGGTTTTTCGAGTCAGGGTTTCTCTGTGGTTTTTGGAGCCTGTCCTGGAACTAGTTCTTGTAGACCAGGCTGGTCTCGAACTCACAGAGATCCACCTGCCTCTGCCTCCCAAGTGCTGGGATTAAAGGCTCCCTTGAAACTTTAAATGACATCGTTGGCTTCCACCGCAGCAGCACTGGCCAGATAAAGCAGAGCATCCTAGTTTGCTGTCTGATAAACATCACGATCAAACCCAGCCTGGGGGATGTCCTGACTAGTTTCAGGTCAGCTTAACACAAGCTAAAGTCATCTGAGAAGAGAGCGCCTCAATTGAAAAAAAAAATCTTCATAAGATTGGGCTATAGGCAGGCAAGTCCATAGGGCACTTTCTTTCCTTTTTTTTTTATTTTTTATTTTTCAAGACAGGGTTTCTCCGTAGCTTTTGGTTCCTGACCTGGAACTAGCTCTTGTAGACCAGGCTGGCCTCGAACTCACAGAGATCCGAATAGGGAACTTTCTTAAGCTGTGATTGATGGAGGAGGGTCCAGCCTACTGTGGGTGGTACCAATCCTAGGCAGGTGGTCCAGAGTACTGCAAGAAAGCAGGCTGAGCAAGCCAAAAGGAGCAAGTCAGTAAGCAGCGCCCCTCCATGCCCTCTGAATCAGCTCCTGCCTCCAGGTTCCTACTCTGTTTGAGTTTCTGCTCTGACTGCCTTTAATGGTGAACTGTGATGTGAAAATATAAGCAGAATCAACCCTTTGCTCCCCTAGCGTTTCATCACAGTAGTAGCCACCCTAAGACAGGGAGGGAAGGGTTAATTTGGCTTACCCATCCCAGTTACAGTCCATCATCGAGGGAAAAGCCACAGCAGGAATGTAACATGGGGGCCTGCTTGTTGGGGTTTCTGTCCTGGACAGTTCCCACAGCCAGTAAGCCCCAAAGAAAACCACACAGAGGTCTACAAAAGTTATAAACTGATTGGCCCATTAGCTCGGGCTTATTAACTCTTATAACTTATATTAACCCATTATTCTTGTCCCAGTTAGCCACATGGCTCGGGACCTTTTTCGGTGGGGCAGGTCACATCTTGCTTCTTCCGTGTCTGGACAGGACTGAGGAGGAGGGCTTCCTCCTTCCCAGAATACCCCTGTTCTCATTGCCCCGCATCTACTTCCTGTCTGGTTGTCCCACCTATACTTCCTGCCTGGCTACTGGCCAATCAGCATTTATTTAAAACATAAATGACGGAATACAGAATTGTCCCACACCACAGGAACATAGAGGCAGGAACTGAAGCTGAGGTCATGGAGAATTTATGTTTTCTACCTCATTGCCTTGCTCAACTACCTTTCTTATACAGCCCAGAACCTCCTAGGTTCTAACCTTCTATGCCACAGTGGACTGGGCTCTCCCACATCAATCATTTACCATGGAAATGTCCCACAGATGTTCCCATAGGCCAATCTGATAGAGACAACTCCTCAGTTGAGGTTCCCTCCTCCCAGGTGTGCCACACTGTCAAGAAAAGCTAACCAAGACACAAAGAGCTCTCCGGACACACTGAAGAATTCGGCCCTGACAATTGTGTTCTAGAGGGTGGACATTAGAGGCAACTCTGGGCAGCAATGGTCAAGGTATTAGTTTCATCACTGTTACAGAGTACTTGAGGAAAACATTTAAGGGAGAAGGGATTCTTTTGGCTAAAGGTTTTAGAGACTTTGGTCATGGTTACTAGGCTCTATGGCTTGGTGGCATCTGGGCCCATGTCAGAGCCCTCTGGACCAATAGTGTCTCTCAATTCTCAATAGCTAGGAATCAAGCATTTAATGGATGAGCTTGTGCCAGGGGTGGGGCTGGGGAGTCATTTTATATACCTATAACAATATTCAACAAAGTAGAACCTGAGGCAAGGAAGCCACTCTGAACCTCCAGGTCCTGCCCTCAGAAATTAGTAGCCACTTCAGCTGCCGAGCCAGGAGGCCATTTTACTCTCATCTTACTGCATTCTCTTTCTAAAACCTATTCACTTTCTCCAAGAGGTCTATGCGGCCCTTGAACCCTGGGTCTGACCCAACCACCACAGACTAGCCTTAGGGATGCTATCTCCAGATCCAGCAGGGACATGGGTCTGAGACATGCCTTCATGATTCCCACCTTCAGGGATGCTATCAGCATCCAGTTCTAGTGGGAACATGGATCTGAGACACACCTTCATGATTCCCATCTTCAGGCATGCCATCTCCTTTTCCAG
>NC_022009.1:43270374-43277312 GCF_000317375.1 Microtus ochrogaster
GTGTGTGTGTGTGTGTGTGTGTGTGTGTGTGTGTTTCAGTCTCCAGCCCCTTGCCCCGCTCACAAACTGTACCATAGCACATAGAGCATAGAACAGGTTGGGGGGGGGGCTTCGCAAGTGGAGGCCCTCAGTGAGATGGGGAACTAGGAACACTCTGAGAGATCACCCTCGGGAATGGGGAGGGTGGATTGAAGATGGGTATATGGTCTATATGTGTTTTTCTTTCCCAGACTCTTGCCCGATAGCGATTTCAGGTGGTGTAAGCACCACAGCAGGAGGCACCGCTGAGATCCGGAACCAGAGGCTCTCTGAGGGACGCCCTCTGGAAGGCTGGCCAGCGGAAAGTAATAAATAAGAGGTGGGAGAGTGAATTGAAGGCCTCGAAAAGAATGGAAGAAAAAGAGTGAGTCTTTAAAAGAGACAGAGTATAGACAGTCAGACTGAAAGGAGTAAGAAAAAAATAGTAAACCGCCAAGAGATGTTCTAAGTACAGAGAACCTGGATTGTGTGTCTATGTGTTTTTTCACCCCCAGAGACACTCTGAGGCATGCCCTCCGAAGGCTGGCCAACAGGAAAGTAATAAAGAGGAGGTGGGAGGATGACTTGGAGACCTCAGAAAGATGGAATGTACATATTGTTGTGTTTTCTTTTGGGTTTTTGACTAGATATTATGTTTTCTTTTTTGACTGGAGAGAGACATTTGATTCTGGGGACTGCTAAGGATATGTTGCTTTGGAGGGGAAGTTCTGCTTTTGTTTGCACAGAAGATGAGAGCAGACTCCCTGAAGGTTGTGGTGAAAAACCCCAAAGATACTTCACCCAATAAACAGCAGGAAGTAGTTGAGAGAACTTCGCCCAAATTCCCTACTGGAGGTTGTGAGGCTGGGAAGGGATACACCCTAGGCGGCGGTGGTGACAGGAGCATCAGGAACCGTCGCAACAAGTGCTGGAGCTGAGGAGAGTCAGAGCCGTGCAGACCACGCAGGGCTGCACAGCCCTGTCTGGAGAAGGCAGCGGTCTCTGGTTCTGCGCACCCAAGAGTTTGCAGCACAAGTGGTGGACTTTCCCGCAGGACCCAAGGGACCTGTGCAGCAGCCACAGAAGGTCCCCAAGCCTGCCTGCTTCCCCAGCTCCCAGCGGCAGCGGCGGGAGGTGCATCACCCTGGCCCAGTTGGTGCCCAGCCTGGTGGAGCCACCAGGGCCGAGAGAGACTTCGGGATCACTGTGGCTTGTAGTGGCCGCTGCCTTTGAGCCTCTTCCTCAGCAGCCAGAATTGCCATCAGCAAGATGGCTGCTGTGACTATCTTGTAGCCGGCACCAGCATTTAATATCATTCATGTTGAACATAGAATGAGCATGTTCGCTAGGGCATTTTCCAACTTATTGCTATCATATTTGTGCTACACCCGTGCCAGTCTGGGACCTTGGTCTAATTATATAGAAAAGAGGGAGATATTGGGGACTGAGGACCCCCAGACCCTGAATTTTCGTAAACAGCTTGTTATGCTTGCAGCTGCTCTGAGCAAAACAACTTGTTTTCCTGTGTTTGCAGCTGCTCTGAGTACGAGACAGGGGTGTGGTTTCTGATGGCTTGCAGATGAAGGATCCCGAGAGCTAGGGCGTGGACATTGGTCATGGAAGGCACTTGTAAGCTGCCCTGGAACACAATAAAGTTGGCATTCTTGGCATTCTTGTTTCAGGATGAACTGTGTCACTGTTTCTGTGTGTATGTGTAGTGAGCCGGACAGGATCGCCATTACAAGATGGCACCACATCCTGTCTTGTTGGTTATAAACAACCCCATATTTGGCTATGCCTTTGAGAGCTACGTGTCCCTCGCTTCCAGCATGCACAGTGAATATGGGTCCCTGGGCCTATCTCGATGCAGTCTGGTGTCAGCTGATGGTGGCAGCCAATCACAGGGCGACCCGTGTGCCAATTCCCTATAAAGCAGCCGCCATATTGCCCTCTCGTCCCTCTCGTCTCTCGCCTCGTCTCTCGTCCCTCTCGTGTCTCTATCTCTCTCTCTTCTGCTCTCTCGTTTCCTGCCCCCCTTCGCTTCATGTGCTCTCTCTCAAGCAAATGCACTCCAGTAAAGCGTGATCTGAGAAGAATCCTTGTGTGGTGGGTGTTTCTTCCTTGCCGGTCAAGAAGCCTGCCGCATGTATGTGTGTGTTTAAATCTCCAGCCCCTTGCCAGGCTTGTGAACGAACCGTCTCGTAGTGTACAGGCATAGTACCGTAGTACACGTAGAACAGGCAGACAGTACAAGTGGTGGTTTATTTCTCTCCGTGCTTTGATAGCTGGGAAGCTCAGTGCCAGAGATCTAGCAAGAATAAATGAATATGTTGTCATTCCATGCAATATTTTTGTTTCTTTTGTCTTCTTCCCCTGATGACCTCCCCTCATAGTCTTTCCTTTTACACTGCTTATGGAATTCCCTTAGAGTTCAAAGATAAGGAAAAATACCTAAACAATGGCATGCAAACTTCACTGGAACTGGGATTAGAGGCTGCTTCTGATCCCCACCCCCACTTCAGTGCCCTTCCCAGATGCCCACAGCTCTCCTTCAAAGGCGCTAAAAGTCATAGGGATCTTGGTTGGTTGGTTGGTTGGTTGGTTGGTTGGTTGGTTGGTTGGTTGGTTGGTTGGTTGGTTTGAAACAGATTTCACTCTATATCCCAAACTGGCCTTGAAACCATGGCAATCCACTTGCCTCAGCCTCCCAGGTGCTAAGATTACAGACATGAACCAATGTTCCCAGATGCAGAGTATTTTCGAAGATGATCTCACCACCTTCATTTTCCCCAGGCTTTGTAAACCTCTACAAACCTGATTACATGTTTTTCCAGCATGCAACGAACATAAATGCTCCAGTCCCCACATCACTTCCCAGCTCAACAGGAAGCAGCACCAATGCATTGTTTCCATGAAGACAGTGGTGTGGGAAGGAGCAGATGGAAGGGACAACCTGCAGAAGTCACTGCTTCTGACCTATTTGTATCTATTGTAATCAGCAGCACCTCCCACAAATACCCAAATGTTATGGAGGGTAGAAGCGGCCCTTGGGGCTGTTCTGTCACTTTACAAGGTGGTGATTAACTTGGTGCACAGGACTTGTCCGTCCTTTGGTACCCTGTATTTTTTATTTCAGTCTTCCTGGTCCTCCCTCCACAGCAGCTTGGAGGAGGGGGTCACAGGCTCCTCTCCTCACACAAGCCCACCCATCCTTTAGGAAGCCATGCTGCCCCCCACTCCCTGAAGTGTCTCACTTGAACCGTCCCCAGCAGAAATGAAAATTCTTTCTCTGACACCCCCAAGCACCAGAGCAGCTCCAGGCGGAGAGGTCCAGCCCAGGGCAACCAAGATCAGACCCAACCTCAGAACTGGGTAGGAGCCTCCTCTGCAGCCTTCTCGCACCAGCACCGCTAGTGCTAAATGACCTGGAAATGACACCAATGTGCACCCAGAAAGCAAAAGTCCAGGGATATGTTCTATTTTTGTACTAACTGTTCGGATTCCCTACCAGAGTTTATTTAACACACACATGCACGCATGCATGCACACACGCACACATTTGATATTAAGTCTCCTGAGTGGGTGGAGTTAAAACAACCTCCCAGGGGAACCATTGTGTAAGTCTGTTACACAGAGGTAACATTCCCAGCAGGGGATGAACCTGTGGAAGGACCTCCCTGACACATCAGTCCCTACAATGTCATCGGCTGCTCTCCTGCAGCCCCTGACTCTGCCACTCTGCCTCAGTCATAGTAACCAGACACACATAGACAGGGCCACTCACCACCACTGCCAGGGCATCTTCCCAGCCTCCTGTCTCCTTACCCTGTCCACCCCCTCCTTTCGAGCTTGTCTTCTGTGCCCAGATCTCTATCAAGCCTATAACCTTGGTTCATCTACCAGGCCTGGGAGAGAAGATTTTGGGTTTGTGACGGCTGTCTCCAAGCGAAGTAGTGTGCCAGCACACTGACCTTTCCTTCAGTGCAACACACATCCTTCTCTGCTTTGGGGTTTGCTGCCGTCCGTTTCTCCATCAAGACTGCAGATTTACAGTGAAATGATGGCTGTCGCTGTGGCCACCTGTCAGTCCAACGAGCCCACACAGCATATTAAAATGGGCCAGCAGGCTGAGAGCATTGTCTTCATCCTGCTCATAAAGCTTCAAAATAAGCAATTACACAGTGTGAGAAGGTGCTTGTATCCCAGCCCGGGGTCACCCATCTTCTGAGCCAAACAGCGGGAACTAAGAGGTTTTCATGTCTCATGTCAAATCCCGAAGAGCCCTACAGCATCCAAGTGGGAGTCTTCTCTAGTCATGGGTATACTTGAGACCCACTGTGGGCCCAGAGGTCACAGACGAACCTCCTGGGCAGGGTGAGGATTCTGCACCTTTGTTCCGTGGCAGAAAGGTTACAGGTGACTCCGTCCATTCAGCAAAGTGGGTGTGGCTACAGAAATAAAGGGGGAAGAACTTTGAAGTGATGGCTGGGTAGGTGGGAGAAGGCAACCACCAAGGAGTGAAGCTGACAGCTCATGTCGAGGAAGCAGGCATGCCGGGAATTGTTCCCAGTTTCCAAGTTCTTCCGGCAGCATGCTCAGCCTGTAGCGTGAGTTCTGGAGAGGCTAAAATCACCCGGACTGTTGTAGACGGCTGCTTCTCCTAGATGTGTACCCGTCCTGCATTCCTAGAAATGTGCCAAGTTCATTTTAGGAGTTCTTTTTGGTAACTGCCTTCAGGGAAGTCTAGTCAGTGAAATTCACCGATTGCAAGCACACACAGGGAATTGTGGTGTGTTTTCAGCCCTGTAGCCACCATTATTATATATACATATTATATATATACACATATACTATATAATATTCACCACAGAAAACGTTTCCATAGCCTCCAGTACCCTTTTGAAGTCAGCCCCCGCCCCATCTATCGATCTGCTTTCCAGAGCTCGGCTTTGCCCTCACCAAAGTTCTAAATGAATCCAATAATGTCGTCAGCATCTTTCGTATAACGTCAGTGAATTTGAGAACCCTCCATGCCCTTGCATGAATAAAGGGTCCCTTGCTTTTCATGCCGACTAGTATTCCACCCTGTTTATACATTTAACCATGGCCGCCATGGCTGAACAGTTGGGATATTCTCGGGACTGAGGTTCTGTTCTGTGTGGTTGGCTAATTTTGAATAAAATATTTTGCTTTTAATACCCTTCAGCAAATGCTAAAGAGCGCTATTGCTGCTTCCTATGGTAAGGGTATGCTCTTAACTTCCTAAGACTCCACCAAGCCGTTTTCTAGAACTCTACCGTCTTGCATTGGCCGGCAATCCCTTGGCGTCCCTGTTGCCTCCTGTCCCCCTCAGAACCTGTTACTGCCAATCTTTCAGGCTCATCAGTCAGCGGCTCGCAACTTCGCTTCCTTTTTGCAGGTTGCCTTTTGCAAGTGCCCCATGGTTGGGAGCACCCTTTCATCATATATTTAACATCCATGGAATGTCTTCACTGTCCTGATTTTTCACACCTTTTACCTGGTCTTTATGTTATTGTCTTTTTATCGTTGACTAGTCAGGGTTCTTTTTCATAGACTGCATCTCCCAGCTTGTGCTGGGATAGATGAAGTCGGGCTTGCGGAGGCAAGGATGGTTACGGTTGAGAAGCCACACTCTGGCCACACTGCATCTCCAAGGAGCTTGGCTACTGGGGGACGGTTTGTGAATTCTACCGGAATGATTCTCAGGGTCTGGAGCCGCAACACACACGACATTGTAATCTCGGTTATGTTTTATGTATGGGGAGTGTCGCTGCAGCCAGGGTGTGTTAACAAAGATGATTGCGTCTGAGCCACTCTCCCCTCCTGAAGTAATTAACACAAAGTAACGCACCAGTTGTGGGGTGCAACAAGAAGGCAGCCTTTTTTTTCCCTAAGAAAATGTGATCCTCGGGACCCAGGCCAAAAGGGTGGGGGCAAGGAAAGTGGGGACACGTTTTATCTTCAGGTAAAGGTGCGTCATTAAAAGGCACTGGCATAAATTATCCTCCCTCTTTTTAAAAAAAAATCCATACAGCATTAAGAAAACTACAGAGTATAAAATGTCAGGGGCAGAGATGTGTGGATTTGCAGCTGTTAGCAGAGTGGGCCGGGGGTCCCTGCGTATCTCGAACAGCATAAATTAAAAATATTGACGGCAACCCAAATAGCATTTGCAATCAGCTCGATGTTGCAATGTGTTATACACACCATTTGCTTTTAAAAAAATTAAAATATGAATCAAACCTAGATGACAAAGAAGTTCAGCTTCTGGGGGAAAATCAAATATATCATCCAAAGGCCACAATTCATGGACAAATTGCTGTTAAAATTTATTACTTGTTTGCAAAATGTACTCTTGATCATTGGTAACTGCTAAATGCTTGGGCGCCCCTGACTAAATAAATAAATAAATATCACACTCTGCATTTGTTATGGGGAGAACGTATGAAAAATACCTGGAATGTCTCAGCCCAGGTGGAAGAGGCAGAAGAAAAGGGATGTCAGGCTGGGTGAGGAAGAGGCAGGGGCACCCAGGAACTCGGGATGAATAAGGAGAAAATAACCGTGGGTAGGGCAGGCTCCTTCCTGCCCATTTGGATAATCCAAGCTATCCAGGTCTGTGAAAGGTGCCAGAGTTCCAGCAGTGTCCTCACGTTAACTAGCAATGCTGTAAGGCCCCTGGGACAGTCTTGTAGACTCCGTGCGAGTCAGTGGGGTGTTCTGTCTGTCTGTCTGTCTAGACCTCATGATGAGTCAGGTACTCGCATTTGTTTGCATACAGGTCTCCAAATTCCCACACTAAGGTCACGCATGCTCATCTCATCCCTAGCAGAGGACCACACATGGGCAAGGCACTACAGTGTGCACTGTGGTCTGCAGAGGACCACACGTGGGGGATG
>NC_022009.1:43277412-43284064 GCF_000317375.1 Microtus ochrogaster
GGGGATGGTACTCTGGTGTGCACTGTGGTCTGCAGAGGACCACACGTGGGGGATGGTACTCTGGTGTGCACTGTGGTCTGCACCCAATACTCTTCCAACCCCTTGCACCAGGCTGGGCATGGCATGCGCATGGGCAATTGGTTTGTGGCCTCCTTCCAGTCAAAGGACTGGTTTGGGAATGGCCAACAAGACATGAGTAGAAGTTGTCTGGGAGCTTCAGAAGGTCTCCCTGACTTCTGAGAGGTTTGAGGAGATTCCAGCAATGTGTGCCCCAACAGTAAATATGGAGAAGGGTGGAGTGTGGAGGATTGAAAGTGAGCCGAGCAGAGCTGTGGGATGGGACCGGAGACACTGAGTCCAGTAGGCAGAATACAGTCCCAAGATGAAGCCCTCCACAGCGTCCCTGAAAGCAAGGCAGGGCTGTGCCGCTGTCTCCTGGTCAACCAGATGGAGACAGAAGTCATAGTCATGTTCCCAGGCCTGGCCCATGAGGACACCTGCAGAATAGCATGCTATCTTCCTTCCACTGTGAATGGCTCAAGGCAAAGGACTCTCAGTGCTCTCCGAGAGCTTTCCATGACGTCAGAAGCAGGCCATGTATGTGCTCCCCGTTGACACTAAGCAGCCTCACTGTGGAGCACTTGACAAGCAGAGAGCAAATGAGGAGCCGGACTAATTTCATTGGAAACTGTTGCCAATGCCTTCCATATTGGACAAGGTAGAAGGAGCCACTGACCCACATAAAGGGCTGTCCCCTAACCACTGCGTAGCAAGAAACCTATACTGGGCCAAGCTGTAGGGATATGAAGATTGCTTGTTTCAACAGCTGGCGGAGGATGTGTCCTGACCCCTCTACACGCAGACTCACTGAATGCTCGCTATGTACAACGGGCTGTGCCCTTCACCCACTGTGTCTTATTTAGCTGTCTCAACAGCCAGAGCAGGTAGTTGTCGTTGGAGGACCACTTGTTTGTTCCTGGCTGCCCAGAATTGAAATAATCACACAGAAACCATATTATTTGCAATAGTATTTGACCAATAGCTTAAGCATATTTCTGGCTAATCTGACTAATACAGATGACTATCTATTAACCTATATTTTTAAATTAAACATTACATTTTAAATGAGCTCGACAAACACAATACCTTAATCAAGATCAGAAATACATATATGCAGTATAACAAAATTGACCTTAAATTTGTATCAATAAACCAAGATCCATACCAATGCAAATCTCTATAGCATATCCCACTTTAAATGTAAACAAACATTTATAAACAATATTTGGGAATTTGGGCATAGTCCTCTCCAAACTACTTCCTGCTGTATATGAGGCAAAGCATTTTGGGGGTTGTTCATAAAGACCTTTCGGGGAATCTTGGTCCACCAAAACACATTAGTCTGGAAGAAATCCACAGGTTCTCATCTTCTGTAGAAACAAAGCAGAACTTCTTTTCCAAAGCATCATATCCTTAGACCCAAATTTTGAAGACAAGATACCTTTAGGGTATATATGCTAGTTTAGTTTAACAGTCTGTACAATGAAATGTCTCTCTGAACTTAGCTCATTCACAGTGAAAACAATTCAAAGAAAACACAATAGTGTACATAATCCAGACTCTCTGTGTATTTTCCATATTTATGAGGCTCTTTTTTTCTTTATTTCTTTAATCTAGGACTGTCTGTACTCTGTCTCTTTAAAGACTTTCTTATTTTTTTAACAATTTACTTCTTTACCAACTTCCTATGCTCTTTTTCTTCTCTCTCCCAAGTCTACATACATTTGTCCAATGCAGTGACCCACTTAGACGTCTTTTCCATCTGAATTTGTCTTTATTGTGTATCTGTAATCCTTTTCTGACCAGGACTACTTATTACAATTCTAAACACTTCTTAAAAACCTAAGCAGCAGCAAATATGGCCCTGCCTGCTTGTTCTGCCCAGTCCAACATAGCAAAAGTCCATTCACTGCCTCTGAGACTGCCGGGTGGGAGCCACAATCATCACCTCAACTCAGATAACCAGGTGGAGTGGGATGGGGGCCACCATCACAGGGGTGGTTTATTTAGTGCACCATCATCGTCTGACGTCGGTTTAAAGGCATGAACTCTTAAGTTGATTTTAGTGTGCATGATGTCATCAGTCCTGCCCACTGACAGCTTGTTCCCTCGATGAATCTGAAGAAAAGGGGACAAACCAAGAGACAAGGGGACATGTGCAGGTCACCCACAGGACAGGAAAAACAGTTGGGATTCTGTGATTGGCTGAGGAGCCCAAGTTCCAAGTTTTATTCACTACTTTACAGCTACCCTTGGCCTGAGCTGCAGGCCCACACAGTGCCTCCCGTTCTCCCTAGCCTCTGCCTGGCTGTGAGCAAGAGTGAGGGGATCCATGCTAACCAGCTCATAGGCTAGGACAGGAAAGCCCAAAAGACTACTATATACCATGCTTCTTCCTCATGGCCCTCAAAAATCCCCTGCCTCAGAACCTTATAGGACTCATGTTTGAGGATACAGTTACTTTACCTTGGGTGCTTACATTCCAAACATGGGAACCAGGAGTCTGCACTTACACACAGTTCACAGAAGATCCCTCTAGTTCAAGTGTGAGAGGTGCAGGCAGGGTGAAATCTGTGGCCTGGTCTTGCACACTTAGGACACCTATAGGCTTTTCCCCAGTGGAAGCAGGGCATCCAGACAGGGGCGTGACCTTTCCTGGGGTTCTAAAAATGATGGGGGCTGGGGTGGATGGAGGATCAGGCTGCTGTCAGGGAGAATCTCATGATGATGTACAAGAATCTGAAAATCAGGCAATCCAGAGGATGGAGGCAGGAAGGAACTGGAAGAGATGGGGCCAGAGGCCCAGAAAGAGGCAGGGAGACGAGCGAGAGCAGAGACTATGGAGTTCTCAATGAGGCATAACCAGGCTAAGTGGAGAAAAGAGCTAAGGGAGAGGAGGCAGGGGATATATGGGAGTCACCACACAGGTATATATGGGGCTGGAGAGGAGAGAGCGACAGACACCAAGAATACCAGCAGGTGTCCAGGGCATGGTCCTCAACAGTAGACCAGACAAAGTGTGTGTGAAGTGTGTGTGTGTGTGTGTGTGTGTGTGTGTGTGTGTGTGTGTGTGTGTGTGTGAGTGAGTGAGTGAGTGAAATGGGCTGCCTGGGGGGATTTGGGGGCCTTTCTAGGGACTAACAAGAAAAGAAAAGCCAGTGGGGTGTTCAGGGGCACTTCCAATGTACCACCTGCCCTGTTTCCACTTGTCAGAGCTTCACAGGCATTCTGTAGGTATCCTTGTTCTCACATTTACATAGGGAAATAGGCAGAGAGATTCTGGCCCTCGGGCACTTAACTGGCAGACAAAAGATAAAGTTCCTACAAAAGTCAGGGTTGCTCACTTCTCCATCCCTTATTCTTGGTGCTGAAGTGATGGCTCTGAGGGTAGCAGCACTTGCTGCACAAGCATGAGGATGTGGATCCTAGGAACAGGAAACATAAGTAGGCATGACCACACACGGGCATCTGGAACTCAGCGCTTGCTGGTCACCAGCCTAGCTCCAGTGAGAGACCCTGCCTTGGGGGAATAAGATGGACCATGACAGAGCAGGATACCAACTCCTCTGCCTCTGTGAGCATGCAGAGGCATGCACAGCCACATACATGTGTGTGCCTGCACCACATGTACCTCACACCATACACACGCGAAACGAATAAATCCCAGTTCCATCCCAGCAGATGTATCTAACATTTGGTATTCATGTTCACACTTGAGAACCACATAATCATGTGAAAAAAAAAAACTTGCAAAAGGGAATCTCATAAAATTTTCAGTCAGTTTATGCTTTTGTGCTGAGCTGAATTCATGGCTTTCCTCAGTCACATGTGGCCCAGGGACCACAGTTTGAACATGTCTGCTCTCACATTTCTCAGGTCTTCAAAGCACAAAGAACAATGCGTAGTTTGGAAGCCGTGCCATTAGCAGTATCAGAGCTGTGACCCACTATAGCCACAGAGGGTTAGATGGTAAACACAGCAGGAGCCTGGATGGGAGCAGACAGTGCGGACAGCATCCTGGATGGCTCTGTGGGGCACTGGGCATCATCTCTTTATTTATTAATAGTTCTTTATAATAGTGTCTTCAATATTCATGAGCTTGCAATAAAATTACATAAAGAACAATCTTATCAAAATGCTGCATCACAAAGACTATAGAAAGAGGAATTTTTTAAAACCCAAAATAAATACTTCTGATATTTTGATTGAACATTAAATTTAACACTGAGCTTCCTGACAGTGGTGGCAAGAAATGTAAACTGCAGTTAGTTTTATGAATTTGAATACAAAATGAAACATTAAGGTATTAAGGGAGTATTAGTCCCTATTGCTAGGTTCTCCTGGTCCCTAATAGAGACTTACAGAGGAATAAAATATCTCCAATACTTACTATCTTGTTTTATTTATATGTATGCATTTATAAAAAATATAAATGCATATCTAAGTGATATATCATACACACATATATATAACAATACATCTGTGCACATATATTCAATTCTTGAAATTTAGAATCCATGAAAGTTAGAGAAATGAAAGTCAGATGCTAAGAATTGACTCACAACTTAAGGGTTTCAGACCCATGAGTTTTAATGCCTGTGTGGCTATACATATCGAACCCCAAGGACACAGCTCAATTTTTTTGGGAGTTTCCTATTATAAAGCTAGGGCAGGAGAAATCACATTCATCAGGAGATAGATAAGAAAGTGTGTTGTCCACCTGGTCCTTATTTGGGAACTAAAGCTTGGGAACCTTGTATACATGGGGCCCACCCAGAAAGTCTCTACCTGTGTTCCTTACTCTTTAGTTGCTGTGATGGAACACTTGCCAAGAAGCAGCTTCAGGGCAAAGGGTTTACTTTTGGCTCCTAGGAATACAGGCCACCAAGATTGAGAAGGCATGGTGGCAGGTCACATCACATTTGCACCCTAGAAGTGCCCCACTTCTCCTAGCATGTTGGGCACTGCAGACCCTCAGACCCTGAACTTTCTATGACTCATTGCCTGCTGGAGTAAACAACTTGTTTTCCTGTGCTTGCAGCTTGAGCACAAAACCCTCATGAGCTCCCGATAACAAGGAAATGGTTTCTGGTGGGCTTGCAGTGAAAAATCCTGAGAGCTAGGGCATGGCCATTAGTCAAGGAGAGCACTGTATAAGCTGCCTTGGGACATAATAAAATTGGCATTCTTGCTTCAAGAGTGATCCACATCGTTGTTTTTTTTTTTTTTTCATCCCCAGGCCCTTGCCTGACTACGGTTCCAGGTGGTACAGGCACCACAGTTGGAGGCCCCACTGGGATTGGGAACTGGGGACACCTCTGAGAAACACCCTCCAGAAGGCTGGCTAGCAGGTAAGTAACAAAGAGAAGATGAGAGGGTGAATTGTAAGAATGGGGATGGATTCTTCCAAGTCGATTCCTGTAAAGGAATTGCAGATACTACTGAAAAAATGGGGTAACCATGATTAAAAGAAAAAAATGCATGTAGGCTTGGGAAGGAGAAGAAAAAGAGTAAAAGAGTACAGAAAAATAAGCCACGTGAAGATGGAAAGTACACAGAAAGTCTGAATGATGTATATTATTGTGTTTTCTTTAATTTTTTTGACAGTGGAGGAGCTAAGTACAAAGAGATATTTCATTGTCTGGGCTGCTAAGCTAAACCAGCATAAAGGTATCTCAACTTCAGAATTTGGGTCTAAGGATACGTTCCTTTGGAAAAGAGGTTCTTCTTTTGTTTCCACAGAAGATGAGAACCTGTGGATTGCTTCCAGACTAATGTGGTTTGATGGACCAAGACCACCTGAAAGATCTCTGTGAAAACCCCCCAAAAAACACTTTGCCCAACAAAAAGCAGGAAGTAGTTTGGAGAGAACTATGCTCAAAATTCCCTTGATAAGCATATTCACCAGGGCATTTTGCAACTTAACCTACAGACTGCCCTTTTACAAGAGCAGTTAGATTTCCTAAGGAATTTGCATATGGTTAGTTGCTCCCCTTCCTTCCATCATATTTGTGGCACACCCAGGCCAGTCAATAACCTTAGTGCTGCTGTCATCCAGTTGACTCATGTTCCTCCCACTTCCATAGATTCTCTAACTAAGGACATTCTTTATGGCCTAGGCTTGCTGAAGAGTTGGTCTGGGACTGTTGCCCTAGGAACTCTTGTAGCTGGAGGATTTTTAGTGCTCTGCCTTTATAACAGGCATCATCAGCAACAGCAGCAGCACTTTAATATCACTGCTAAGCAGCTAATGCTTACCCAAGTAAGTGGGTTTCCTCCAAGCACAGTATGGGTCAACATGCTACAAGAAGACCAGTGAGCCAGAGATGAGTAAGACGGGTAACACAATCAACCTAAGACAGAGGCCATGCATGCTGAGGCAAGTGTTCTTGATGATGGGTAAGATATGAATTTGTGCTTCTGCAACATAAGACAAGCCTGGTCTAATTATATAGAAAAGGGGGAGCTGTTGGGAACTGCAGACACTCAAACCCTGAACTTTCTCTGGCCTCTTGTATGCTGGAATACACAACTTGTTTTTCTATTCTTGCAGCTGCTCCGAGCATGAAATCCTCATGAGTTCCTGATAACA
>NC_022009.1:43284244-43303095 GCF_000317375.1 Microtus ochrogaster
CTGTGTGTTCTTTAATCCCCAGGCCCTTGGCTGACCACAGTTCAAGGTGGTACAGGTGACACACTAGCAAAGTTCCACCACAAGGCCCTCCCTGAGGTAAGAACCAAATGTTCCAGCACAGGCACTCACTGAGAACGTTACCCACTCAAATCACAGTGCTTCACTACCAGCTAAGGTCCCTAGGCAGCCCCACACACAGCCATAAAAAGCACTGATGTTCCTGAGGTGGTTTTCATAGTTGGGACACAGCAGATGCACTGGGGAGGAAGCTGCAGAGATGAGTCCACAGAGATGAGCTTACAAACTCAGGAGTCAGATGGATGAGAGTCCTAAGAAGACAAAACCCTCTGAGGGGATGTAGGTTATGGAATGCACTGAGCAAGACTGTAGAACGTCTATGCTCCCTGCACAGCCAGCAACTTGGTAGAGAGCTCCAGCAAGCTTCCTTCCTATCCGTATAGTCTAAAGAACTGCTGGATAGCAAGAATTCTTCTGGAACAACCTAGCGGCAGCAGATAAAAACCCTAACACTGCAGTGAACCTTGTTCAGATGATGATATGGGTAGAGCAAAGATTACACAGTCTGAATCCTCCTCAGAACCCTCAGATTGTCATTTCCCTATTGTGCAAATGAGGAAACAGGCAAAACCAGGTTGCACAATTGGATTCTGAGCCAACAGCCTGCAAGTCCAAGGCACAGCTATAGGCTAGGATAGCCAGTTCCCAGCATGGCTTTTGCTCGCAGCTTGCCTTTCATGTTAGCAGCCCCCACAAATTGTTGCTTGGCAGATAGAGACTCCTGAATGCCCCCCAAGCAAATCTAGTGAGGATGGTTTGTCAGCCTTTAACTATGAAGCCGCTTACCTTCCTGAATCAGAGCAGGATCTGGACCTCCTTCCTTGTCATCTCCAGGCTTCTCCTGGGTCCATGGCTGGCTATTTACCCTGCTGCTTCTGTCCTGCACTCCACACTGCCTCAGTCTGCTTCTCTACTTCTGTAATAAATGTCATGGCCAAAAACAACCTGGAGAGAAAAGAATTTACAACTTCCAGTCCATCATGAAGGGGAGCCAGGGCGGGAATCTGGAGGCAGGAAGTAAAGCAGAAGCTATGGAGAAATGCTGCTGACTTAGCGTGATTCTTATGGCTCTCTCAGCTGTATCCTAGGGTTTTTATTGCTGTGAAGAGACACCATGACCACAGCAACTCTTACAAATGAAGCCATTTAATAGGGTGTCTTACAGTTTCAGAGGTTTGCCAGGTTGTAGTGGCACATACCTTTAACCACAGGACTGAGGAGGCAGAGGCAGGCAGATCTCTGTGAGTTCGAGGCTAATCTGGTCTACAGAGCGAGTTCCAGTAAAGTCATGGCTACATAGAGTGACCCTGTTTCAATAAGAAAAGAAAGAAAGAAGGAAGGAAGAAAAAAGAAAGAATGAAGAAAAGAAAGGAAGGAAGGAAGGAAGGAAGAAAGAAAGAAAGAAAGAAAGAAAGAAAGAAAGAAAGAAAGAAAGAAAGAAAGAAAACAGTTACAGAGGTTACATCATGGTGGGACGTGGTGGCATGCAGGCAGACAAGGTGCTAGAGAAGGGACCAAGATTCTACATCTTGCGGGCAACAGGAAGTGAACTGAGACCCTGGGTGGTATCTTGAGCATATATGAGACTTTAAAGCCCACCTCCACAGTGGCATACCTCCTCCAACAAGGTCACACCTACTCCATCAAAGCCTCACCTCCTAATAGTGCCACCCCCTTTTGGGAATCATTTTCTTTCAAACCACCATATTCTACTCCCTGGCCCCCAAAGGCTTATAGCCATATCATAATGCAAAAATGAATTCAACATAACTTCAAAAGTCCTGTAGTCTATAACAGTCTCAAACTTATTTAAAAATCTAAAGTTCAAAGTTTTTTCTGAGATTCAAGTATTCTCTTAACTGTAATCATCTGAAAAAATCAAAATTAAAAAAAAACCTATTACATGCTTTCAACATATAATGGCACAGGGTATACATTACCATTTCAAAACATAGGGAAGGAGCATGGTGAGAAAATATTGGACCAAAGCAAGACTGAAAACCACTAGGCAAACTCCAAACTCTGCATCTCCATGAAGGATGTCCAAACACTCCTCAGATCTCCCACTCCTTTCAGCTTTGTGGACTGCAGCACACGTCTTTCTCTTGGGCTGGTTCCACCTCCTGTTAGCATCTTTCCTCGACAAGTATCCCATGGTTCTGGCATCTCCAACATCTTGGGATCTCTAAGGTGATCCAGATGTCAATGTCATTTCAGCTTCATGAGATGACCTCTAGAGGCCCCCATTCAGGAACATCCCTGACACATGCCTAACCTCTGTGGTTTTTTCTTAATCACAGAGGCAAATTCTATAACCCCTTTCTTCTATCCTTTATTGTAAAGACAGACCACATGTCTGAAACTATCAAATTCTGATATTTGCTGAGACTGGAACATGGCTCCCTTGTTCTATTGCATCTTCACCAGCTTTCTGTTTTCCATGATTTCCTTCACCCCCTAAGCTTAGCTGTTCTGGAACTTGCGCTATAAACCAAGATGGACTCAATCTCAGAGATCTGCCACCCTCTGTGTGCTGGGATGAAAGGTGTGCCCTACCACACCTGGCTCCAAGTTTTCCTTAATTCCTTTTCATAACTTAGAAATTAAGCCCTGTAGAATCTTGTCCCGAGGTCATCACTCCCTTTGGTCCATTTCTTAATCTGCTTATCCCTTGAACATAGGACTAACATCCATTTTTCTTCCTGATGTTCCTTTTCTCCTCAGCTTGCTCCTTTTCATTATAAATCTTTATAAGCATGAATATTAGTAACCATATGACAGAATCTATACTAGGATTCTTTGAGATTTCCTCTGCCAAAGGAATTAATCCAAACCTCTTCAGGTTAGTCTCAGGCAGGCTCTTTGAACAAGGGCAAAAAGCAGCCACTATCTCCACCAAAATATCACAAAAATAATCTCTAGGCAACATATGAAAATTATTCTTCTCTGAAACTCTTGATTCACAAACCTACAGTTCAGATCATTATCAACACCATTGTCTTCCATGTTCCTACTAGTATGTTCTATTAAGCAGCACTTAAAACTTTCTTAACCCCAAGTACCAAAGTCCAAGTTCTTTGCAACAAAAGCACATGGTTAGTCCTAACACAGCAATACCCGAGTCCCTGATACCAACTTCTCTCTTAGTTAGGGTTTATATTGCTGTGAAAAAAAATCACAACCATGGTAACTCTTATAAAAGAAAATATTTAATGGGGTAGCTTACAGTTTCAGAGGTTTAGTTCATTGTCATCATGGCAAGACATGATGATGTGCAGGCAGACATAGTGCTGGAGCTGAGAGTCCTACATTGTGATTAGCAGGAAATAGGAAGTAGTCTGAAACACTATGTATGGCTTGAACATATATGAGACCTCAAAGCCCACCTCCACAGTGACATACTTCCTCCAACAAGGTCACACCTACTCTGGCAAAACCACACCTCCCAATAGTGCCACACTCTTTTGGAGGCCATTTTCTTTCAAATCACCACAGCCTGCTTTTTTATAGAATCCTGTGGACTGGAGAGATGGCTCAGTGGTTAAGAACACCAATTACTCTTCTAGAAGACCTGTGTTCAATTCCCAACACCCACTTGGAAGATCACAACTGTTTGTAATTCCAGTTTCAGGGGATCCAACACCACCCATGGCAAAGCACCAATGCACGACAGATAGATAGATAGATAGATAGATAGATAGATAGATAGATAGATAGATAGATAGATAGATAGATAGATAGACAGATAGATAGATGATAGATAGATAGTAGATAGATAGAATAGATAGATAGATAGTAGATAGTAGATAGGTAGATAAATAGTAGATAGATAGATGATAGATAGATAGATAGTAGATAGATAGATAGATAGATAGATAGATAGATAGATAGATAGATAGATAGATAGATAGGTGATAGATGGTAGATTGATAGACAGATAATAGATAGACTGACAGACTGATAGATAATAGATAGATGATATATAGAAGATAGATAGATAATAGATGATAGATAATAGAATGATGATGATGATGATGATGATAGATAGATAGATAGATAGATAGATAGATAGATAGATAGATAGATAGATAGATAGGTAGACTTGTCTACAAGCCAATAAGATGGAAGAATTTTCTCACTTGAGGATTCCCTTCCCAGGTAGCCCTAATTGAGTCAAGTTAACAACAAAACAAAAACAAACCAAAAAAAAAAAACATGACCCAGAACACCTACCCAATCCAGTGGCAGATCCTAGAAGTTAGTCACCTATACCCAACGAGATCTTAAACTAGAAATTTATCATCTCACCTCTTTTGATGTGAGTCCAAGACACCATCCTGTCCTCGCCCTCCTGAACAGCTTCAGTGAATAAATGCATGGCTAGATCTTTGTCTGGACTGCAGCTGCTTCAGGATAGTTTTCTAGAAGAGAAGTCGTTGCAGGGAGTAATGAGAAAGATGAGATGATTCCTACTGTGGCAGGTACAGGAGGGGAAAGGCATTTGCATACTGTCCACTGCTGTGGGGGAAACTTACTTACGTGTCTCCTTCCCCCAACCATCTGTGCCCAATCTACATTTACACATTAAACTAGGAATCTGCAATCATAGCACCCAAACATTCTCTAGCCTTTTATGTTTGTAAGATTTGTTTTATTTTTACTTGTGTGCATTTATGTGTATCTGTGTATGGGTATGTGCACATGTGAGTGCAGTGCCTGCAGAGGCCAGAAGAGGGTGGTGGAAGCCAAAGAGCTGGCACTGGAGTCAACTGTCAATCCCTCAACATGAGTTCTGGGAACTGAACTACAGTGTGTGCTCTTAACCACTGAGCCCTCTCCCAGTCCCCTTTTCTAGCCTTTAAAAAGTCAACATTATCCCATACACAGTTTCCATGGTATTACCAAAGTCTCTAGTCCCCTCCTTTCAGGTAGATGGAAATATTTCTTAATGAGAAAGCTCTTCTTCATTCATTTACTCTTTTGTTGCCAAGCAGAAAAGCTGCTGTTAAAACTGCCAACATACATGTCATGAATAATGAGTATTCTCTCCTCATGCATAGTAAAGGGATGCTTCTGCTCCTTTTTTCCCTTTGGATGCTGGGAAGCTTACCTTCCATTTACGGTTTAAGTATACAGTTCTATTTTTGTGAGTGTGCACATTTATTTTATTTTCCAGTCTCTCAGATCCTGGTGTTCTGTTGCTTATTTGTGTCTTGTATGTTTCTTACTGGCCTACTCAGACCCTTGTGAATCAAGGACAAGCACCAATTATTAGTAAAGTATGGAACACAATGACGTGACCATCCAGGCACCTAGCTTTTACCTCTATCTGGGAATCACTAATAATTACACCTAGCATAGTTTTCAAGAGTGGCATTGCCATTATCAGATCAAACACTCAGATTTTCATTTAGGCCCTGATCCACACTAGCCCAGAGCCTTCCAGGGAGAAGAGGGACATATGGTCGGAACATAATACAAATGATCAAACCAAACCCTCAACCATACTCCTAACACAGGCAAAGGCCAGGGGCGTGCTCATTGTGAAAGGTATTGGTGGGGCACGAGACTTCCTGACTACCTCTTGGCTTCCTCTGTTCACTTGGAACCCAGCCATTGTGCATCCTCCTCCATGCTGTGTAGGACATGGAGCAAACACATCCACACTCCATAGGACATGGAGCAGGCACTTGGCAGAATCTTGCTGATAGAGAAGAGACAGGTGAGTGGTGCTGTCCCTACCCCGGGTCTAATTTTTTGGATGAGATGCTAGCCAAGCCTTTGGAGACTGAAGTCTCTAGTGAACCAAAAAGTCTTCCTGGTGCAGGAGCTACACAACATCACTTGGGATTTGAACAGATAAATATCCCTCTATTTGTTCTAAACAGGGCTCCTAGGAGCACAACTGTACTATGGCCTAAGCCAGACATCTCCTATTTTACTGCTTTTTAATTATAAGAGGTTACAAAGATAGGATTACCATTTTTATTGTGGTCTAAAAAATAAACCATAGTAAAGGGAGACATGAGCATGGGGGCCACTTGCTCCAGCTTCCCACTGAGCCCTATCAGTCAACATGGCCTTCCCAGCTAAGATGCAGTGAACTCCATGGCAGGCTGCATTGCCTGGCCTGGAAGTGTGGGCCACCAGGTGGGGACTCAAGAGAGTGGAAGGAATAAATGAACAGGGAGGTGGACAGGTAGTTGGATGAGTGGATATACGGAGAACCTGCTCTGCCCGCTGAATAATTCCTGAAAGGCTAGACTTTTATTTACCGCTAACTTCCCTTAGTATCTGACGTGGCAAAGGGTCTTTGATGTTTATAAAGTGAACAAACTTGTGGGTGGGGGTATGAGATGTTTGAATGAGTGAATCCAGGGAGGTGGGTAGATGGATGGATGGGTGGTTCAGTTGGTGAGTGGGTAATGGATGAATGTTTGGATGGAAGGTTATGTGGATGAATGCATGCATATGTGGATGTATTCAAGAATCAACGACTGGACAAGAGGTGCTTTGGGGCTTTGGAGGTGGTTCCTATTCCTATGTTCACTAGGAATCTACTAAATGACTTCCAAGGATTCCATTCAACTCTAGGATTCTGCTTCCCTATGAACTTGGCTATGTTCTTCCAGCCGCCATGAAGTTTCTCCCTCATCCCATCTGCTGTGTAGTTTCTACCCTCTGCAGACGCACCTGCTCTCCCTCACTTGCCTTCCTGGGGAACCTTCAATCATCTTTGGAGGAGCAGCCCAGTTTCCCCAGCTCCCCTGCCCCCTGGTTCATCTGCTTCTCCCTCTTTGTCACCACTTCATCTGTCGCCCACACTACCTCGTCCTAAAACCCTCCTTATCCTGCTTCTCTTCTTGAGAGCGAAAGACAAGCCAGCCGGAGCCCTCCTTGTGTTCCCACTTTTGACATCCAGCTCAGTCCTGGCTTTGGGAATTAAATTGGTTTCCAGGTTGAGCCTGCTTTGACGTCTTTTAAGCATCCTCGATGGTTTGCAATCAGAATCCGATGAAGCCGTTTTGAAGAATATTCAGGGCAGGCAATTAGTGGCTCAGGCTTCACCTGCACAGAGTCAGCGTTTTCATCCTCCCCGGCTTGAAAGTTACATGAGATTCATTATGTATTTCCATCACATTAACATAAAAAGTCCCATTCATCTAGTTTTATCTCCAAAGCAGACAAGGAAATTTTCTCATTTTAATTGCTGGACCTTGCAGCTCAGAATGGGGTTACTAGAGGTGCCCAGAAACTTCACAGATGCCCAAACCACAACAGGATGGTTGGAAATTTCAGAGACCCTATGATTCATGCCATGGAGGAAGCCTTCAAATCACAACCAGCGAGTAGGGTGTTCTGTTCTCAAGGCTTTCTCTCTCTCCCAGTGTTTGGAGTCCAGGAAGCCCACATCACCCTTGGGGGCTTTCTGTCTGAAGGCAAAAATAATTCCTTCCTGTTGTCTTTACTATACAGATAAAGAAACAGAGACCCTGTAAAGGGAAGGGATTGACCTGAGATCATAAAACCAGTTATCAAGGAAACTGGTAGGAAATGGATCAAACTCTCGCATTGCCCTACTCTGTCCTCAATTTGTCAGTGTAAGCCAGCTACTCATCGGAGGAATTTCTATGACTCAGCCTGATCATTTGTTTCCATAGCTCAAAGAAGGGGGTGTCTCTCCAAAAAGAGCTCACTCCGTGAGTTATTGGAAGACACTGGAGCATTTCAGTTTGGCTATTCACAGAGGTCTCTGGGCAGGAAACACCAAGGCTCAGAAACCTGTTTCTAAGCCAACTGGGGGAAAGGCTGTAGAAAAGGAAAACTTCCAATCTGGAAATTCTTGTCTCTTAAGCTCTAGACCCAGTTCCCCAAACCTAGTCATACTCCATGCGGCATCCAAGGCAACAGTTCAAAATGTTCTTCTTGTCCAGCAGGGTGACAGGTTCTTGGGAGGATGCTGACTTGCGTGGGGTGAAGACAGGATGGAGAGAAGCACAGCACCCCTGTTCTCCTGACATCTCTGAAGGTGGAACCCCCAGCGCACCTCGGCGACAAAGCCCATCTATTTCCCTTCACTGCTCCCTCCCAGTGAACGCTCAGCTCATGACAGCCTGAGGGCTTGCAGGGCGATTTCAGGTGAAAGTCCCTTGGAGATCAGGAAACTTGAGAACAGGTCAAGAACCCTGGGGACCCTTCTTTCTTCTCATGTAGCTCGGGTGCGTTCTGGTCCTTGCTTGTGGAGAAAACCCTGTGTTCACCCATGTAGACGTACCTAGAACTCTGCCTTCCTCCATGCAGCTGCTCTGGGCTCAACCTGGGAGAGCCAAGTTAAGGGTCATTCCCTACGCAAGGTTTGACTTTGGTGAACCCCCAAAGAGAGTTTCTTTCACTATACTAACAACCAACCTAAGAGAAGAGAAGAGAAGGGAGACATCCTGTGAGACAGTCAGAGAGGCTGTCTGGCCTAGAACCCTCGTTCTGCACTTGGAAAACCAAAAGTATCTGCACAGAACGGCTGGCAGGGGTCCTGTACTCTGGTGCCCAGCTCCTGAGCGTACCTGCCTGCCTGCCTGCCTGCCTGCCTGCCTGCCTGCCTGCCTGCCTACCCTCTTTCTCTCCTTCCTCCCCTCTTCCCTCCCCCTTTCTCTTTATTTCTCTCTCACACATGATCTTGCTATGCACCCCAAGCTAGCCTGGAGCTCATTATTGGAAGCCAGGTTGGCCTCGAACTTAAGACCCTGTTGCTGCTTCCAGAATGTTGAGCTTACAAGACCCCACCATAATTAAATATTTCCAGTCAAAACAAATACAAGTCATTTCATGTGGTTCGACCTGGAATTGAATTGAGCTCAAGAGTCTGCAGGTGACCGGAAGTTCTCTGAAGAAGCTGCATCTACTAACCTCACCACAGGGTCCTTGGCGGTGACTGAATAGAGCTCGTGGCATGGACAGTCCATCAAGATCAAAATTATCTTTGGCCGTCTTAAACTACGCTTCATAGCCGCTTCCGTTTTCTGTTTTGGTTTGTTCCTTGTTTTGTTTTAGATGAGGTCTCACTATGTGCACACATTGTGTATAGCCAGGGCTTACTTAGAACCTGGTTTCCAAACCTCACCGCTTCGCAAACTCCTCCTGGCCACGGGCTTAAGGTGTGGGTCAGGAGGGAAACGGAGAAAGACCTTCAACCCCCCCCCTTAGAAATCAGCTGACCATTACCCACCTTTAAAAGACACAGAAAAGGACAAGTTTGGAGATCAAGTTAAATGTCCCAATTTATTTTCATAACTTGAAACCAGAACAAACTTGGTTTTGAACAAGCGTACAAATGAAATGGCAGACACATGCTGAACTCAACATTGTGACATTAAGGGGAAAAAAAAAGAGGTCCAAAATCTTGTACAGAGAAGAAAAGGAACAATCAATATTTTCCTAAGCCGTATTGAAATGACCTCCTGTCATCTCAACGTTTTATCCATAATTAAAAAAAAACAAGTGCCTGTTTTTAAAACAGAGCACAAATACCAAGCAATAATAAATAGCTCCAAACTTGTTGTAAGAGACAAACCCTCTAGGCAAACAACAAAAGCTCATACGATAAGTAATAGAAAAGGTAATAAAAATATTTCGCCTCGCCAGTACAAAAGCAAACAGCTGAAATCAATGTGCCTTTGCTATGCAGGGCTGATACAGAGAGCACCAAAATCACGGATTCACCTGCGTTCAACAAAACCTCGGACGGAAGGGTCAGGTGGAAGGCTGTTCACCTCGGGGTTCACATTTTGCTTAAAGTAAGCCAGTCTCCTCTCCCCTCCCCCTCCCAGGATGACCCTCCAATGGCAAGTGGCAGGTTCGAATTGGGGGCAACTTTGGGTAAAGTCTTGGCAGTGTTGAACCCGACCTGAGGTCGGTTGGCTCACCCATGCTACAGCCCTTTGACTGGGTCACCTGCTCCAGGGAGGTGGATGGGTTGGTTTTTCTCTTTGATAAGAGAAGCAAAATTCTCTTCTCTCTGCACTGGGCAGAGACAGACAATCCTTGTGCTTTAGGATGGCTTAGTCCTGGCATTCTGGTGAGCTGGTGAGCGCTGGCTAGCTTTTATGAGCACAGGAGAACCACACAGAGGCTTCCAGGCAGCTAACAGGGCAGCGCAGGGGCAGGGAGGTGGGAGGACTGGACCTTGGGGCAAGCATACGGGACACTGAGACCTAGGCGTGGCATCCCACTCGGCCCCCATCCTTGAGCTTCGCAAAGGCAAGTCAAATGGGAAACAGTGAGACAGACATTGCATTCGAGGGACCTGCCTGGAAAGATGCACGGCCATGCTTTCATAACCTGAAATGATGGTTTCTTACGTTTCCTGAAATTTAAAAAAAAAAAAAATGGCTTCCTGATATAGATATTTTTGAGAAGTGTATTATTCCCTCATCCAATAAACAACTGCTACTTGGCTTTAGAAAAAGGGTTGGTGGGGAGGGGACAAAGAGGGGGAGGAAAATTAAGGATGAAATGAACAGACTAGAGGATTGGCGGAGACTGGAGGAGGGTGGAGAGGGAGCGCGGAAGGGGAGAATGATGAAAAGGCACAGAATTCCTTCATCCCAAGCCCTCACCATTCTGAAACCGATGGAATTGCAGAGGAACGCAGCAAAGCCGAGAAGGAAAGCGAGCGAGTGGACACTCTCCGTGACAGAAGGACCTGTGTTTGAGGCCCTCCTCAGTCCCTCCTGCACCAGTCTCAGTGGCAGAGGCTCCCCTGAGCCCAGCTGCTCCTTCCAGAAGCTTTGCTTCATCCAGGTCTGCTCAAGGGCAAAGGCAGCTGTGGATTCTCTCTCTGCTCTTGAGGGTGGTCAGGGGGCAGAGGGGGCAGCCACAGTAGCCACAGCAGCGTAGGGAGGTGACCTGGCTCTCTCACCCCTACCCCTGCCACCCTTCCCATCTGCTTGTGGCCGCACCAAGGAGGCCTGAAGCAAAGTTCGAGCATTCAGATGCCGAAGCCAATTCGGACAGAATATATACAACTAAAATGACTTGTGAACCAAAGATTTGACTCTTTACTTTTGTGTCTTTTTCTTTTTCTTGGAGGTTGTCAAACAACCCTTTTTTATCTCCTGTACAAGAGGACTTAACAAGACAAATGTGGGTGAGGTTTTTTGTTTGTTTGTTTGTTTTGTTTTGCAATATTTTATCCTGCCAAATTAAAAAAATATATTATGGCAGCCTGTTTGTTTTTGGTTTTTTTTTTCTTTTTATTTCCAAATTCACTAACAAAAAGGTACATTAAATCCCTTTAAAAGGACAAGCTTACAGTTAAAAAATTACAAGCTCCGGTAAAAATACAGCGAGCGCCTACATCATATGAACCGACCGATATATCCATTCCAGAGGGGGGGGAGAGAAAAATAAGCACAGGTCAGAAATGGGATTTGTTTTCTGCAAAGCAGTAACAATAGTAAGCACTTTTTTTCTACATACTTTTTCTACACGGTGTAGCAATCCCCTTTTAATCCCCAAATACAAGTTTCTATACATTTGTTTTTCGAAATAAAAATTCAACACCCAAGGCAGAAAAAAATGTCCTAAAACTCCGACTTTACAGTTACCATGACGACAGATTTCATAGACCCACCATTTAAAACTTACTGCAACGGTTTCAAGGAAAAGAAAAAGGACTTTTTTTTTTCTCATTTTGTAAAATGCCCAGGCATTCTCAATTATTACAAATACTGGTCCACTTTGACAGTAATCAAGAAATTTCAATATATATAATGTATACTAAAACCCCGTCACCAAAAGAAAACAATATACACATAGCCATGGTGGCTTTTTCTGTATAACCTATTAAGCAAACTTTGAAAATAAAATAAAATTAAAAAAGATCGCTCCAACACACATACACACAATTTCTTTTACCCTTTTATGTATCCAATACTGTAAACGTGTTTTTAAGACAGAGTGCACTAAATTTAAATTTAGGGAAAAAAATTAGCCATTGTTCCTGAATTGTTTTGTTGTTTGTTTTTTCATTCAACGATATCGGCTTGTGTCACTTGAGTTTTAATTCAGCAGTAAATCACCTCCACTCCACATCTAAGCAGCGTTGTCCCAAAAACAAAAGGGGCTGAAAACAATTCGGCAAATGGATGCCCAGGGCTGTGCTGGGGTTATTTCTTCATTTGATTGGGTCTTATGGCATTTTCATGTCCTCTATCTTCAACTGGGAATTTTTTTTTAATTGAAAGTAAATGTGGCTTTGTTTCTAAAGAATGTACTTTTCTTGTTTGCTTTTTAAAGTCTTTTCATCTCAAAAAAAAAAAGAGTTTTGCATTTGTCTCAAGAGACTCAAATAGGAAGATCAGTTTTCAAGGCACGCGCATCAAATTGAATGGCAGTAGAGAAACTGTCCAATAAATTATTTAATTTTGTTCTTTATAGTGCCAGTATTGTGAATGCCACGCTTAGCAATACTGACACTCAATCTCAGCTGTCCCTTACAGTTTAACCCACCTCTGGGCCAAAGACAAGAATATGCTGCAATTTCTTGTTTAGAAGCCATTTAATTTAAATGCAAACAAAAGCTTTAAAGTGCGGGTCAACAGAATTCAAACATCAAATCCGAACAAGTCCAATGTATAGGATGTCCCAACTAATTGGAGGAAGGAAAAAAACAAAAATTAACAATGGGAGCAGCGTGGGGCACCTTGGATGGTACTCCTCCCAGCTCCTCCAGCAAGAAACCAACAGGCAAGATTTCCCTGCCCAACAGTGCTGCCAGCACTAGCCAAGGGGCCCTGGAGGTAACTCCCTAGGTCATCATCAGGGCCAGTTGTCTGCTTGGGACATGGCCAATTACCAACCACTGTAGCAATGGACATCTGGGATTTAGCTGTAGGCCGGGGAGCGAAAGAGTGAGAAGCCTAAAAGAACATTGTTAAGTCGCTTCCTGCCACCACAGGCCACCACTGTCTACCCAGTAGGTACCCTCAGCCCATTTTATACAGCCAAATCTACAGCAAAGGGCAGAGATACACTAAGCTCCCCAGAAAAGGGCAGTATCTCCTGGTAACACACAATTGCAGGAGGCTGAGGCTGTTCCTAGAGCCACCTGGGAAAGTTTCTCGGGGTCCCGAGTGCAGGAGAAGCTCGCTTGCCACACGCCCCTCCCTCCAAGTTTTCCTTCCTAACATGAAAGTTGAATTGCACACAGAGAAGATCTCTGCGACTCAGGAGGACATCAGTGCTAAATCTCCAATCGGATGCTAAAACAAAGTGCTACAATGTTAAAGATTGTAATCCGCTGTACATCCACCTCCCAAAAAAAAAATTTTTTTTGAAAGTCACGCCCACCCCGAAAAAAAAAAAAACCCACATGCCACTTTTTATTTTTTTTTTTTAATTTCAGGACAAAAGTAAATGATGAAAAGGCAAACAACTTTAAAAGTCATTTAAGTGTTGGCTTCTTGACAAGAAATTACACATGCTTAGCTTAAATTTCAAAAAAGCAGCACCCCCCCCACACACACAAAAATTATAATTTAAAAGATAGCTTCCCTCTACGTCACTTGCGAGTCATTGCTCAAACTACTACTGGGTTATTAAAAAATGAAGGGATGGATACCCAACGAAATCTTTTAAAGGAATTTAAACAGAAATAATAATAATAATAAGTACCTGCACATACATGCCAAAAAATTACAAAACCCAATAAATACAGAAAATATTGCACAGTTAAAAGGCTCCACAATTTTTTTTTTTTAATTTTTACTGCCTTAATCAACCCTCAGGTTTCCATAGGACTTCGCAGACACAGGTTAGGTTGGACTGCCGCCTCCCTGGGCCCCGGGGACACAGAGGCCAGTCCGGTCACGGGTCCCATTGGCGATGATT
The DNA here is from genome assembly GCF_000317375.1 of Microtus ochrogaster. Classification (NCBI taxonomy): domain Eukaryota; kingdom Metazoa; phylum Chordata; class Mammalia; order Rodentia; family Cricetidae; genus Microtus; species Microtus ochrogaster. Next base: position 43,298,210 of record NC_022009.1, read on the forward strand.
GGCAATGGTCACGCTGTACAGACGCACGCGGTGCCCCCCTGCACACGCGCTTAGCTCCTCTCGGCCTGCTCGATTTTGACATCATTAGTCAGCAAGTGTTCACCGTGCCACTTTTTCATGTGTTTCTCCAGGGTGCTGTAGACGCTGAAGGGCATCTGGCAGATGTCGCAGCGGTACACCTCCTTGCCGATCTGCCCATGCGTCTTCATGTGGCGCGTGAGCTTGCTGCTCTGCGCACACGCGTAGTTGCACAGCTCGCACTTGTAAGGCCGCTCTCCGGTGTGGCTTCTCCGGTGCACCGTCAGGTTGCTACAGTTCTTGAAGACCTTGCCGCAGTACTCGCACGTGTCGCTGCGGCGGCCCTCCTTGGAGCTCGGCCGCCCAGGACCAGGGCCACCCAGGTGAGGCGTGCTGCCCCCGCTCGCTGTGCCGCTGCGCCCCGATAGCCCACCATCCAGCAGGTCCCCCGGCGGCGTGGAGAAGCGCAGGCTACCGTTCTCGGACGAGTGCTCGGACGACGTGGCGAAAGGTGACTGGCGCGCGTCCGTGAAGCCCAGGAACGGGTCCTTCATGAAATGGCGTGAAGCTGCGTAGCCCACAAGCCACTGCGAGTACACGTTCTCGGATGGGATGAGCGCGGCGGGCGGTAGCTCCAGGTCCTTCTCCACCTTGATGCGCTTGGCCGCGTGCAGCGCAGGGCCACCAAGCCCAGGGCTGGGCAATGGTGCAGGCTTGCGTGGGAAGAGAGCAGGAAAGGGCTCTGCGCCTGGTGCAAAGGCCCCACCACGCCCGTTCACCGCACCCGGTGCACCTGTGTCCCCACAGCCACCAGCACCCGTATCACCCGCATCACCTGCACGCTTCAGGAAGGCTCCACGCTTCTCCCCATACTGTGGCAGAGCGCCCAGCCCCGCGTCCTCCATCACCTTGCCCAGTGCCAGCGCTTTCTCATCCGCCAGCGCTGCGGCTGCGGCACCTGCACCTGCCACGCCGGGCACGCCACCCCCGTTTTCACGGCCACGACCCAGCTCCGAGTCCATACTGAAGCTAGACTCAGGCCGGCTCTCATTCTCCAGCAGCAGTTCCTCTTCTTCCTCCTCCTCGTCCTCGTCGTCCTCAGGCTCGGGGCCCAGTGATGGGTCGCTCTCGTGGTGACGGAAGTCGCCATCAGCCGCTTTGAGGTCTCCAGGCAGCTCGCTGGTGCCTGGCTCTGGGGAGCTGGCAGCCGACAGTCCATCATCAGAGCGGCCGGCCAGCGAACCTGCCTTGTGCATGTGCGTCTTCATGTGGCGCTTGAGCTTGCTCGCCTGCGAGCACGCGTGGTCGCACAGCTGGCACTTGTAGGGCTTCTCGCCCGTGTGGCTGCGCCGGTGCACGATGAGATTGCTCTGGAATTTGAAGGTCTTGCCGCAGAACTCACAAGACTTGCTCTTGGCGGGAGGCTGTGGCGGCGGCGTGCCCGCAGGCATGGGTGGCAGCGGTGGCGTGCTGAGAAACGGGGACTTGGGGCTGGGCTGGAAAGGGTTCAGCAGCCGGTGCATAGGGTTGCCACGGCCTGGGGACACAGGTGGCGGCGTGGAGCTGTTGCCAGCCAGTTCTCGCAGCCGCCGCGAGAAGTCCATGGCGGGAGAGTCTATGGCCATGGGGTTCAGGCGCATGACTCGGTCGAAGGCACTGGGGTGCTGGGCCACGAGCCCCATCTCCTCTGCACTGAGGCGGTGTGGGTCCAGGTGATGGCGCGGCGGTGGGCTGAAGAGCGGCGGCGTACCTGGCAGGCGGCCCTCGCCGAAGCCGGGGTGGTCCCGCAGAATGGGGCCCGTCATGCGCAGCAGGTTGAAGGGGTTGCTGTCCCCAAGAAAATTCATGAGTGGGGACTGCGCTACGGCCTCCGGTCCGAGCGGAGGCGGGATGGTGAGCCTGGGCGTGAGCGAGCTGCTGGCTGGCCCGGGCTCCAGGTAGATGCGGAAGCCGTGCGTGTTCTGCGCATGCTGCAGCAGAAACCAGGCGCTGTTGAAGGGCTGCTTGCATGTTGTGCAAATGTAGCTGGAAGGCTCATCTTTACCTGGGGAAACACAAAGGAGAAAAGCAGAGCGTGAGCAGCTTCCAGGAAGCTGGGGTACCCACAGGGTGGACAGGCCTCACTGCGTCCACCCACATCGCTGAAGACAAGATCTATGGGCAGACCCAGGGAAGCCTTGGAGTCATTCGTGCAGCAGAGGGGTAGACAGGCCTCACTATGACCACCCAGACGGCAGGAAACAATGGGATTTATGAGAAGGCCCCAGGACTCCAGGGACTCACTTTTGCAGCCTAGAAGTGGACAGGCCTCACTGCGTCTACCCAGACAGCAAGGGACAACGGGATCTATGAGCAGGCCCCAGGTCACCAGGGAGTAGCTTGCATTCAATAGGACTGGCTTTGCTTCCCTTAAAAGTGTTCATCTTTTCATCATTTTGGGGACCAGAGGGGAGGGAATGACAATGGTTACATTATGTAAAAGCCAGCCAAGGTAATAAAGCTCACCTCTTCGCCATCTAGACCAGGGTTTTCGACTCTGTCACTGTTGACATGTAGACCCCACCCTCATAATTCATTGCTGGGTGAAAAGGAGGTAGAAGGCCTCACAGAGTAAATGCCAATATCCCCACCCTCCACTGATGCGCACAGGAAAGTATACACGTCATAAAAAGTCTCCCGTGGGATAAAAACTCCACCTTATCCTCCCCTTGGGGACTACTGACTCCATTGCTTTGCAAACTTAATTTTTTTTTTTAACAGAAATTGCTATGAAGCTAGCTCTGTGGTAGAATCTATGGATGAGGCCTTACATTCAATTCCCAGTGCTGCTAGAGACAGACATCCAGATAGCGCTATGATACCTCGCCTACATTTGAGATTTTAGCCACAGGAAATTTCTGTGTCATGGGCCAGTATCTGTGCAGGAAATACTGTCCAATAGAAACCCAGATATGTGAAGCAAGACTAACGCAGTTCAGAAGTCTGCTGTTCTGTGAAAGCCACCCTTACCTATGGCCTCACACACACACACACACACACACACACACACACACACACACACACACACACAGTGTGGAAATCAGCTCCACAGTCCCTGAGGAGGGCAGAAGGTGGGAGATGGGGCTTTAGCCTAAAAGAGTGGTTTGAAGTCTTCCGCCAGAAGACAAAGGAATGAGAGGAGGTGGCCAAATGTGACAGCAGTCAGGACGGACAGCCACACGTGTTGATTTGTTACAACCGGCTCGGGTGACACCAGTAACAAATGCTAGTGGACACTAGTGGCCCCAAGCCAAAATACCATGCACATGTCAGTTCCCGGGGCAGTCGTAAGATGGAGGCTGGACCTTTCGTCTGTGGTAGTTGACCTCGATGTGAGGCCGCATTCTGCCTGCCAGAACCTTCCTAATGCTTTAGATGAGTAAGACAGGCGTGGACAGGCCTGTCTGCCTTCATCGGATGCAGCGGCTCAGAGGGGGTAAGAATAGGCCTCTCATTCCAGACCTGGCACAAAGCATGGCAACCTCAGCCTCGAAAAGCCCCTCTCCTCTGTTTAAACTTGCCTGTATCAAAAAGGCACCAAGTCAAGAGTTTCAAACTCCCGAGCAAAGCCAAACATGAACAGTTACCACGCCCCGCAGCAGACAGCGCCACAGGCACGGACCTGACAAGCCCCCATCTTTGCTTACCCCAGCCTACCCAGGGACTTCTATAACCCTGGGTAGACAACACTTCCACTTCCACTAATTACATCTCCTAGTTGGCTGTATCCCTTGCTGGGTATCTACGTTCTGAAAAGTCTGTCTCGGCCTCGGTTTCCAATGTGTGCCTAAGTCAGGCCTCCAGGGCCCACGGGAAAGTACTATGCCATTGTGGGGCAGGACTGGGATTCCCTCTGACCGTGGCATCGGCAGGCCCAGAGCAAGCAGCACTGGAATCAGAGACATGCTTTTGCAAGGCAGGGATTATCCCACAATCCCCTGATAGTGTATCTGCGGGTTTGGCGTGGTAGGAAGTAAAGCAGAGAGAAGGAGGGGAATAAAAGAATCCTGAAGTCCAGCGCCATTCTGCTGTCTATGTGTGTTCCTGTGTGCAGAGAAGTATGCGTGTGCATATACATGCTTGTGATGGCTAGAGGGCAGCTTCGGGTGTCCTTCCTCACCAAGTACCATTTTAGCGTTTTGGAGACAGGGTCTCTCCCAGGGACCTTGGGCTCACAGACTAGGCTAGGCCGGCTGGCCAGCATGCCCCAGAGATCCTCCTCTGCCCACCTCCCCAGCACTGAGAATACAAGTGAATGACTCCACCCCTTGCTTTGTATGTGTATCTAGGGATTAGACTTCGGTCCTCATACCTACGTGGCACGCCTTTGCAGAAAGCCACCTCTCCAGGCCTCACCCCAGTTTTGCAAACTGCCGCAGGAGCACTGGGGATACAGCGCGATGGTAGAGTGCTGGCCTAGCAGACATGAGCTCCAACGGACAATCCCCAGTCCCAGCCCCTCCGGCCAAACAAAGTAGCAGGAAAACAAAAAACCAATCAGGGAAAGCAGAGGCTATTGCCCTCTCCAGGTGTCCCAGCCTGTCTAGATGGGTCTGTAATCCACACAGGACCCCGAAAAGGGAGTCTTCCATCTTAACCGAGTGTCACAAGGCCTGGGCAGCCAAGATGCTCAGGATCAGGGCCTTCCTTCAACTAACAGAGGAGCAGTGCCTCCCAAAGTCCTGACCCCCCCCCCCCATGCTCAGCTTATTAGCTAATGTGCTTCAGGGACAGGATGCCCTGCCTCAGACAGCTCACACGGAGCTGGCCAGAAGACAGATTAGACTCCTTCTCACACTGTGTGTGTGTGTGTGTGTGTGTGTGTGTGT
>NC_022009.1:43303195-43326458 GCF_000317375.1 Microtus ochrogaster
TGTGTGTGTGTGTGTGTTTCATAAGAAGGTAAATACAAGCCCCTTTCCGACACTTTGGAGCTACTAACACAAATGAAATACCACGTCCTAGGAGGTCACAGTTGTTTCTGTAGCCTTCTCTGGGCCCCAGCCACTCTAAGTAATGGATTTATGGCACATGGCTGCTGAGGTCTGGGGTGTTCTTAAGCTGGGCCCCATTGCTTCTCAGTGTCTCCATTTCCTCAAGAAGCTGTGAAGCACTTCCTGCCTCATTATCTGGTGGCCACACATTTTCTAGATTGTTCTAAGGATATCAGTCAAGCAGTAGGCTAGCCAACAAATACAGAAGCCCAAAGCCGATTAGGTAGCCAAAATAACTGAGTTACTTCTTGAAGTAGCCAAAATAACTCAGATACTTCTTGAAGGTATGTAGGGGTGTGTGCCACCGCTATAGCTAACTGTGGGGAGAAAGAGGGCTGCTTGCTTGTCAAGTCAGATCTTGGGGCCATTTGTCACCCCAGGGTGAGAGTTATCTTTATCGGAACCCCTAAATGTCACTCCATAGAACTCCAAGATTCGCTGTAGGCAGCAGCCTTCCCAGTACCTGAAGGAGGAAAAGTCTCCCAGCATTTGAAGGCCCTCCCTAGACAACTCTCTTTCCAGCCACCCCCTTCTTTTTTTAAAATAAAAATGTTCATTTCCATATGATGACCTCATGACTCTCTCTAGCCTAGAAATAGCCCTGAGCACAAGGCTGTTCACTGTAAGAACGGAACCGTGTCAGAAAGGCTTTGACGAGCCACTTGGAACATCTCTCTCTTCGAGAACTGAGTAAGTATGTTCCAGACGTAGCACACGCACGGACAGCTGGCTTTTAGACGTGACAGAAGAGCCTTAGACACCAGGCTGCTCTGACTCAGGGCTGGCCTCGGCTCATCCCGAACTTTCCCTCACTGTCCCCTCCTCTCAAACTCACAGCCACCTGCCCACAGGTGTTCTGGATGTCGTGTAGTAGGAGGTGGCTGCTTTGCTAAAGAACTGGACAGGGTCCCCTGGCCTCACACAGCTGCTGCGGCTGCTGCTAAAGATCCCAAGCGCTAGGTCCAGATTACTTCAGAAGCACCGGTCCTGGCCTACAGACCTAGAAATGCCAGCTGCATTTGCCTCACTAAACCACACAGAGCAATCCAGAACCTGGGGCCCCGCCCACCGTGTCTGTCCTTGCTTCCTCCCTCCTTATTTTCATGGATCTAGAAAGCACACATGACGCCTTCTTTGTTCTTACAGCTAGCAAGAGTCTTGTCTTACCATTTTCAAATGCAGACTCTTACCCCAGATCTGTGCTGACCAGAGGCCCCCACACTCGGGAGCATCACTGAACGTGTGTGCTTTGCTCCCTAACGGGTCTACCAAACAAATGACGTCACTTCTCTGAGTCTTGATTCCCAGGTACTAAAACAGAAAGAGTACACCTGCCTCCAGGGGTGGGGTGGCGGGAGGCGGTGAGGTCCTTCCTGCCTCTGTAAACTGTGCATTGCTGTATAGATGTAGCAGTACGCATTATACATTTTGGGTTTCATCACCCATCCTTGTATGTGGTTATGGGTGTTTCGGGGACGCCTTTTGGTTTAACTGTTGGTAATAAGGCCTGGATGAACTGCAATGCAGCTTGACTTGAAAACAGCAACTCCAGAGAGAAGTCTACAGATGTCGGGAGGTACTTCTGTCCACGCAGGAGAATTGGCCCCAGGCTTCCTGGACCCCTCAGTAGGCCACAGCACCACACAGCAGTTTGGCATTTCCACTGCCTCGGCTCGTGCCATCCCACCTCCGAGGGAAGCTAGGCAAGGATCATAAGCATGCTAGATCATAAGCATGCAGTTTAAAGAATCGAAGTCACAGGCAGGAAGTGGCAGGGCCACACCCTCACCATCTTCCCAAGCCCTGTACAGGACCCTAGTGGCCTCTGTGCACAACCTGCCAACCGCAGGGTCTGTCACCCCTTCCGTCCATGTAGAGGTCAGTTTCACAATAACAGTGCTGTCTCAGGGAGGGGCACTGATTATCCTTGGACGGCCGCTGTTAGGCCTATGTTCACCCTAAGCTGGACGAGCGGAGCCATTTTTCAGAGTCAGAGAGCCTACTGGGAGCACGTGCTACTGGGGGCCTTGTGAAGGGACCACATGACACTGAGATGACTGAACGTGGGACATGAAGTTTTACCCCTGGATGCCTCTCAATGATCATCCTCACCCAGTACCCAAGCAGAAGGCCAGTTTAGCCTCATCACCTACCAACCACAACCGTTAAGAGTGCTGTCTCCACAGCGTCACAATGGCAGTAAGTACAACCATTATTCAGGTGACATAGAGGCCCCATGTTTATTTAAAAACCGCCTCCCAGCTGGGTGGTATTAGCACACACCTTTAATCCCAGCACTCAGGAGGCAAGCGGCAGGAATACGTCTGTGAGTTCAAGGCCATCCTGGTCTACAGAATGAGTTCCAGGACTGGCTCCATAGCTACCGAGAAACCCAGTCTAGAGGTGTACTCCGACGGTAGTACGCTGGCCTAGCATGCATGAAGCACACCCTGCCGGATGCCAAGTCGCTCAATCAGCCCTCAGTCCTGGGAGGTGGAAAGTGGGGTGGAGGAATGACAGAAGGAGCCACGGACAGTAGGAAATGTCTAACGTGAGCCAGGGATGAGCTAAGAACCCCAGAGGCCTCACGCAACACTCTCCCAGCTCAGAAAGCACAACCTGCCAGCAGTGCTGTTTCACAGATGACGAAACCGAGGACTGGAAGAGATAAAGGGATCCGCCTGATGTCCCACAGCGGGCAAGTGGCAGGGAGATACTGTCCTGATAAAAGCTGCTCAAGAGAGAAGTGTCCAGAGCTCGGGTCCCTAGAGTGGGGATAGGGCACCTATGTCTTCCATCCCAGCTTATGTGCAAATAAGAAAAGTCAAGATATGTTGCTTTGGGCTATAATTATGGTAAATGTGCTCAGCTGATTGGCTCCGGAGAACGGAGCAGATCCACAAGTGACCCACAAGCAGGGTATGATGGCATGGTAGCTGTGACAGCAGCTGTGGGGGTGGGGTTATGTATGATCGCTGACACTTTGTGATGGCCTCAGTCAAACAGACAGATCCATCTGTTGGAATCCTCTTTGGCCTGTGCTTCAGACAGCCTTGAGCAAACACAGGGAGCCTGGGCCTCTGCTGCTGTCTGTGGGTCCCTGCACACAAGAGTTTGAGCAGTGGGAACCGGACGGGGCAGGGCTGAAAACAGTCAAGCATAGACCTTTCCCTCAATGACCTGACGCCCTGTGAGTGCTTGGTACTCCTCCTGAAGCTAGATACATGCAGCTCTCAGTCCAGGGGAGCTGGAGGTTACCTTGTAACTATTTCCTGAAAAGTAAGAGTTATGGAAGTGGGGAGATGGCTCAGTCAGGAAAGTGCTTGCCTCTAACAAAATATCCAGGCTCAAGGAGGCATGTCAGGAATCCCAGTGTAGGGAAGCAGAGTCCGGAGGCTCCTGGGCGCCCATTCACCAGTTAGCCTACCCAGGTCGGCAGTTTCTAGGTTTGTCAAGAAAGTTTGAGAAGTAGATAATATTTGAGGTTGTCCTCTGGCCTCTAACACATACACACCCATACACATGAGTGTGCACACATGTGCATGCGCACACACACACACACACACACACAAACAGGGTTGTATGAGTGGTGCTGGGGGAAGTTTCAGGGTACTAACAGAATATCCACAGGCTTGGCTACATTGGGGGGGGGCGCTATAGAATCTGCATCGCACTGGCTTCTGTCCTACGCTACCATAATAACTGCACACTGTGACCAGGTACAGAAGAAAGCAATGCCAATGCAGGCACGTGACTAGCTTTGGACTATCTATGTAGACCCCATCTTGTGGCTGGATTCCGAGTTGAGTGCTGGGACTGCAACCCCCATAGTGGTGACCATCGTAGGTGCAGATTTGAGTGCAGTCAAGTTGATGGACATCCATCGGGGAGGTTCGGGGTTCTCATTAGGAAAGGGGAAGCCTTGTTGGGGTTGTTTGTTGTAGTCAACTGCCAGGACAGGGTCCTCTACCCTCTACTTCCTGGGTACAGTACACAGCAGGCGACTCAGGAGACACCAAAAAGGTACAGCCTACACCAGCCACCATATTCTGTGTGTTTTCCCAAGGAATGTGCCACAGAAAGTGTCACCACCAGGTTTCACGGAGTACCTGTCTTCTGTTCCCAACTGTGACTCCTCACAATCAGGCCCACTTCATGCTGGTCACCATGCTGGATCAACATTCTCTGACCTCAGCCTTGCTATCTCGAAATCACACAAAGAAGAAGAGTTTTGACCCAAACTCCTTAGGAAAAAGAAATCAAATCTCGTCACAGGTCAATGGGCCCTACAGTCTCACAGCTTGTTAACTGGAAAGCCAGAATTCGCGCTCAGATCTGTCTGACCTGGGTTCGCTCCGGGTCAGTGCCAACTCTACTGTCGCCGGTCCTGAAGGGGTCGTTTCACCTATGCCAGGGAACACCAGACAGCTGGGCAGGAAGGGAAGCCAAGTAGTGAGGGTTCAAGTGCAGAAAAGGGCCAAGAAGAAAGAGGTGTGCCATTGAGAGAATCTTGCTCTCTCTCCCTGCGAGGAACCGGTGCGGCAGAGATGACCATGTGGCTTCATCTACCAGGTGTTAACACACCCTGGGAGAAAAAACTCTGTACTTACCACCCCAACCACAGTGGCAAACCAACCGCCGCACGGCCGACTCAAGAGCCAAGTCTTACTGGAAATGTGACTCTTGCTCCCCTCCCTTCCAGGAGGCCACAGGCTGGGGTATGGGCATAGTGGCCAGTGAAGCCTCAGACCCAGAAGACTGTCAGGCTGAGCTGAAGCTGTTAAAGGACTTCAGAGACACTGAGGGAGGACACAGAGAGATTCGGGGTGGGGCTGAAAGCCAGACCCGAGAGGACCAGAGGTGCTGAGGTGAGGGAGATGGGCCTGCAAGGTAGACTTTGTGAGGACAGGCAGCCGTGATGGAGGACACAGCTCTGCCTGCTGGAGAATGAGGGGGAAATGGGAGATGCCACAGCCACCCCACAGAATCCAGAAGTTTTACATTCCAGAGCCATGGACGCTGGGCTGGCCCCACCCACCCACTCAGCCTCCCAAAACCACTAAATACCAAATGTGAAGAATCCATCTGTTCCCAGGAGTTCCATATCCAAGGTGGCACTATGTCTGGAAACCCAGAAACTGTACCTATGTTCCCAGCACCCTTTAACCTTGTGTTGGCCCCTCCCTTTTGCTCTCTCTGCACTCCACAGAAGTATAAAGGTAACCCAGGATCCCCGAGCATCCGAACATGGGCTGCTTCCATGGAGACACAGTCCAGCAAGACCTTGGTGCTTATGGGATTCCCAGCAGGCATTCAAGCCACTGGTCCCTAATAAAGAATGATTCCTGCAGCTTGGGAGCCCCAGGGAAGACCCTCTGAGGACACCCTAACGTTGACGTTAGACCAGAGAGGAAGGACAGGCTGACAGAAAAAAATAGGAGCATGGAGATGGTAGCTTTGATACAAAGAGAGGAAACACGGGAGGTGAAATTCGAGAAAGGTTTGGAGCCCATCTGAGGAGAGATTGAAAATGCGTGGAAGCAAAGAAAAAAGAAACTTAGCCAGATATAGAGTAAACTCCAGCTTCTAAAAATCCCAGTGAAAACAGTCAAAGTAAAAAATAATAATAATTTTTTTTCAAGCCCATATGCAAGGCCTTCACAAGTCAAGAACTGTCTTCTTGTCTAGCAAAACCTCACTATAGCAAAGAATGCCGGTGAAGCCCTTGGACAGTTTCCGACTGGATGCCCCTCTACCTTCCGGATTGTGAAGGCAACAACAGAAACGCAACATGGAGTCAATCTCCGAAGACCTCTAATGTAGGAGGGGACTCTCTATCTGTCTCTCAAACAGGTCGATTATCCCAGAAAACCTTTTATTTGACAGCTGAGGACCCGGAACCCACACCTTCAGGACCAGCGTGGTCTAAGCTAAGCCGAGCAGAACGTCAGCTGCAGGCACCATGCAGCCCTATGTCCCAAAACAGTCTATACCTCAACCGTTCAATTTTGTGGTCAGACCAGGTGCGCGATGTCAGGCTCGGGGAAACAGCCACCCAGCTCCAAAACAAAGAGAGATCTGTGATGAAGAGGCACATCCGACCGAGGAGGGCGAAAACACTGGTGTTTGTCACAGACATGAAGACTGCGGAGGACAGAAGGCACAAGGCACGGGACGCAGATCCCTTGAAATCTGCACGTTGTAGGCGTCTCTGAACCACGCCAACACTCCTCCAGTGGGACTGTCTCTCAGTGTGTGTGCTCTGGTGTGGGCAAGTACGTGTGTCCGGAGGAGGTGGCCCAAGTGTTTGTGTGGAGGCCAGCTAGGATGCTACTCCTCCGGAGCCGTTCATCTTGCATCTGCTCGGTTTTGTTTTGTGACAGGGCTTCTCACTGGCCTGCAGTTTATTCAACAGGCTGGCCTAGCTGGTTAGAGAGTTCCAGGCCTGTTTTGGCCTCCCCAGCCCTGAGACCACAGGTTCATGGCGCCATGTTTGACTTGGCTTTCTGAAACATAGGTTCCAGGGATCGAAGGCAGGTCCTCAGGCTTGCAAGCAAGAGTTTCACCAACTGTGCTACCCTCAGCCCCCTCCTGTGAGATCCAGGGTGCTGATGGGCAAATTCATCTCAGCAGTGTGCCATCCCGTGCCACCCCCACCCAGGGAGGGCCTTTCAAGAGCTCTGGAACAGGAGTTGCATAGAGAATGTGCCAGAAACTGGTAAACCATACTTATCACTTTTAATGGCCAAAAGGCAATGAATTCAGGAAACAAACAGAAAAGGCAGAGAGCCACTGCAGGTGTGTGGGGGCACCCACGTGTACACCCTGTACTCCCTCACAGCGGCTGGACCTCACCCAGTGGATGGCCTTCCCTCCTAGGTGACATAGGAGCTCATGTGTCATGGCTTCCTTCCCAGGTGACATGGGAGCTCATGTGTCATGGCTTCCTTCCCAGGAAACTCTCCACCCTTCCTCCCTTTCCTTACATCCACAAAAATCTCCACTTTCCACCCCAAGAAGTATGACCAGGGCAGTAAATCTCGTTTTAATGGAGTGTACGTTTAGCTCTGAGGAGATAATTGACGTTATGGAGAGCCTCAACGCCGAGTTATATAGGTTAGCTAATGCAGAGGGGACTCATTACCGACACACTACAAACAAGTCGTAATATATGTATATTGTTCTGAGTGGTGTTATAGCAAAAGTGTTCCGGTCCGCGGGGATTGATAAAGCACAAGAAAACAGCAGATCCGCACTTGTAAATTTGTCTCATTTGTCTCTGAAGTTAAAGGTTATTCCCTTGTTCTGAATTTGTAATAAAAACATGCTAGCCCAGGGTTTGTGGAGAATGTTTGAATATTTAAATTGTGTATAATGATAGGCAATTATAGGGTAAAAACTGGACCTTATGAATGGGGGGAGTGCATGTACATCAGAGTGCTTACCCCCGATGACTCTTTTATCTTTCATGCATTTCATAAGCACCACCACCCCCACTCCCACCCCACCCCCGCTCCTCCCCCAAGGGTTGAGGTACACACCACATTCCACAGCCACTAAGCAGGGACCAGCTAGAGTCGGGTTAGCCTGGGTAGGTGCCCCCCTTTCTCCATTTTGTTTCCTTCGGTATGCAGCGTGTCTCTCTAACCCCAGATGGAAGCTGAGGCAAAGGGCTCTTCCTCAGAGCTGGTGTGTGGCTGAGGAGAAGGCAGCCTGGGTGCAAGAAGGGGCCCAACACGGCACATGTGTGAATTCCCTCTGGCCCCCTTCCTCCATGTTCCCATTCCCCCAGGAGAGGTTAGCAGAGAACCCCAGCTGTGCCCACAGCCCAGAGCGGGGACAACGGTGGCGTTGTGGCTCTTCGCTGTGGGCCCAGGTGCCCACTTGGTCCCAGCCGCCAGTCTACCCAGGTTAACCAACTACACTGTAAGAGTAACTCCAGCCAGCTTGTCACCAAGCACAAAAGTCATCAGCCAGTGACTGCTCTTTTCTGCACCACAATTAAGACGAATCAATACGACGTGCCACAAATGGTATTTTACTCTCAATAAGAACTGGAGCTGAGTTTATTCAGAATATTTTAGCGCTTCCCCGGGGGATTTTGGGCCGACGCAGATGGCAAATAAAGTACTCAGCCTAAGGCTACAGCACATTATGGTAATTCTGATGTCAGATGTACTTTAATATACAGCTCTATTTAATCACCCCATTATTTCACATTTCCATATGAAAAACCTGCGGCTCTGCTGCACAGCTTTCCCTCCGCCACCGTGCCAAGCCTCCTCCAGCCCTCTGCCGGCAGCCCGGCTGTGGTCATCCTCACCAGGCAAGGCCCTCCAGCACCGGAGTTTCCGGGTGCCCAGATGAATGATTAGAAAATCAGAGGACTCGGATGCAGGCCAACATCGCCACCGTGGAAGACAGAAGTTAAGCACACAGAAAACCGAGGAATGTGGGGTGACACCACACACACACACACACACACACACACACACGGACACGGACACACACACGGACACGGACACAGACAAGGAAAGACATGAACGTCAAACAGTGGTTACGCTATGCTTACAACATATCCTTCAAACACTGACAGCCCTAGCATGGTGACCATATGGCCTAGCATCCCAGTCCAGCCACAGCCTGTGACCCACACCAGCTGGACCAACTGGTCCTTTCAGCATCTTGCCCACCACTCTAGGATAGAAGAAAGAACGCACAAGCAGCAAGGAGAGCTGGCCCAGTGACAAAGACAATGGAGATTGGAAGGGGTAGGGCTGGGGAAGCACAGCCCAGAACTGTAAGGTCTGGGGCTAGGTCCCTGGACCTGGATCCTGTGTCAGAGAACAGGAAACCATGAAGCTCAGACCCCGGGAGAGGAGGGGTCCTGTGAATTCCACATGTCTGCAGAGCCTCAAGGCTGGCTGCATGGCCAGCTGGCTGAGAGCTGTCAGAGGAAGCCAGAGTTTTGGCTGGGCCCAGGAAATCACTCTAGTGTAGCCACATGGCATTCCAAAGAAGCTGGGCACAAAACCCATTGACCACCCAATTCTAGATTTCTTGAAGATGAGTCTGCTGAGAGGCAGTGACACCTGACACCTGGCTCTATAGAACCTCACAATGATAAGTTAATTTAAAGCCATAGAACATGATTATTGGAAATGGTTACAGCACGGGTCATTAGAGCAGGCATTTGCCTGGGAGCAGGCTGAGTCTTAAGAATGGGGGGAGAGGGGGCAGAGGCGGTGAAGGACCTCCAAGGAAGGAGGGAAGTGGGGGAGGGAGGAGAGTGGGGAAGGAGCAGGGAAGAAAGATGGCAAAACTGAGCAAGTCCCAGGGAACGTTCCATTGTCACCAGAAAATTCCTAAAAAGACTCCACTCACCAAGACAACTGTCAGAGCCAGGTGCTGGTTCATAACTGTAATCCCAGCACTTGGGGGGGCAGGAGAGCTACGCTGAGTTAAAGAGCAGCTTGGGTTACATAGTAAGTACAAGGGTAGCCTGGGTTAAAGGGACTTTGTCTCAAATAAATAAATAAATAAATAAATAAATAAATAAATAAATAAATAAAATCTCCCAGCATTGTCTTAGGGGCTCAGAATGGGGAAGATTGTAGAAAAAAGAACAGTTTGATTACTTGAAGGTTCAGGTGTCTGGCCTACCTGACCACACGAATTCTTTGGGTGGTGTCTGGGACAGCCAGCTAGCCACCTGGGACCCCTACTGCCTGCATGGGACACATCAAAGCATCCCTTAAATCCCAGCCAATCATGTAGCATTAAAACATGCTTTGGGGTAAAATTTGACAGTGGAATTCAATCTCCATTTCTAAGGTCTTAGATTCCTTCCTGTTGTTATTTTGCAACATAAAAAGAAATGAATCTTCACATTCCTGGGGCATTTTCTAGCCTTGGAAAACAGGCTGGACCACTGGTTCTCAATTTCACTTCTCTAGGGGCCCTTGTCTGGAGACATTCTGATTGTCACGTCTAGAAGGAATGGAGGGAAGCTTCTGGTATCTCTTGGGCAAAGGCCTGGAAGGCCATGATGATGCACAAGCCATTCCTCCTACACACGCAGTGTGCCCCAACCGCAACTGTCCAGCCCAGGGGTTGGAGCAGTCCTGGGCTGGACTCTTCAGTTTCTAGACTGCCCCCTCACCCCACCTGCTGCCCATCTACCAGAAAAGACTTCAGAAAAAAGTGAGAAGAGTGGTGAAGGGGAGAGAGAAGGCAAGGAGAGGTCAGAAGGGACAGCAAGCGGAAGACAGGGTGAAAGAGACCATATCATCTCCTTTTGGTTGACAAATCTCACAGCTGATGGCAGCCTTGAAGCCCCCATGCCTTGGAAAGGGGGTGGTAGTTTGAAAAGTAAAAGTGCAGAGACGCTGTCCTGCAGCCTGCCACCAAGCATCCAGAGCTCAGCGGGCACCGGGGCAGCGCAGGGCAAGGCAGCAAAGGCTGTCCTAGATTGGGCAGCTCAGCTGTGAGCCTTGCAGCGGCTGCTGCATGAGACGAAAACCCAAATACACTTCCTGAAGTCGAAGAGATAAAAATATAGTTTCTGCTGCGTAGACCACTCTCGCGTCTCTGTGTTACATATGGGGAGGTGGGGGATGACCACGCAAGCATAAGTGATTTTTTTTTTTAAAAAAAAGAAATGGTCTAGAGAGATTACATAAAAAGCACAATTAAGGGACGCTCACCATCGTGGGGCCTTCCAGAGTGTGCCGCTTCTGGGCTATTTTTAGAACAATCACTGAAGTGATTCTTCTTAGTTGTAAAAACACTCCAAATCAGAAAGTCAATTCTTCCTCTATTTGCAGAAGTGAGCTGGCTCCTCTGGACGGAGCGCGCGTGTTTTGCTTGGCGCCTGTTCATAAGACTGTCTTGGCAGCGTTTCCTTGGAGCGCGCACGGTGAACCTGGCTCGCACACACAGTAGCACTTTCATTTGAAGCGCCCCAGCCACGCTTCCCTAATAACAGCCTGGGAACTGCAAAACGCCCCTGAGCCCAGCCCTTCAAATGGGGAACAGAGCAGGGCTCTGGGGCCGGCTCACCACAACAGGGACTTAGGCTCGGGCCTTCAGTCCAGAAACAAGGCTCCCATTAAAAGCGGAAAACAAAACAATGCCAGTAAACTACTTTCTGGCAGTAGCCACATGCTAACTCTCATCTCCCTACACACACACGCACGCACACACACACACACAGACACACACACGCGCACACACACACACACACACACACACAGGCCCACCCTTGCTGGCTCCTTACAGCATCCCGCTACCCCGACGGATGCCAGTGTTTCCAATCACAAGGGGCGGACAGACCTGGCTCTCCAGCCTTTTTGCCTTAGCTGCATTTGAATGAGTAAGCTCTAGTCTCCTCAACCATGATGTGACTAATACCTGTACTGAAGATGTAGGAAAGATGCCAGAAAAGGCATGTAAGGGGGATTATGTCTGGTCAGTGCTCTGCAGACACAGTCCCTAAAAGGCAAGACTACAAAGAGTAAATGAGTAAGTGATTGTAAGTGAATGAATGAGTGACTAAGTGGATAAGGAATGTGTGAGCAAATTAGTGATTGACTGGGTGGATGATTAAATGGCGAGGAAATGAATGAATGAGTGAGTGAGTGAATGAATGAATGAATGAATAAATGAATGAATGCAAACCAACAAGACAAGGCTACAAGGTCCCATCTCACAACTACTTGTGAGCAAATTCCTTTCCATCACAGATCTGGTCGTGCCACTTGGCCCTGCAACTGGGAGCTGCCATTCAAAGGAGGACTCACAGGTACAATTTCCAGTTCCGCAGCATCAAGAAATGTAGCTATTTGGGCCTCTCGGAGCTGGCTCGTCACTACCGGCTCTGTTTCACACATTCCCCTTTCTTTCTCTCTCTGTGTTGTTTACAAAGGTTTCATTATGTTTTCAACTAATCAGAAAGGCCCCGCTAATACACAATTAACATGTGATTATAAAAAAAAAATTAAAATAGCTTCCAGAAGAAGGAAACGTAATTAAGTAGAGAATGCTTTTCAATAAGAGCTTGCTTTAACCCATTGTCAGAACACAGTCTCCGTGCGTCCACAATGCCTGGAACAGATGCCAAGGGCAGAATGTTAAAAGCAAGTGAAAAAAAAAAAAAAGGACATTATTCTGGGGGAATAATAACCACCACTTGGCACAGTGCGCCAGGGAACTCAGATTCCGGCAGCAGAGGGGCAACCTCCCCCAATCCACTTAAACGCCGCAAAAATACTTCCCTTCCACAGATGTAAAGTGAATGGCTGTGGCCAAGCCCAGGACAATTGGAACAAGTGTCCAAGGTGTAAGGACAACAGAGCACACACAAGTCTTCAGAGCCCACTGCAAGCAGAAGTTCTAGTCCCTGGGAGAAGGATGTAATTGAGGCATCCCATGCTCACTGCTGGTGACTATTTTCTTTTAATAATCTGGGTTCGAGTTCCAGAAAGGCTCTGTCTCTCAAGCCAGGATGGATTTGAACAGGCTGTTCCTGAAGTCGGTGAGCAAATCATTTCACCCCCTTTCCCTTCATCAGCAGAAATATTTCTTTATGTCCTCAGATTCACTGGTCCTGAGGCAGGCTGATGGAGCTTCAGACCAGGCTGATGGAGCTTCATGCATTGGGATGCAGGATGGTCTCTGCCCATCAACATGGCTCCAAGAGCAAACTGGAAATCTGAATCTGACAGCTCTCAAAAAGATGGGGGTCTTGTGAAAGCTGAATAATGCCTGACCCGTGATACATCTGAGGCTCATGGTGGTTCTCCCAAACATGGTAGAAAAGAAGGATGCCCAGGGACCTGTCTTCCTCCTACGGAGGCTCAGCCTAGGGCTAGATCCAGGCTTGACCCTCCAGTTCCCCTTTACTGGTCTGGAGGTACAGAATGGTGACAATATCACCAGGAAGAGGCCCAGGTGTGGTCAGCCTGCCATCATCCTATGTCTGCACTCTGGGCCTCTCAGAATCCCAGCTCATGTGACCTACATGCTCAGGCAAAGAATTTAACACCACAGTTAAGTGAATGGGCAAGGTACCTAACTTCTCTCAGTTGTCCCTGGTTGTGAAATTCCCTGTCTATAAAAGAGCCTTGGAGGAAAAAAAAAAAAAAGATTCAAAGGGTTTCTGGGGGGCTAGTCCCAGGGGAAGGGAAGGAGGAAGCCAGGTCCAGGCCTGGGGGATGCACTCAAGAGCCAGCCTTTAATCAAGGGGCATACTGCCTTCCATGGCAACAGCCCAAGGAAGAAGCTAATAGCCAGACATGAGGACAGGCATCTCATCACGTTCACATGGCAATCCCATCTTACCATGGCTTCCAAGGGGTGCAGCAGAGCCAGGGCACAAGAGTACAGCATATTTTCCCACAAAGCCCCATTGACAGAGGGCAGGCATCTGGAGGGATAGTGCCCCACCCTTCCCACCCTAGCTGGCCTTGGCTCAGAGCCTCTGATGTCCAAGTCTGAGATCCCAGGCTACTGCCCCACTAAGGTAAAGGAAGGACCTATGTCTCCTGAAGGTGATGCTCTCTGAAGTGTGCTGAGTAAGCCAGTCTGTGCTCCCTGACCTACACTTCTGAGTACTGTCCAGCAAACCCACCCAAGGTACCCACCGCGGTCTACTCTGACGCACAGCTTAGTTCATATCCAATGACTCCCCAACACTCCCCTAGCTTCCTCTGTGGTACATTCCCTCATACTTTCGTCTCCCACAGTGGACTAGAACTCAAAGGACGGACGGACGGACTCCTGACATCCTAACCTGGTTCCACTCTATCCCAGGACACTTCTCTGGGCTCAACACCCTCAACAATATCCTGTCCTCCTGAAGCTTGCTGAGCAGCCCGGAAGGCCTTTATCAATCCCAAGTGAGATTCAGCCACTCTGGATTACTGTCTGAGAATCCAAAGCCCCAAGACATAAAGCAACCTTCCAGAGGCCACACAGTTGACTCCTGTCCCAGGACTTTCTGGCACGGAAGCATGTGAAACATGACATGAATACCATCCCTTTATCTGCACCCCAAGGAGACTCTCATGGGCAGGAGATTGCCCTGCTCACCCCACAATCCCATCACCACACCGCACATAGCAGGTACTCAAGCAATTCCTGCTGGGCTCATCTGAGATGCTCTCCTACCCACCACCCAGAAGAGCTTGTTAAATTTCTGCAGTCGGCACCCGCCCCGTGCATCCACACCAGGCAGCAAGAACTGACAATTCTTCCTAGATAAATATCTGGAAAGAAGTCGAGAAACAATTAAAACTAGAAGCTAATAAATGATGAAGAAGCCCAGGAGCCAAGTCCTGGCCCACTTCCCAGTCTTCATTCATGCATCAAAAAAGCCCCAGCCGTCCGAGGCTTTGAGAGGGCAGCTGGGCAGTGGGGCTGTCCGGTGTAATAGAAATGGGATGCGATATGATCGAAGGTACTCATTGATTCCCACAGCAGACACTATCTCCCAGGGTCCCCCATCGCCTGCCACATCTCCCCAGCCAAGTCCCCCCTCTCTGGGAACACGTGACAGATGATCTCGTAACCAGGCAACCAGGGGGATGAAAGGTTCCCAAGTTCCTCTACACGACCGAGCAAGCATGGCTGTGCTCTTTGCATGATGGCTACTGGCAGCGAATCTCTCTTCTGGGTCTTAAAAGGCAGGGCAGGGACAACATTTAAACACCTCAACCTCCCTGTCAGCACCAGGCAGGCTGACCCATTCTGCGAGGGGCAGCTCCTTGTCCTCTCCAAACAGCGAGCTCCCAAAGAGCTGGCAGGGACAGGCCCGGGACACTGTCTTTCCAAAACAGCTCTCGCTCTGCAGCAGCCCATCCCTTTCCTGACCATGCTGGGCCCCAGCAGTGACAACAGGCCAGCACCCATCCTCAACATGGCTGGAAGAATGACACCTAGTCAGAGTGTATGTGTAAGATGGCCCAGTAAGATAGCAGGCTCTAAAGGGGTCTGAAGTAAATGGAGTCCTCTAGAGTCGTGGTGTGTACCCACAACCTCAGAAACCATGACCCATCTCGGAGCAAGAGAGACATCCCAGAAGCCCAATACCCTCTGCTGACTTTGATACCTCAGCTCACCAACTGGGTGTTTCTCAGGGGTGTTCAGGTTCCTACCTTCACAGAAGAGAGCTCACTATACTAACCATGGTGCCACAGAGGCTCCAGCTAGAAGTTGTAGAAAGAAAACGAACCTACTATGTGCTGGAACCTTCACTCAAATGTTTCTCCTGCCCTTGGGGATTTACTCTTACACATAGCAGTTCACCTATCGCTTTGTTGTTGTTCACGGCTGGAAGAACCAAGATCCGAAACCAGAGCCAGCACCCATGGGCCTGCTCTTTTGCCTCCCTGGTCCTTGAGTCCGTGGGTACACAACCCAACCTCTGCTCATGGCCACCTAATTTAGAGCACACTCTGGATGGAAAGCTGGTGACACAGAGTCAGAAGCAAGGAGCAGGTATGTGGGAAGAAAAAGAGTCCCTGAGCAGAGGACACACAGCATCAGGGACCCGGCAAGTACCACGCGCCACCCTGGAGGCTAGAGACCCAGCGGCCCCTCCTGCCAATCAGCAGAAGCTACTATGCAAAGCAGGGTCCCACGCTTTGAATTCGCGGCAGAAATGTCATTTTCTCTCTCTCTCTCTCTCTAATATCCATAGTTCACCTAATAAAGAAAATGAGAGAAGATGAGAAATTGAAAATTGGAAAGAGAATAATTTTTTCTTTATGTGACAAGACTCTAGCCCCTCTGGGTGTCAGGAGGTGTCGAGGGGCATTCAAGAAGGAAATGAAGACCTTGCTGGTGGGTGGGGGCGGAGGATCACCTGCATACCTAGTGAACCTCTTCTGATAACGTGTCGAGGCCCAGCCACTCTGGCTGCCACTCAGCCACATGCACAGTCTAGGATTATTACTACATCTATCTGAGTGCCAGTGGCCAAAGCCAGAGGCTGGGGGAAAGTTCTGGTGGAGGAGACTAGGAAGCCATCCTTCCATTTACCAGCAGCATGAAGGAACCCATCCTTAGAGAGCCATCTCTCATATATCCCTGCCCTGGGATACGGGGCTCTGAGGGACCCTGGGCTCCTGCCTCCCCGTTTGGAGCCCCCAGTGGGGTATGGAAATAACATCAATAAACAGAAGGCATTCTTCCCCCCCCTCCCCGCCCCCAGGACCCAGGGGTGTGGAGCGGTGTTGGGAATCAATCAATCACAGCCCGCTGACACTTAGTATCCTC
The DNA here is from genome assembly GCF_000317375.1 of Microtus ochrogaster. Classification (NCBI taxonomy): domain Eukaryota; kingdom Metazoa; phylum Chordata; class Mammalia; order Rodentia; family Cricetidae; genus Microtus; species Microtus ochrogaster. The sequence continues at coordinate 43,319,594 of NC_022009.1, forward strand.
AGTGCATCCCCATTACATCTAAGGGTGGAATGGTTTTCTGGGAAGAGAAAAGCAGAGCTAATGAAACCACAGGCTTGGCACAGGCTGCTGGCACAGGGTGCCCAGCCAGAAACTTTCTTTTCCCATCAGCAAAAGTTACTGAAACTTTGGGGGTTGAGGTCACTGAGTTTTCTGCTTTTCAAAGGTCAAGTTCATCTCGAAGGGAACGTGAAAGATACAGACGGGGATACGGGAGAGAACACAGACACCAGCATATGTTCCGTTAGACCCAGGGGCGGCCATTAGCTCCGGTGTCAGAGCTACACCAGCTACAACCTCACGTGGCAGAATCTGAATTTATTCTTGTCCCTCTTGGCATTTCCCCCAGGCCTGGAAATGCCTGTGGTGTTGCCATTTTTAATTGCTGTGTAATGTTCCTTCCTGTGTCTGCGTCCACTGTTCTCTTCTTATGGGAATCTACGGCCTTCCAGTTTCCCACTATCACAAGGATGCCACAGGAGTCTGTGTCCTGATGCACCTCTATGGTCAGTCTTCACAGTGTCCTTGGAGGAGCATCCCTAAGACAATGGCACTGAGTGCTCTTATCACACACTTCCAGCTCCCGTGTACAGCTCCGGACACCCACCCTCCAGCCCCAAGGACACTGGCTTCCCCTATCAGGGATCAGTACATCAGGAAAATTTTCCCCCTCTGCCACGAATTCCCATAGAGAAACATTGTTCGTCTAAGGCCGGGGGGAGGTGGCCTCTTGTTGTTCCTGCCAGGCACATGGCCGTCTCCCAGGGTGCACCCCAGAAGCATGCTAGCCCCAGAGACAAGCCTATATACCTCACTCTGGCTCCCAAGTCACAAAACAATGCTTTGTCCACAAACAATCATGCTTTGAAAAACAAACAGAAAGAGCGTGGCTGGTACTTTCCCAATACTTTTCACTTCCTGGAAATGTGAGATAATGAATAAAAATGTTCATTACTGAATTATTCACTTTTCCTCCCCGACTCACATCCTGGTAATTACCGTGACCAGCCTAATAAAAACTGCTACAAACCGAGGGTCAACTGGCAGTTAGAAGTGTTCATTTTCATTTCAATGTATTCATCTCTGGCTCCTAATGGCCTCATTTTCTCCCATGCTCCTTAATAAATACCACTGAATTACAGGTTAAATAGCTAAATTAAATTATTGCAATTATAGCGTGCAGAGCCCTGAATCCGGGTTTACCTTTCCTAGTTCAATTAGAGGCGAAGTTTCAGCAGCCGCAGAATCCTGATTGCTGTCAATAATCTCAACGCTGAGAGTCTCGCCCAGATATTTGGTGGGGTTTTATTCTCCCTTCTCATGTCTAAGGGGCTGATTGGAGCCCTCTCCAATGCAACCAAATCACACAATCAAAAGTGGTTTTTGGAAATTGACCACAAGACATAATTGGTTCTTTTCTACTGAAAAGAGAGAAGACTTAGCAGGGTTCTGGCTAGATGCACCGTGAGTGTGTGTGTGTGTGTGTGTGTGTGTGTGTGTGTGTGTGTGTACACAAGTCCCATTTTCTGAAGGAGAAAGTCCATTTCAACACTTACAGACAGACCCTCTCTTTCTCATGCCTCCAGCCCAGAGCAATTTTCCTGGTCCACATTAAAGAACTTCTTCATTATTTAAATATATTCTTTGAACGCTTGTTGCTTTTACCTCTCCACAGGATTAATTAGCCAGCATCCCCTATAAGACAGAGTATCTTAATAATACAGAGTGCCTGAGAAGGAAGAAGGAAAAAAAAATAATACAGAGTGCCAGTTCTGTTTCCCCAAACTGCAAGCTATGACAGTCTATTTCTTGTGTAACAGCTCCCCCTGACTTCTCCATCCTTCGGCTTCGAAGGCAACGAATTCTACCACGGACAGGGACTCTTGTCTTTTTTAAACAACAACACTATGAACACAAAGCACAAGTAGGTGGCAAAACCCCAAGAGCCACCAACAAGAGTATATAGAGATCCAGATGTGGTAGGAGTCTCCAGCAGGAGAAGAGGCCTCAGTCCAGGCACTGGCCCGGTATGGTCAGCGCTAAAGAGACAGCAGATTCCCTGGGCACCAGAGGAGGGGACCCAGTGGAAGAAGCCCATGCCCCTCCCCCACCCACACACACGCTGCTAAGTGCCAAGAACCAGGACCCACTACCCAAGCCAAGGGGCATGAGCAGTAACACAAACCTAAGCATATGTGAACAGCTATGGACGGCTTCATGTTTCATGCTTGCCCAAGGTCTCAGCCTGTACCACCACCAAGCAGAAGAGGACACCTTCACTTGAGGTCCAGGAGAGCCAAGGCAAGGAGATCGTGCCCAACCGACCATGTGTTTAGAGTCACAGCCACAGTCCCTGATCCTTGCAGATCTGCTCCAAGACCTAAGCTGCAGTCCCCTCCACACCCCCAGGGCCATATGTCCCTGGCCTAGGGCAAGAGGTTGGTACAGCAGCTGCTGGCCTACTACAGAGCAGGGCAGAAGCTATCAGTGAGTCTGGAGCGACCAGAAGGTGACCTCGAGGCTGGGGCCTCCCAGACCGGCACAGAACATACCAGCTCAACAAATACTGGTGAAGCACTGGCTGCAGAAGGCATGGCTCCCGGGTCTCTCCTGGACCACACAGGACTACACGGGACCACGGGCTCAGCCACCCCCAGCAGGCAGGGAGAAGTAGCAAGGCAAGCCAAAAGGGCACATGCGACCGCAGGTTCCCAAAGGGTAAGGCAAGTGGCCAGGGGTCTATGCCAATATGTCTACAGGGAAAGCTACTCTGGTCAGGGATTTCTACCCTAAAGCAAGAGCTGGGCTATCGCTGCAGAAGATGAGGAGATCACACCAGCCAGTAGCTAAAGAGTTGTTACATACCAGGCACAACACAAACACTGTTGGAAATGGGGAGGAAAGCACGAAAACACACAGACACACACACTATGTGCACTCACATCTAGATTCAATCATGGCAACAAGCTGGGGAATGTACCAGCACCACCACTATTATCCGTCTCACAGTCCATCTGAGATGTTTCCTCCCCATTTAGAGATGAGGAACCTCTAGGGCTCAGAGAGGTGAAGCACCAAACCTAGGATCACACAGCAGGATACCACTGAGTCCTTACAAAACAGGTTGTTCTCTGGGAAATGAGCAACCCATCCTTACCACAGAGCAGTGGTCCTCAGCCTTCCTAGTGCTGTGACCCATTAATACAATTCCTCATGCTGTGGTGACCCCACAACCACAGAATAGTTCATTGCTACTTCATAACTGTAATTTTGCTACTGTCATGAGCTGTAATGTAAATATCTGTGTTTTCTAATGGTTTTCAGTGAGCCCTGTGAAAGGATCATTTAAGCCCCAAAAGGGCCGAGCCCCACAGGTTGAGAGACACTGCCCTAGAGCAATGTGTTTGCCTTCAGATGCTGCCAGAGGCCAAGTGAACCTTCCCTCTGCATTCCGTCCTAGGCACCCTAAGGATGAGCATCACTGGCTGACGACAGGTCTCAGGAGTCCCTCCTCCCTTGAACCCTGTGCTCTGGGTCTCCTCCAGCTGCTTTGCAGGGTATGAGATGTCTCTGTCCCTGCGAATGTAGGCTCTGGCACAGCACACAGCTCACTGTCTGTTGGTGCCCACACCAAGGTCTCCAGGCAGATGGCAGGGAGAAGTAGCAGCCTCAACCACACCAGAGCCCCTTGCGTGGCCTTTCCTATTGGATCCTTTCCTCATTCCTAGACAATGCCTGACATCGAAGTACAGCAAGATGAGCTCATTCTGGCTCTATGTCAAAGGAAGACAGTGCGAAAAGCATGGTAACAGCGCATTCACGGTCAGGAGGCAAAGAAGGATGTGGTTCCCAGCTCCCTTCCTGGGTTTTATTCACTCCAGAAGCCCCACCCATAGGATAGTGCTGCTGCATTCTAGGTAGGTCTTCCCTCCTCACTCAGCTCTCTCTGAAGGCACTGTGGGGCACACCCAGAGATCTGTCTCCCCTAGGTGATTAAAGACATGGTCAGGCTGACAGGTCTAAACCTTCACACTTGGCAACTCCTTTGACCAAAGAGGGAACTCAGGGGGGATTCATATTATATTTTTTTTTCCTCTGCAGTAAACTTGGCTAAGACTGAGGGATGGTGATCTCTCTCTGCCGACCACCTGCTGGAGTTTCCAACAGAGAAGGGGACGAGTGGTAATTTGAATATCTTCCCAAGGCATACCCAAGAGTAGAGAAGACAGCCCAGGCCTGCAGAGGGAAGACCCCAGTGCATGTTCCCTTCTAGAAGGGAACCTAAGAAGATGCCAGGGGCTCATGAGACAGGAGGGCAAGGGCTAGTCTCTTCTAGACACACACAGCTCAAGAGGCCTGTGGAGAAAAGGTTACCTCTTAGCTACTGGAGCCCAAATCTAACAACACTTATGGGTACAGGGCGACTGAACCTCCCCAATGTAGCATAACTCAAGGTTTAAGACAATAAGATAGGTCTAGAGCTGGGTAGAACAAGCCTGGGTCTCTCAGAGCTTTGGCCTAGCTCGCATCAGGGAGAAGGTAGACCAGAAGTCCCTACAGCACCACCAAGAAAGCACCTCCCACTCAAGTGCTCTGGGGTAGGGGCAGTGACTGAGAGACTATTTCCATGCAGGGCCAGCTCCTGCCCTATTATCTCTACCCTCAGTGGCTAATACCATCCCTGTCTGGCAGAATAAACAGCAGCCTTCTGAAGCCCCTATCATGCCAGGGCCAGTACAAGGCAGACTTCAGCCATGCTAGATCTCAATGTATCCTCTAGAATGAACCCTGGGAAGAGGATACTGGGGTTGGAGATGGGAAAGAGCTTCTAGCAGCGACCACGCCACTCTCATAGCAAGCTCTGTTCTTGTCTTCTGAGACCTTAGAGGGACCGCGAAAGGCGGAAAGGGCACCAGTTCAGCCAGAAAAGAGAAGCTTCTAGGATGAGATATCCCCGATAATGAAGACCTTTCTAGCAGCTGATAATGTCGGTCTAGGATAAGAGCTTGCAGAATCCATGTCTTTCCTTTCTTAAAGCTTGGTGGGTGAAGTTAATGGGAGAGAGTGTGCACACTGGAACCCTAAGGGCCGAGGCAAGGAAGAGGGTTTCTTTGCCAGCCCATTGACAGGACAAGCATTTCCTGAGTACCTACTCTGTGCTGGGCTCCGGGGGATCCAGTAGAAGACCCTGCACAGCAGTTCATTCCCATTCGGTGTCCATTCATTATCTGATCCCTGCACAAGTAGGTGGGCCAAGAGCATCTTTGGGTCGGGGTGGGAAGGGACATTAGGAAAGGAACTCCACCCCCTTCACCCAAGGCACCTATAGGGCGTTAACATGGAAGGAATAGAAAGCTGTGGGGCAAGTAAGGAAGCAGGCTCAGCATGGCAAGTCCCTGGGCCAGTATCTCAACTGTTGAGCCTCACCAGGCTTTGAGCAGTACCCAGAAAGCCTTACTGCCTCCCATCCTTAACCTCTACAGATGGAAAGCCAGCTTTCCTTCCTTCCTCCCTTCCTTCCTTCCTTCCTTCCTTCCTTCCTTCCTTCCTTCCTAGGGACTTCCTAGGGACACTGCTCAGTCCCAAAGCATGGATACTCTTAGACTTCCCTGATTAGGGACCTACCTGCCTTAGAATGTAAGAGGCTAACTCTCATAAAATGACTCAGGGTTTCAGCCAAGGGAGCAGAGTCCTGGACACAAACAACAGTTGTCCAAGGTGGCTAGCCATTTCCAGGGGGTCTCAAATGAAGGGAGATGGAAGGCCAGAAAACTTGAGACAACCCCCCCCTGTTAGCTAGCCACATCTGAGCTCACCATGTCTGCAGAAGCCAACGGCTATGAGTGAGGTGGGCTAGCCAGAGGGAGGACACAAGAAGGGGACCTCAGAACTCCACCCCTTCACACTGAATGCACACTCCCAAGCCAGTACTCCTGTGACACTCTGCAGTGTAACACAGTGACCAGCCAGCATCCGCCACCAGCTGCCTCCTCAACTGCCAGGACTAGTGCCGGAATGTGACGAGGAATGTGCCACACACAGGCAGAGACCAAGGAGAAAAGGAACACTCTAGACAGAACTGAGGCTCTTCATTCTTGGGTCCCCAATGATGGCCAGGAAGGACTGTCAGTATTCCATGTACAAAATACCAAAGCCGTATGGAAAAGTCCTGAACCTTGCCACCTACAGCCACATAAAGCAATCACAGTTTCCTGGTACACAGCCTACATAAAGCCCACTGTGTGTCATCAGTGGGATACAGCCCGTAGCACCGCCCCAGATCACCTGCCCATGGTCACATGACTTCTCCAAGCAGATAATATTCTGGCTACTTCCCAGTTACACCTCTCAGGGCAGGGACAGAGCAGGTCTCAGGTGATCTAGAAAGTCCCTAAGGATCTTGCTGGTGGCCAAGGGAACCCTGAAGCTAGTCGTGATCGTGTTTTAACCCTGGGCTATTCTTCAAAGCAGGGTGTCTAGTGGATCTGAACCCCTAACAATCAACCTCCGGGGACACCCTGACTGAGTTGTCCTCACTCTAGGGATCCCCGTGTTCTAGCAGGCAATACAACCTAAGACCCTCAGGCGGCATGGGACCAAGGGTACTTAGTTCTGAATGCAGCCCAAACCAAACACAGAATTCTGAACTTAAACTAGGAAGAGATTTTTGCGGGGCATGGTGGCGCACGCCTTTAATCCCAGCACTTGGGAGCCAGAGGCAGACAGATCTCTGAGTTTGAGGCCAACCTGGTCTACATAGTGAGTTCCAGAACAGCAAGGGCTATATAGTGAGATCTGGAGAGAGAGAGAGAGAGAGAGAGAGAGAGAGAGAGAGAGAGAGAGAGAG
>NC_022009.1:43326558-43327931 GCF_000317375.1 Microtus ochrogaster
CACTTGGGAGCCAGAGGCAGACAGATCTCTGAGTTTGAGGCCAACCTGGTCTACATAGTGAGTTCCAGAACAGCAAGGGCTATATAGTGAGATCTAGAGAGAGAGAGAGAGAGAGAGAGAGAGAGAGAGAGAGAGAGAGAGAGAGAGAAATATTTTTACAAGGACGATTTTTCTTATAACTCAATTTTGCAACTCCCAGAAAAGCTCTTTGCCCGTGGGAATTTCATTTTGCAATGGCGAGACGTTGAACAGGTCTGTACATTCTGAGACATCCTGTGCTCCACCCAATGGCTACACTTCTTGCCCACTTCCAGTGTCAGTCAAGTGCAGCTGACAGCCAGGCTGGCTACCGCAGCACCTCGGGAGAGGGAGCAGTGACATGAAGGCTCTCCTGCCTGTCTGGCTTGTCCTGGGGAGGCTCCCTGGGATGAGCTTCCTGTCCTGAGGAGGAATGATGTCAGCTCCACTGCTGTCTGTCTCCCTGCCAGCACGGGAGGGCAGAAAGTGGAGCATGTGAACTGAGTGAGAACACGGAGCCAGCGACTTCCCACCCCACAGTCGGCCTCCACCGAAGCAAAGGAAGCAGCAGCTCTCGTGTCTCTTCCCAGAGCAGCTCAGGTTCCCCCTACCAGAGCACATCCCAGATACTACTGACAAATGTCACAGCGGCCCAATGTAGAGAGTCCTGGGGGAAGGTAGTGAAGGTCTCCTAGAACTCACCAGAGAGGATAGGACATAGGGAAGGGACACTGAGCCAATGGGCTCACCTAGTGATGCTCAGGACCAGCTGCCTAATTGACCACGAAATCCACTCTCTGGGACAGCCATGGAAGAAGAGGCCAGGGTGCAGGACAAGAGAGCAAAGCCTTCCACTTCAGAATGAGTCTCAACTGCTGTCAAGATAGATGCGTATGTGTGTCTGTGCGTGTGTGTGCATGTGTGTGAGCGCATGCGCATGTGAACACCCTAGTCATCTACCACAGCCATGGTCATTATTCTTTACCCAGGATCCACAGAGCACAGGCTGCGGACAGGCTGCATGCTTTTGTGGTTTACTGAGGTCATGCCGTGCCGGGGCTGGAGTCTGGAGGCTCTTAACTACAGTCAGGAGTTGAGCAGTCTGGCCCGCAGAGCCTGAAACACACACTATCTGGATCTTTGACAGAGGCCCTTCTTTCCTTATCTAAAAAACCTTCGGATGAAACCTCCAGCACTTAAGGCTGGTACAAAAATCTTGCTCTCCGCAGCTCATCATTGCCAGCCATGTTTCCCCGTTTTTGCCACGGTTGTCAATAAGAGTCTGTATTCTACTGCAGGGCAGGCTATGGAGACACAACCTTTCCATCCCTTGATGGTGTGATTTCCACTCCAGT
>NC_022009.1:43328611-43355886 GCF_000317375.1 Microtus ochrogaster
GTGTGTGTGTGTGTGTGTGTGTGTGTGTGTGTGTGTGTGTGTGTGTGCTTCTTCCTCAAACATTCAATTTTATGTTTGGAGATGTCTCTCACTGAAGCACAGTAACTCAACTAGGCTGGCTGGTCTGCAAATCCCAGTGACCGTCTTATCCAAAGAGGCTGAAGGCTTGACCCTAAGCTCCAGTCAAACCAGGACTTTGTTTCCCACAGACCAGCAGGTATACCTCAGTCCTTTGGTGAGCCAGGCACAATGTTGATGTAGGGACAGAGATCAGGATCCTTGGCCCTCAGTCAGGGTCGGTTTAGAAGAGGACCTCACAGACAGCCACATACATACACTGCAGCTGGACTGCGGCCAGGACAGACACATGGACTGGAGCCCTCAAAAGGACAATCGTGTTGCATGCAGTGCTGAGACACAAGGGTGGCAGTGAGAAGCTCTGACCAGCCCTGTCAGAGGAGTCACTGGCTGGCAAAGCTGGCCCGAGAAAGTAGGACTGGCACCATAGAGCGCGTCTCTCTGAGGGGAGCATTGACCTTCTGAGTCTCAGTTTACCCATCTCTAAGACAGTAGCCATCACTTCCGCTGGACCCAAAGAGGAGAAGAAGAAAGGAAACTACTGAACTATGGGTGGTAGCGGGAGGCTCCCGCCGCTCTCTGAGCTCACATTCCTAGTGGACCCTAAGACTCCTTGTTAACACACAGCCTCTGCTGACATCAGCAGAGAATTCTTGGGTGACTGGAGAACAGGCCATGGCCCTGGGGTGGAAACCCACAGAGACCACAGAGGCCATGTGACAGAACAAGGCACAGCCAGGGCTAGGGCAGAATGAGGATAGGCCCTACCCTGGATGTAATTCTAACAGAGCACCCGGGGAACACATGGGACCCCAAGGGAGGAGCAAGCGTTTTGCCAGATCACCATCCCAGCAAGATGCCTGGGCGCCTAGACCCAGTGAACCAGTGCCTACTTTCCAAGCGGCCAAGAGCCACCTGGAGGGACCTTGGCATCGCTAGCACTGGTGAGATGAGAACCCTGGGGTGGTCCTGGCTGATCCGCCATGCTTCTGCCTCTAAGTCTGGATCCCCAGGTCAAAGCCTCCCTTCTCTGAGCTCTAAAGTCAAAAGCAAGAAACTGCAATCTATGCAAGCCTGGGGGGGGGGGGTCTGACTTTAACACACACCAGCTCTCGCCAGGGAAGCTATTGTCTAATGTGTCCCTCCCTCCATTCAGGAAAGCTCTGTCAAAGCAAAAGTAAGGCTTCAACTCCTGGCCTAGATGACCAGTTATCACTGCCTGCCTGTCCTCTTGAGCTATCCAGGTCACAGAAGGTGGTGATCACCTAGTAATGTCTGCCATGGTGCAGGAAGGAGCCACTCAGACACAAATGTTGTGTGCATACCTAGCTCAAATGCATCCTTAGCATCCTGGCTCCTTTCAGGAGAAATAAAAAGATGAGGCCAGAACTGAAAAAAAAGGGGGGGGGGTAGCAGGGAGGCTGTTGAGCTGTTCCAAAAGAATGCCTAAAACCACTGACGAAGGAGGGCTGACTAGCTACCCAGATCCCTGGGCTCTGAGGGCCCAGTGCAAGCATACAGCTTTCTTAGCCATCTTGTCGGCAAAGATCTCAATGCCCACATCTTCTCTGGAGAGAAACCATTTCAAGATCTCATTGGCCATCCAGTCACCTTCTGGTACCTTGCCTAGCTTTGTCTAGGTCTAAGAGGCTCCCGGATGAGTCTGAGCAGCTCACACGAGGATGGAGAAGCCTACTGCCCAAAGTGCCATGACAAGGCAGCTTAGGGAGGGCCTCACCCTAGCTGGACAGAGAGCAGGGCACAAGGATGTCACTGACGAAAGGGTTTCCAAACCTCGACAAGCCCAGGGTCCCAAGGTGGGGCCCAGCCTTCCCATCATCCCTCAGCGTAGAGGTTGCTGCAGACTCAGAATATTATAAACAAAACATTCTTTCCCATATATATGGACATTTACCACACAAGGTCAATCGTAGCCTGGCTTCCTGGAACCTACCAGGTAGCAGCCTTACCCTGAGCCCTGCACACACACATGGACTGGCATAACCATTAACTTCTTTGAGCAGAGAAGGAAACTAAGGCTGGAAATGGAGGTGAAGAGTCACCCAGCTTATAAAGCAGCAGGGTCGGGTCAAGGCCCACCTTGCTCCCCCACTACACCCCACCTCAGGCGGTACCATGACAGCATCAAGGGGTATAGACACCCACCCTGAGGCCAGCATCCACTGAATGCCACTGAACCAGAGCAGGGTTGTATACTTGGGTGCTGTTTCTATATCCCACTTCTTTCTGATGCTGTGCATTTATGGCTCTGGACACCCTCTTGAAGGACCACAGCAGGTTCTTGGAAAGGAGCAGAGACATTCCTCATATGGTACGTATTGCGCGGAATACATATAAAGACCTGTAAACGCATAGACAGCCTACACTTGCATCTGAATGCACATTAGCACACTCTGTGCATGTGTGTACAAGCACAAATAAACATACATGCATACTCGCATGTGTGCACGTGAGCACACACATGCATCTGTACCTATACCCCTGTGCATCTGCTCATGTGTGCATGCTTGTTTGTATGTGGACATACATAAAAGCATGTCTCTGCATGTTCACATGCTGCAGGTTTATATATGAACTACTAGTGTACCCACATGCTTACATGCACCCCTCCTGGACACTCGGGTTTATTGTTCTTCCTTGCAGGGCCCACACATGATCCTGGCCTGCTGGTCCATTTCCCACTCGGAGCTTACATCGAACTTGTCCCCTCCCACCAAAGCGCCCTGCAGCTGGGTCCTCCATCCTAAATCTTTGTTTATTTTATGGAAAGTTTAATGAGTAAACGAACTGCCTTTCCAGACTGTGTTTCTCATCACTTTCTTGGGTTTCTTCTTCTAACTCGTGAAAAAGAGGAAACTTCAGCTTAATACAAGTAAATGAAGTTGAACCCCTGCCCACCCCCGCTCCCCACATCCCAAAGAGAAGTGTTATTCCAAACTCAGAAACCACACTCTGTATCCCATTCCAAACCCAAAGTCTTTGCCATGGCAGTCACGGGCTTCCACTCACTCATCCTCCCCACCACCACCCCCATCTGCCCAAGGTGCCAGAACCTCCTCCTAGCCAAGGGTTCACATGAGCAGCAGGTGAGCTGTAGCAACTTTCGGAATGAAGAGAAATGGAAGCCAAATGCTCCCCTCCAAGCTAAAAAACTCAAAGGCTGCACCCAAAGCTACAGAGACACAATTCGGGTCCAGTTGACACTTGGCCCAGGGGCCAGTATTCAACAAGCTGTCCTTGTTCTAGGACAGTGAAGCAGGCAGCCAACACCATAGGAAACAGGTTCCTGACTGCATCTGACCGGGGGTGTCTGTCACAATGGGCTTCTGCTTTGACCTGGGTTCAAGAAGGTCCCAGAGACAATCTACTGCAGCAAGACATCAGCAAGACATACGGGTTCCCCAGACAAATGGAAGAGACCACAACTGGCAGTAATGGGGACACCCAAGGAAGGGGTAGAGGGGACATCAACATAGTGCCAGAATCAGTGGGAACTTCACTACTACGATCTGTAGCAATAGGTGAGCTTGGACCTGAGAGGTCACAGTAAAAGAAACACACAGTTCAGAAAAGTTGACATCATGGTCACAATAGTCTCCACTGTCTGAGTCCACCCCCACCTGAGCAGAAACCCCCCTAGGGGGAGCAAACCCCCTAGTTCTGAGACAGAGCTGGACTCCCATCTCCTTAGAATTCACGTGAGCAGCCAGACATGGAACCTTATCAACCAGACATTAATCATCTGAGGCAATTAGATACCCAAGACCACGCGCAGGGAATCTGATGAGCCCAGAACAGAGGAAGCCCGGAGTGCTACACAGAACCCCTGGGTAAGCGGCAGTGAAAGAGACGAAGGCACCGCATAGCCACAGCAGAGGGCTAGGCTACCAAGCGTGGATTACCCAGCAGTGAGGTATAATTGCAAGGATGAGCATGAATGTGATGCTTCCCTTCCAAAACAATTCGAGGAACGTCAAAACTATTCTCCTCTGGGCTGGTGTGACTCATGTTTTTAATAGAAGAACTTAATTTTACTCAGGAGGAATTTGGGCTCAGAAAAACATTGTCTAAGAAACACTCATTTTTATACCCTGGACAACAGGAAGTGTCAGCACCGCCCTGGAAGTAAAAATAAAGATCCTGAGCCAGTCTCCCAGACCTTGCCATAAGCCATGGGGTGTGTCCCCCAAACACTGAAACTAAGGGCAGTGAAATTCAGAGAAAGTGGAGAGTTAAGTCAGACAGGTCCTAGCTCAGCCCAGTGGCCCCAGGCAAGTCCTGTTGCCTCTTGAGGACACATCAGGACAATACCTGTGGAAGAAACTTGGCAGTGATGCACAGGGGTGCCTGGACCACTCCCCAGAGGGGCAGCCTACATGACCAAGTGCACAGGCACCCAGCTAAGGTGGATCTTTTTCCTGATCTCCAAGGACAGGATGGCACAGCTCCCCACATCTACAGAAGAAGGACAAGCTGCACACTGGCCATCTGGAATTGTTCCGTCTAGAAGGGCAGGGTGAACAGGAACAGCATCCACAGAGAGACTGAGCCCAGGAGACTGGCCCAGCCTACTCTGATTCTTAGATTCCAAAGATAGCATAGGGAACCTGGGATCACGGATCACCATAGATTAGCTGCCTCTTCGGCAAAGGCGATGCAAGGCCTGCCCCGTATGTTCCCAGCTGGTATCTGAAGAGACCCCAGAATGCACAAACTCCTAGCCTACCTCTGTCCAGCGAGTGACAAGGTTTCCACAAAATCTGAAACTAGGGTGTGCAGGCTACAAGCTTCCCACAGCCTCTGTACCTGGCAGGATGCTGTGGCATTTTCTGTCCCTTTTCCTTCCCAGTGGACCTTCTTATTCATATAGGCCCAGCAGGTCGTAGTTGGTACTACCTGTCATCCTGAAAGAGAGGAGGGATCACGGAAGCTGAGGCACCCACCTCCGCGTGTAAGAGGACTCAGCAGGGGAGTTTCCTGTCTGATGGTGCCAGAATGAAGGATGCTATCAGATGCTGGTGTCATACATGCTGGGACTGAGTGTTATTGACCAAGGTCTCTCTCTGTCCCTGTCCCTCAGTCTCTTCCCCGCCCCCACCCTACAATTAAGAACAGATATGCAAATGTCCCTCCCCAAATCTTCCCTAGCCCTGCCCCAGCCAAGGGAGAGGCACTAATTTATAAGTTGCAGATAATGTCACCGACCATTCATCCAAATGTGTCACTAACATCCCATTAGACTGCAATTATTTTTTAATTAAAACTAAGAAAACTGGCATGCCTGAGCCGACTTTATGCATCTGTTATGGGTTAAAATAGCTTTTAAAAAATGTTTCAGAGACCACAGTCTATTGTGGCCGCGGCCTCTGCCAAAGAAAACGCAAGCTTGCTTATTTTCTCCATGGGGCGCAACAGTGCCTGTGTGTGCCGGCACAGAATCGGCTGGCCGTGAAAAGAATTCTAAATAAAACACAAACATGGAATTTGGCAACGCCACAGAAGCAAGCTTAAGACTAATTCCAGCATGCGGACGACGCTCACATAGTAAGTCTGGCTCCAGCATAAATGAAACCAGGCACTGTAAAATACCGCGGCAAGTCAGAGCCTCAGCTTAAAGAGACAGGACGCTGACTGCAGGTATCCGAGCTTAGAGAGCCAGCTCGCATTGCCTCCATAAATCCATAGGCTATTAGCTGTCCCCATCCAGCCAATCCCTTCTTAAAGAGATGCATGTTAGGAGAGAAAGGAAGGGTAGATCAAGGAATGAAAACCATCACTTTGCACTTGACTTTCCGGGCTGAGATTCTGGGGGTGGGGGGACTGTGCTCTTTATCTCAATGAGAGCAGAAAGGCCCTGAGACCTCAGTCACATAGACCCCAAATGGAAGAGAGGCAGCACGAAAAGCGTAGGTGGATGATAAGATGCCCAAAAAGGACGGACAGGGCTGGGAGTCAGGGCTGGCTGGAGCCGCACCAGAGGAATATCTCCACCCAGGAAACGGCTCCTGTAACGGTAACTACAGTTATAACAACAATAAAATGTAACAGTGACACCAGGCCAGCTGCTGCTTGAGGCAGTGAGTGTATCACAGCCGGGGAAGATGCTACAAGAACATTTCTGAAGTTACCACGCCTCAGTTTCCCCATCTGTAAAGTGGGCGTGATAACAAAGCCTTCCTCACAGAGCAGGGCGGGAAGTGCTGAAGAGTAGTTGGTGGTAAGCGTGGGTCCTGTTGTCACGGCCAACCGGACTCAGTTGGCAGCATTCCCATTTTTCAGATGAGGACACAGGCTCACTCACCCACCCACAGTCACAACTTGTCACAGCCAGGACGAGAACTCAACATCCACTTCCAAGCCTTTGGTCTCCCTGCACAGATTCATGGGTGGCTACACTTTGGACTGGCCACAGGGTCTTGGCCTAGGTAAGGTGATCTCCCCCAGCAGGTACTGGGAAGAGAATCTGTCTTCAGAGACACACTCACACCAAGGTCACAACAGGTTACAATGCTAAGCCATGTCAGCATGCACCACAACCCAGGAGGAACACGCCTGTACCAAAGACACACCACACAGCTGGTGCTGTCGTGACAACATACACTACATTCACATACAGAATCACAATACACCTACAAACACCAATATAAACACACATTGGTATGCACACACGCATACAAACACAGAAACAGCGACACACCTACCTACAGGCACAGATATATGCACATACACACACATATATACAGGGCTCTTTATTATAGAGACTACGCCAGGCCCAACAACCCTGGCAGAGGCTATGGGAAAATGGGGAGATGACATGAGGCAATGTTTGGCTCCCAACAAGAAGACTTAAGAGTCCTTTCCCTCAGGCCCCAGTTATCCCTGCAGGTCTGCTAAGGTAGCAGACTGGGCTGGTCCCACCACTAGCCCCCACCCACCTTCCCAACCCAGAGCTGAGCCAGCTGTCAACTGGCCAATGCAAGAGCTACCTGTCCAGGTGTGACCAGGACGTCCCCGGCTGCATCACCCATAGAAGCCACAGTCTGACTCTCAAGAACGTCCAGCAAACACACTCAGGAAGGTAGGGCTGAGGACAGGGCTCCTTAACATCAGACCCTGCTCCCCCAGAGGCTGTCACCCAGCATGGTGACATCATTACATTCTGGTGGGCTCTGAGATCTTCTTCCTGAGATGATGCCTGGCGTCCTAGAAGACATGGGCTAAAAATACTCCTGGCTTCTCAGAGCTGGTTTGCAAAAATAATTATGTTTTCTTAAAAAAAAAATAGTTTATAGGCAAATGTGTGTCCGGCTATTTTTAGCTTCTATTCAACTCAGTTAATTTTTCCCTCATAATCATTACAGGCTTTCTGAACCCCCAACTCCAAATACATCCATACTATCTCTATACTCTCGACTTGACAAGGGTTGGACTGGTGGGGACAGATGTGGCCACACAGCTTGTCATGGAGCCTGAGGAGAACTGGCCAGAGGTCCCAGGCAGCTGAGAAATGTGACATTCCCGTGACCATCTTATCAGGGACCCAGGTGTCCAGCCGGGGAATATCACACAGCATCTAGAACTGTCCCAGCAGACCTCAGCATCTCCCCAAAGGAACCAATTGGGGTTCCTGGCCTGGAGAAGCCTACAGTCCAACAACAAGGAGGATGCGGGGGGTTGGCTGGTGAGACCCCAAATATTCTACATGCCCGCGACGAAATCAGTGCGAGCCATGTGTGACCTTATTGAAAAAAGGGTCTCTGTGGATAAAATTAAGGATTGTGATATGAGACCAGTCTAGGTGAACCCTTAGTCCACCATCTAAAAGAGGATGTGGCAGATTGCTGAGGGCATCACGTGGCTACAAAGGCAGGGATTAAGGCGATGGGACCAGACGCCAAGGGACTCCTGGAGTTACTTGAAGGTGGATGAAGCGAGGAAGGACCCTCAGCCACAGCCTCTAAAGGAAGCCAATGCCTCGGCTTTGAATCTGTCACTTCTTCAACACCCAGACAGGCATGGGACACTCACAAAGGGCATGGGAAAGAAGGCGCAGCCCTGAGCAATCATCTATACAGAAGTATCATAACTACAGTGCCAGTCTACAAGGGACCCAAGGCCACTTACTAGACGCCCTTCCTACAGTCGCAGGAGTGAGGCCGGCAAGAGGATCCTCTGTGAGAGAGAGAAATCCCAGAGGCTCAGAGAGGGCAATGTGTTACCCTTCTTAACATGGAACTTTTCTGTCACCCAATCTGCCTAGGTTTCCTCCCCAAATCTTCATACAAGGTGAATCTTTAGCTGACTGCTTAAAACCAGCTAACTGAGAAGACAAAGCTGTCGTGAGGGGAGTTAAGGGGCTGAGACCCTCACAAAATATTAAATCAAGTAACTCAAAGCAATGCTAAGCCCGAGTCAGTGGGACCTGGCTTCAAATCACACCCAAGGTGCACTGACTATGTCCCTTCAGTTGGTTCCCATCTCTCTAAAGAACGTCTTCCTTAGCTCTAAAACGCAACTCTGTGGAAAAGTTGGGCAACTGCCTTCAAATTAAACGCAGGGTCATCTATGATCCAACTATACCACTTCTAGGTACACACTCAAAAGAACTTAAGCAGATGTGTATGCCCAGGGTCACAATGGTAGTGTTGACACCAGGCTGTGGAAGCTGTTCAGTGCCCACTGACAGATGGATGCAAGAGCAAAAGTAACCCATATGCACAAGGAACTAGTGCACAGTCCCAAATGGAAAGACATGATGACCCCTGCTACCTGATGAGCCGAGGAACGTAGACACGCTCACTCACACCCATGCGGTACACTTCATCCCACCCATACAAAGGCCCTGGAGCTGTGGCATTCATACAAACAGGAAGTATGACGGTGGCTGCCAGGAGCTGGGAGAGGAGATATGGAGTCATTGTTCAATGGGAGACTGAATTTTGTTGGAGATGAGACAGTTTGAGAGATGGAAGGAGGTGACTGCCACATAACTGCAATATACTCAGAATAACTAGAGTGCATACTTTAAAACGGCAAATAAATAAATAAATATAAAGGGGTTAGGGTTGCAGCTGAATGGAGGAGCACGGCCCTGCAAGTTCAGGGCTCTAGATGTAGCCGTCAGCACTGGCAGTGATAGCCACCTACCAGAATTGTAAGTCTTACAGATAGTTATCAACAATAAAAAAATATTTCAGATGGTATAGGAGCACCACAAGAGGCGGGCGGATCTCTTGAGTTTGAGGCCAGCCTGGTCTACAGAGCGAGTTCCAGGACTACACAGAGAAACCCTGTCTCAGGGGGAAAAAAGAAACTTGATGGCCCTTGCCTTTGAACTACTGTGACCTGCAATCCATCATGGGCTGAGGCTGCCACTCAGTCAATATGGTGCTTGTCTAGCGTGCACGAGACCCTGAGTCTGATCTCCAGGACCACAGGAACTGGGCGTGGTCGCACAGACCTGCAATGCTAGCCCTGAGAGAGAGGCAGCAGGTTCAAGGCTGATCTAGGCTACCTGAGACCCTGTCTCAAACACAGAATTAAACAAAAGCCTGGGGCATGCACACCATGGGCCACCATTCGATGGCGTCTCTTATGATTAGACACAGAATAAACGAGATGGCTAATAAAAACACAAGGAGATTCAGAGTAACAGACCCAAGTCTAGATGTAACTAAGGCCAGGTTAACCTCAGTTAGAGCCACAGACACACTCCCACCCAGCAGAGCAGGCCTCACCCATCAGCCAGTCGTCACCTTATTAAGAAAGGCGATAATTAATGTCCAGTTTTATGAACTGATCCCATTTGCCTGTTTCTGCAGATAGTCGCTTCGGTTTTGCATTAACCTCCTTGGAGAGGACCCGAGCCCTCCGACCCCTTCTACAGAAACCACAAAATATAGACGGTCTTATTATCCAGGGCCCATAGGAGCTCTATGATTCATGTGCCTCCCCCTACTTATACCCGCCAGGTAGAAGAAGGGTGGCGGTACCCGGACTCAGGAAACACCGTCCAATACCAATCATGCTCCATCTCAGATGCCGGAGTCTTCCTCACTTGTGCATTCTGGGAGAAGCCAACCCCCAAGGAGAGTCTGGATTCAAAACGCAGAAGGCCCTAGCCGAGGATCTCATGTACACTGGGATTGTGAAGACCACCTGACCGCCACCTGGCGGGACCACTGTTAGATACAAGTCCCCAAGGGAGAAAGAGAAGTCATGGGTACTGCCTCCACCACCTGCAACTACATACCGAGGTAATGTGCCACCTCCTGATATTAAATAATGCCCAGAGAGGGGACCATAGAACTGGTCAGGGCATGGATCCTCTAAGGTCTAATGGAGACTGGAAAACCTCAGACTTCGCATGGCTTCTTCCCACCGCTGAATTAAACTGGACAGTCCCAATTGTGTTTGGATAAACGGCATTTCATGGTTTCAACTACTGGGAGTTATTGTAAGACACCTACAGCAGACAGCCTTTCCCCTTCTGCCCCTGCCAAAGATTGGGAAAACGGGAGTCATTTTATTTACCTTCGCAAGCTCAGGACTCTGAGTTCAGTCCCTAGCAATAGAAGAAGGAGAAAACAAAAAAGTCAAAATCGTAATTCTTATGTATACTTATATTTTAAAAAAAAATCCCATGATCACGTCCTTGTACCATTGCAGCATCCAATGTGTCCTCCCAAGCCACCCCACAAGAGCAAACTCGGCTTCTCCCTGAGTGCGGGGACTGAACTACAGAGTAGGAAGCAAGCAAGCAATCCTCCGCAGGCTCCTTGACTATGGACCTGCCCTGCATCTTCTCACCTTGAATGTCCAGCAGCATCCTGTGCACCAGCATGCAGACCCTGCCACAATCTCAGGAGAAGCAGATAGCACAAAGATGGCCACTGGCAGGCAGGATTCCCACCCAGACACCAGAAACCCAGTAGGGCAATTTGCCAAACTAGTCTCGTGTGGGGCCACCTCTCTTGGTTATGTCCCTCTTAAGTGCAGTCATACATGAAGGCCCAAGTCAAAGTGACCACTGTCCAAGCAGGATTGAAAGGCAGCCTTTCCCACCTCCTACTCAGGCATCTCCAGCACATTCTGGTCCTCACACACCCCAGAGTTCCATTTCTAGGTGTGGCCAGTGAAATGAAAAACCCAGGGGATGTTCTTGAGGATGATTTCCGAGGATCAGTTGGTTTCTCACCAGCATGCTCCGTGTATGTCAGGCAGGTCCAGCTCCTGCAGCCCAGCAGGAGTGGGGACATGATGGGCAGAAGCACATCTTCAAGGCCAAGCAGAGCTCAGGCTGCCCCACTGCGGGTTTGGGGCTGTGTGACCTCGAAAGGGGAGTCTGTGCTCCCTAAGCGGAGCACACTCAGACAAGACGTCAGGCAAGAGCCAGAGCTGGTGCACACTGGGTTTTGTAGATAGCAGCAGCAAGTCCTAAGAGCATTGAAAGCGATGGCCCTTGCTTCCCCTTTCAGTCATGCTAAGAAGCTGGCAGGTGAGGAGAGGCACAGAGCCAGCAGACTGGACATCACAAGGCCTCTGTACCCAAGGTCATCCAGCCTGATAGCTCAAGCCCTGGCAATACCCTGGCAGAAGTTTCTCAGTGCCCTCCCAAAAAGGGTATTTTTGCCCCATTTGACAAGTGAGGAAACTGAGGCGCAGAGAAGGAAAAGTGGGCAGTCCTAGGGTCATGCATTCATACCCATTAGCACAGAGACTGGGACCAAGGATGTCCCAGGTCTGAGGCTTCCTTTGTTAATACATGTGAATCATGTCAGTGTAATTCAAACAAGAGTCTATGCTGCAGTTCCCAGAGACTGGACAGCAGCCATAGAGGCACAGAGGTCTCAGAAGAGGGACACGCACAGGGGAGTGCCCTACAGAGGCATAGAAAAAAGAAAAAAACTCATCAGAGTCCCAGGACCACATACATGGCTCAGTGTTGTCACTATGCTACCTGCTGCCAAGTCCAGGGCACAGGGCATCAAGCCTGGTGGTGCCATGGAAACTGATTTGTAATCATCACTGACAGGTGTCCTTCACTAGCTCTCAGTGTGAACTCAAGAGGTCTCAGAAGGCAGGCTGGGCATGTGACACCATCAGAAGAATGCTTGCCTCGCCCACATGAAGCCCTGGGTTCAATCCTTAGCATAGTACAAAACAGGGCACGGTAGTATAGACCTGAAATCCCAGTACTCCCAGTTAAGACAGGAGATCTGAAGTTCAAGGTCAAGGCAGAGCCCAAGAGACATAAAGCCATTCTTCATGCCAGCCCTTCATGTCTTACGGTGTCTTCCTCACCGCCTGGCTCCCTTTCCCCATCTAGGTATAGAAGTGGTCAGATGAGATGTCCAATCAGGACCGCAGAACCTGGTTCACTAAGGGTTGATTTGAACCTCAGGTCACACATAGCAAACTCCTCTCTGGATGGGATTCCCTCCACATGGAGGGTGGTACCCAGCCTCTCCCGCCACTGTCAAATCCCCTTCAGAGGAGCCTGTGGCTGCCTAGCACTGAGGTCTGTGATGTCCGCAGCCAGCGCTGGGTCTTCGTATCCACTAACTGCTTGGAAGTGCTGCATCCAGCGCTGCATTAAAAATTAATTACACATGCTATTTTATTGCCAGTCCATAATGTAATGAGCACCAGCTGTGCTAAACAGCCAAACTCCTTTTTAAGACAGCTATAAAAAAAAAAAAGGAAAAAAGAAAGAAAAAGAAACTGCTCTTCCAAATGCCTCTCCTGTCAGAGCAGAAAAAAACAGCAACATCTTGTACAGATCTGTACAGAATTCTTTGATTTGGCTTTGCCTTCCGAAGGGCCAGCAGAGGGTGACAAGGTGTCTGCAAAGAGTGCAGTAGCATTTGTGTGGCTAGGATGACCCCCGTGAGTCCTGCCCTGATGGGCCAGCTGCAATCCCTTCCTGACCCCACTGCCCAGCGTGCTGAAAGGTGTGATTTGCCAGTTACATGGACAGTGGCCTTTCTTTTGAGTCCACTAAATACTTGTCAACCTCGGCTAACTCTGCCAACAAGAACACAAGCATCCTGAACACCCAGCAGCCTTGCAGCTCTCTATAGCCATGGCTGGAACGCTTCCAGTCAGGGAGGATAGTGTGCAGGTCTCAGGCAGGCCCTGGAAGACAGCAGTTTCAGTGGGGCCACCTCAAGAGGACCCAGACACCAGAGTCAATCTTAGAAAGTAGCCCTCAGGAACTGACAACCATACTGTAAATGTCAGTCATAGGGCGAGACCACCAATGTCTCTGTTGTCTAGGCATCGTGAAGGGGTAAATGACTGAATGAATTTTTCTTTTGAGACAGAGCCTCACATGGGGCAGGCTAATCTATAAACATGATGTGTAGCTGAGGATAACCTTGAACCTCTAATCCTCCTGCTTTCATTTCCCAAGTGTGAGAATAACATGCTAGCCCCACATGCCTGCTTTACACAATGTGGGGCTAGGGATTGAACCCAGAGCTTCACGCCTGCTAGGGAAGCACTCCGCCACCTGAACTACATCCCCAGAAGGGCTCTCTAAACTTTTAATAACTCCACTGAGCCAGCCAATGACAAAGGGACCCAGAGAGCTCATAAAGTGTCCCGCCCCCCCCCCAAAAAAAAAGCATTACACTGCAATCCAGCTCACAAATGTGCTGTCACTTCTCCCCAAAGGTCATCATACATCTGCCTCCCACCTAGTCCCTACTACACCCTCGTGGCCCTCCTTTGGTCCCCATGGAGGCTTGAATGCCACCCTCCTACCCCTGCCGCCCAGCACCCAGCACACCACACCCACCAGGCAGTGAAACCCAAGGAGAACTGCCAACCTCTGTCCTCTGGGAGAGTGGCTGCCCTGGGAGCCCCTGCTGCTAATCAAACCCAGTCCAGAAAGAAACTCCAGCTCCATCTTCGTTTTGGTACGAAATGTGCAGCGCGCAGACCATATCATTAACATAAAACTTCCCGAAATAAGGCCGCTTTCCAGACAGACTGTATTAATCGCATCAAGCCTCCACAGCTAGGGTGGTCTGATCCTAGGCATCCCATTGGAGGGCTCCGGTTATAAAAAAAAAAAAAAAAAAAAACCAACAGAAAACGAACACTGGGATATAATTGAAGGAGGAGAAGGCGATAGATTCTACTGTTAAACCCTACTATTTACTTACAGGTATTCTTTTATCTTTATTGTCCCTTTAACCCATGCCAAGAAACCCCAGACTAGTTAAATAACACAGCAAGCACAATTTCAGTAGAAAAGTAAATTGAATTTAACTTTACAAGATTGCCCTGTGATTTCAGCATATACTAATGACTACAACTGACTCCCTCTATTAAATCCAAACACTTCCACTTCCCTGAGCCTGGATGCTGTGTGTTCTTGCGTGAGACCTTGAACTTCGCCAAGCACAGGCATTAATCACTCTGGCTGATGACCCTTTACAGCCTCTAAATATGCAATGAAGTTCCCCGGTTCCCGTCCCACCTCCTAACGCCGGTGCACGGTGAAGCTAGCCAAGAGACGAAATGCTTTTAAGCATGGAAACCAGGGATGCGGTTTAAAGGAAGCTCTCGCCCGGTGCCAGATACGTAACGCCATCAGGTTGCGAAATCCCTTCTGCTAGTGTATGAATCATACCGTCTGCGGGGCTTGTTACATGCCAAGTGCTGTTCTGAGTATATCTGCCCTAAATGACCTCACGACAAGTCCTCCAAACAACTGTAGAGCAAGTCCTATCCTTACGCCCATTCCACAGACGAGAGACTGGAGGAGCAGAGGGGACGGAGAATGACTTGGGTGCGGCCACCTGGCTACCTACATACTTCACCCTCTGAGGCAGCCGGATACGTTCTGAAGGCCACTTTTTGATCATGATACTTCGAAGTAGGAAAGAATTGAGGACAAGATGGAGTCCAGTGAGTTTCAGCTGTCATTTGCGTGTCCTCAGATTCTGCTTTGAGACCCTAGCCAGGCCCAGACCCACAAAGGCCCAGCTCATTCTAGTCCACAGATCCACGCATGCACGGAACCTTGCTTTTCAATAGTACACCCATATATATGTGAGGCGATTAGTGCTGGGTTTTTGTTTTTAACAGGAAAGGGAGGTGAGGCTTAAAGAGGGTCAATGACATGTTCAAGGCCTCTCTGCTCCTTGGATGGCATGGGATAGGCCAGTTGGCTGTGGCTCTTGACTGCACAGCCACCTTGACAAATCCGAAAAGATCTTTCAGCTGCCAAGAGCACCTTGACTCAAGGCCACAGAGGATCTCTGTGGAATCCACAAAATAATGAGCCCCTGTGTCCTTTCTTCCGGCTAGAAGCATCAGAGGGAAGCGTGGGTGAGGGGTCCCAGCAGGGCCTGGGTGTATCTGGGTAGCTTTCTCTCCTATGAAATCACACCCTTCTATAAAAAAAAAAAAAAAAAACCAGAGCATGTTCGTGGGCATGCAATTAACCTGTGCGAAGCTCAGGCCTCCTGAGTTAATTTGAAGAGATAGGTTCAAAGCGCCCTGATCAGAAAAGGGACAGAGCGCACTGAGTAGTGCCGTGTTCAGTCTTTGCGGCCCCTCCTTCCTCAAGGGTTCCCGGCGATTTTATGCCTCCTCTGCATCCACTAATTAAACAGGCACTAAAAACACTTCAGCAAACAGCCCAGTGCCAGAAACAGAACCAAAGGGACAAAACCTACTGGAAGAGGACACTTGAATGTGTTGAAATTGATCAGAAAATACAGCACAGAGGTACGGAGCCTGATGCAGGCTAAGTTAACAAGGCAGAACAAGGGCTAAGAACAGTGCTAGATATGGGACAAAGAATGGGAAGAAAAACAGCAGGTCCCTTAGGAGCCAGCGCCTCTAGTGAGGTCCCAGGGCTCACCCTCGCTGCTCCTCCCCTCCCCAGAAGTGGAATCACCAGACAAGGGCAGGACGGCACAGAACCCTGAAGTTCATGGTGGCCGCTATACCACAGATGAAGCAGCCGTTTCCTCTCTGCGTTCCTCCCTCCCTTCCCATTGGCCTCAGGATAGATCTCCATGCCCATACTGTGAGCTGAAGGTAGGCAAGAGACCCACATACTTGACTCTGCCTGCGTCTGCACATGGCCTACTAAGGACCTACTGTGAACTAAGGCATGAGCAAATCAGAGCTGAGATCTCGGGGTTCTGAAGCTCACCTACAAAGTGGGAAAGAAAAACCTTGGCACAGGCACAGACGCCTCATACATGACAGACTGACACACTAAGAGAATAAGTAGTGAGGACAGACTGACAGCAGAGTCCCCTGGATGCCAAGGCCCTACAGACCTTGTCTGTCCTCCACTGGGCCTAAGCAGAGGTCATGTGGCTCAATGAGCTAATCCCAAGACTAAGCCCCATTCTTGAATGGGGCTCAGTCATGGCCTCCTAGTCTTTGTCCCTCCTACTCATTTGTAAAATGGGGACAGGAATGGTTCCTGCTCACACTTGACACAAAGGTACCAGGAGAGCCGGGTCAAATCAAAGGCAGCTCAGGCATCCACTCCGGCAGTTCCCAAGGAGAGCCAGCCCACCAGAGGGTTAAGCACACCCCAGTGGCACCCCGAGACAAAGAGATCATGTTTGTACATGCAGGACTTGACCAAGTTCAGCCATAAACACCAGGCTGATCTTTGCAAGTGCAGTCCCCTAAGTGGGTGCGGGGCTGCAAGGCTACAACACGCATTACAAGGATCTGGGGAACAGGACAGCTGCCCAGACCAGCAGGCACCCCAAGCTTGGTGAGCAGGGTCTCCCATAGATTCCCAAAACAGATCTTCCAAGCTACATGAAGCTTCAGTCACCTTGGGGAACAGGCTGGCCAGGAAGGAAGCCTTGTAAGTTGTCTTGGTCTCTGCTGTATGCACTCAAGACATAAGCCCAGAAAGGAACCAGAACTCCTGGTCCTGATGTCAGATTCAATGACATAACCACCTGTCAAGGCAGGAGTATGGGGCAGGGGTGGGAGGAGGGAGGTGCTGAAGGCTGCCAACCACCCCACTGACAGGGAGACCAGGGAGGTCTTACCCCGGAGCAGCGGCTACTTCTGACCTTGTGCAAAACCCAGTCTCCAACAAGAGAGGTCCCTGAGACGGGGTCAAAGAAAAGCAAAGCCTGCCCAATCCGAATAGTTTTCTTTCATAGCTCGACTCAAGAGAAAGCCTGCAACGTGCCTGGCAACGAAGCAGGGACAAATTGAATGTGTACCAGCGCTGCAGCCACCCTCTCCCTTCCTGGCCCTGGCCACGGAAACCAGGCCACAGCTGCTCGCCACGTGAGTCTGTGTCAGCATACTGGCTCCCGAAGCCACAGTGTGTTGCAAACCAGGCCCCACCATGAGGCTGCAAGGAGGGCCTTCTCCCCTCGACCTCGTGGGGACCCCAGGCCACAGAAATCTGCATTTGTGGGGAGACCGAGCAGGCCCTGCCACCACCTGGCTGTGGGTCTCCTTTGTGTGACCAGCAGCTTCAATGACCTCCAACAGCAGCAGAGGGAACTGGAGCAGGTCTAGGGGCTGCCCAGAGCTACCAACCTTCACCGTCTCCGCCCCAGACTCCACAATATTTCACTGCTACTCATGGCCACAGCTTTTTTAAAAGGCTCCTCTTTGGGACGACTTTTTTTTTTCCCTTCCCTCTAAGTTAATGGGCAACACATTGTCCCAAAGAGAAAGTCAGCATTTTGAACAGCTCCAGCACTATACACAGACAAGCCAGGAATCCTCTCCTACCCTTGTCTGGGGTGGGTGGCAGAGCGGCAGAGGCAAGGGGTAGAAGAAAACTTCAGATGTTACGTGTTATCCAATTAAACTTGGCTAAACAGCCCAAAGAGATGAAACTTGGAAGTTGGGCAGTGCATTCTGGGAGTGAGACTCTCAGAATTTGGGGGTGGGAGGAATGCGTGAAAGCGATGGCCCCCTGACACCCTAGGAACTGTCACGAGTTTACAATTCAGTTGACATCCTTTGCCACTTCCGCTGTCATCCCCCCCAAAAAAAAGCTTTCTGAGAGAGGGAGGGGAGGTGCATCTCCCCTGGGACCCCACCTTGGGCCACCAGCTCTGCCCGGGGCACAGCCCGCCATCCCAGGAGCCCGCCTCCCCCACCGCAGCGGCTCTGTTACCTGACAACTGACACTGGCATCCAAAGGGAGCCTCCATCTGACCCTCACCCTGAGTCCCGTCGCCCGAGACAGGGCGTGCGCCACAGCAAGGCAGCGGGAAGCAGGGTGGGAGAGCGCCCAGGGCACGCAGAGGTGAAGTAATCACGGATGTGGGAGGGTGGGAAGAGGAGGCAGCTATGGGGGCCATCGGTGGCAGCTGGGCAGGCCTGCACGGCCCTGGAGAAAAAACAATAGAAAAGACCGGTCAGTTGGGCCCTGGACTGTACAAGAGGCTTAGGGCATAGAGGGGGCTCGGATCACAGGGCTACAGCACAGCCTCCAAAAGGGTTTGGCCTCGAGGACACCAGCCTTTTAGGGATGGCAACTGGCGCACGAGCTAGGGACAAGGGGTCAGGGTGCACAGTAGAGGGGCTACACCTATAGCTGCCAGATAGTTTCTGAGGGACCCTATCTTTCAGGGCCTAGTGTAGGGTGTTAGGACACAGAAGGCCCACGAGGGCAGTACTCCCAGTTAAGGTTCCCTACGCGGGGTCTTCCGGAACAAACTAAAACAGGCTTCAGTTGAGGATTTGTTCTCTCAAAAGATGAACAACCCCTTTTCGTACACGGTGGGAAGCTGTACTGTATCTGGACAGGCTCAGGTTACCTCAAGGCTTCTTCCAAGGCTCTGAACCCTGATGACTTCCTGCCTAGCTCATCACCTGAGGCCTCTCTCCAGGCCCTGACAAGCAGCACCCAGGCCCCAACAACAGCTCACGAGATGCCTGACCTCCTCCTCCTCCCCCTACCACAAGAAGACCTAGCACGGCCCAGACCCCTCTGAATGTCTTCACCTCAGCTCAGGAGTTTCCCCGCTCCCTCATGTGACAGCCAGTGACAGCAATGAATAGGGGGGCTAGGGAGCTGCTGCCTCGCCCCCACCCGGCCCCACAGTGAGTCTCCAATGCCAGCAAGGCCTGCGTCTGATTTGGCCGTTTATCTTACATGGTTAAGAGACCACCAGGGCAAAACATTTGTGTGAAGCCCTTGCCAAAACCACAAGTGAAGAAGCCCAAATTCCCTGGGTAAATAATCGAGCCGAGAAGCATCAGGGAGACAAGAAAACATCAACAAGATGATGGGCAGCTAATCCTCACCAGCCCTGCAGGGGAGGCCAAAGCCTCACCTCCTGGCACCTGCAGATCTGCGCAGGTGGGCATCTGTCTACCCCACAGCCACCACGGGGAACTCCCTCCTCCCAGCAGAGCCACAATACCACGCACGCCCAGTAGGAGCCGGAACCCTGTCAATCTTCTCCAATCCAGTTCTCTAACATACCCCTGAGCAAAAGAATGGAGGACACCCACTGCACAGACCCAAACAGATGCCACAGCTGCAGAAAACAGCAAGCCTGAGCAGTTGCGGATCTCCTCAAAACCCCACTGCCAGCGTGTAATATAGGCTAAAGGTAACTCAGGGCATTTGAGGAGCATCCCCAGCTCAGAGCTCATGGCTGCCCAGCCAAGAGGCCAGAGCCGGCAGTGACACTGTTGGACCCCACTGAGGTAGAGATATACTCATTCAAGGCCCCAGATGTTTCTGGGATGGCACAGCCCTAGGAGGGTATGGTCAATAAACTCAGTAATGGTTCCTGTACCAAACATAGAGCAGAAAGTGACCCCGCCGTTTTCTATGGGACTCAAGTCAAGACGATCTGAGTCTGTATCATCTAGCTCTCCCAGAAGGCCAGTGCTTGCCTCAAAGCCTACTGCATCAGACACTGTACTTCACCCTGTCCACTTATGGCCTTGAATTCCTGCGTGGGTCCTCCTATTAGACCCTGGAGAGCCCAGGATCATCAGAAGCCATCATCACAAAGTGAATTTGCACTAAGTATAAGACAGCCACCATGCTTGACAGGGAGTGTCACCTCCCACTCCACAGGGGGAAACTGAGGCTCAAGAGGAAGGACATGATTTCGACAATGACTCCAAAGCTTGACTATGCTCGTTCTACCTCTATGGTTGCAGCTAGGCTAGAGTGATCAGGGTACCTTGCATCCTGAAGCCAAGGGCCACATGGGGTGGAGGAAGTCCAAGCACCCTGGGCCTCACTCAGCATACCCATGAACGAAAACAAGAAGGCTTCTGGGTTCTTCACAGGGCCATAACTCAGCCAGCACCATGAGCCACGGCTGAGATGCCAACAGGGACTCCTCTGAGTTGACTCTGATGGGAAGAATGGCCAAGGAGCAGAAAGGAAATCTCAGGCTACCACAGCCTGGAAGGATGTCCCTGGAGCTGCACCAGAGTCTGTCGAGATGAAGTCACACACCTACATCAAGTGGTGATGCTTGGGTAGATAGGTGGCCACAGAGCTGCATCAGGCATGATGACCTCGGTGAAGTCTACCTGCTCCAAGGGCAGGAGGGTGTGGGGCTGATAGAGCAACCTCTGCCTCCACAGGAAGTCCCCTCAAGACACAGCTTACCTCGGGACCCTGCACACAGAGGCGGCTCTGAAATCAAGCTCCTACCATAGCTGAATGAGGAGCCGCCATCCCATAATTCTCTGATGAGCTCCTGGGCAGGCAAATCCATGGAGACTGAGGGTCCATGGGTTGCGGGTCTCTTGTGGAGGGGAGGGGGTGATAAGTAAACAGTGGTGATGGTTGTAAAATATTGCACATAAACCCAAAGCCACCAATGGGACAAATGAAGGTAAGTTTCACAATATGTGAATCTTCATTTAAAAGAAAATTAACCGTGAGAACCATGTCTCTGTGCCTGTCCCTGCCCACTTTCCAGCCTCAGCCTTCCACTGAGAGGGACGGGACCCTTGGATCCAGGACACAGACATCTCCTGAGGCCTGCTAACAGACTGTGATCTGACGCACACAGAGGATGTCAGCCTGGGCAGGGGGCGGGGAGGGGGATAAACAGTAACAGAGGCAAAGGCAGAAAGACTGACAGGGTTTAGAGAGAGACAGACAGACAAATGAGCTCACATTCCTCCTCCATCATCTCCTAGCATGTGACCTAAGGTGGTCACTTTTTCTGTCTTTATGTTTTTAAACACAGCCACCAACCATCCTCACTCCGAAACCTCATTGATCTCCAGGCCTGTAGCTTTCTGACTGTCCCTCTGCATCCTTCTCACAGTGTCCTGCTGGCTCCAGCAGGCGAGGTCCCTAAAAGCCTCCACAGGACACCTTTTTTTTTTTTTTTTCAACCTTTCTGGGCTGGAGTTTGGTGTTTCTTAGTACACATAAGCTTTTGGGTTCCGTTCCCTGCACTTCCAAAATAATGAATAAAAGATGTCGGCCTGTGAGGTGGTTCAGCAGGTTACGGTTCACCCCCCCACCCCCCCACCCCGAACACACACAGAGCTGGAATGGAAGACTAACCCACAGAACTGTCCTCCGAGCTTAACGCGTGTGTGCATATACACAGCACATACACTCACACACATTCATCAGGCACAGTAGTAATATGCACACTACAATTTTTAATTTTCTTGGAAAAGTCACTTTCTCTTGCAGGCTAAGCCAGTCCAAACAGACCCACGTGCACCGAGGGATGTACAGCCGCTATCTCAGATTCTAGGGCACGAGAAGCTTAATAATGAAACCCTAGCTGGCTCAAATTTTTATCATAAAAGTATGTTTTAATTAGGAGGAAAGAAATAAAAAATTGATTCTTATATTATGCCATGGCCTCAAGTCTTCCTATGGAGTAGGGATATATTTACTGGCCCTCTTAAACACGGGGAAAGGAGGCTCCAAAGACAAGGTTAGATAAGTCTTCTTGGGATCTGCGCCACCTACGAAGGGATATCCAAAAAGTCTCCCCAAAAGGCCTTTGGCATGTTTGTTAAAAAACCCAAACAGGGGCCAAGATCACTGTTAAGGCCTTTCTGGGGGTGAAGAACTCGGAGGGGGCCTAAAGCCCACCTCTCTCGCAAGCAGTCCCTGCAGAAGCTGGGCTCTATGCCCTGCACATGCGCACTAACCAGCGACACGCCTACCGCCAGGAGCCTGTAGATACCAAAAAAATGTCTGGAACCGCCCAGTCCGAGTTGAGGGAAACCAAATCTTCCCAAAGCAGCCTTCCTGGTACAGAATCCTCAGGACGACACTAGGCAACCGGGAGGTGGCAGAATCCATGTTCCTAGCCCTAGAGGTGGCCTGGCACACGCCGTACAGAGAGGTCTATTTTTCTTCCTACTGGTGCCTTTCAACGGATACATTTTTTTTTTAAAGGCGAGAACTCCTACTGATAGTGCAGAAATGAGTCAGAGATCAAAGAAGGAGACAGACAACCACGCCAGCGCGTGTGAGCGAGGGACTCTGGCGAGGGAACCTGACAGTCCCCGCGCCCCTTCCCCCGCCCCCCCTCGTGCCAAGACATTAATTCTCACAAGTCGGAGAAAATTACTATGCATGAATGCAAAAAGCATGATCAGGAGTAATTAACATGGCTTCATATGCAAATTTTATTAATGCAGAAGTACAAAGTCATTATGCAAATGAAACTTACGTCAACTCTCTTGACAAATATTCATCTCTGAGGCTCAAGTTTCTCTTTTTTATTTATTTATTTAATTCTATCTCTCCCCCACTTTCCTGTTTTTGTGGTGGGTTGTGTTGTTGTTGTTGTTGTTGTTAGCTTTTTGTTTTGGGGGGACTGGGTTGGAAGGAGGACTGGAGAGGGAGAAATTCTGTCTAGTGTCCAGGGAGGAACCAGCAAGCTACAAGGGCTGTTTGACAAGTTTGCTCAGTTGTTTTCAACCAGAGAAATTTATTCTTGCATTGTTGATATTTTTTTAAGTTGTTGGCAGGTATAAGACAGCTCATAGGAGAAGGGAAATTAAAAAAAAAAAAAAAAAAAAAAAAGCTATGGGCAGCAGGCAGCCAATCAAAACGCCAGAGCCAGTAATGAGGGCGATTGATGGCTGTTTGGCTTTTACTGCAGGGTAATGAACTAGAATCCAGTCTGAGGAGGGGGGAGAATATGAATATTCATGAGACTGTGCTCCTGCGTTTGATGATTAAAGAAATTTTTAATATTCAAATAAGCGCTTGCCAAGTGATTAACAAAGAACAAGCACGCAGAAATATGGAAATGGGAGCCGGGGAAGATTCGAGAGGCGAACATACTGTGCGGGAGAGGCAGCCCCAAATTTCATAAACAAGATAGGCAGATAACCCAATTCGCACGAAGGCAAATAAAAACATTTGTTTCTGATCACTTAAATATTTTGCCAGCTACTTTGTCTTAAGGATGATAAAAATGCTGTGTATTAAGAGGGTAGAGAAAAATAACGTAACCAAACGCATTGCTCATATTTAAGAATCATTATCCTGACTCTAGCCCGCCTCCTCCCAGTCTGACAGGAAATTAGATTCTTTTTCCGGTTTAGTAGAGAGAGAGAGAGAAGATGGAGGTGAAGCCCGATTACACTTGAAAAGCCAGAGCCTGCTCAGAGCATGAGCTGTGGTGGTCCAGGGCCTACACAGTCACAGGCTGGGCACGGATTGGGGGGACCCTGGAGCCCATAGTCTGGACATCTCAGGGTCTCCGCTCCCTGGCCCTGGTCTAAACACAGAGAGTGGGAAAGCCAGCTGCCATGGAGAAGAACCTCAAAACCCACCTCCCCTCGCTGGCTGCTGAGGCTAAACTCATACTGTAAGGGCTCCACCATGGGGCCAGAAGGAAGTACATAATAATGGTATTGGCTGGTAAAACGATCCTGCGGTTAAAAGTCATCTGATTAGCAGCCAATGTCATCCATTCCGGCAATTTCCTATTTCAGAGGGGTGGAGTGGCACCTTAATGGAGACAGGCCTGGTAAACCCAGCAGACAAGGCCTGGGCCTGCCATGGCCAGTCTCTCTCCCACTCCTTTTTTAGGGGGAGAGGCAGTAACTGAGATGGGAAAAACAGAAATGATTCTAAGAAAACCTCTCTGTCACTCACTGTCACCGCTGTGCAGGTCTGGGGAGCAAAGCTCAACAAGTAAAATCTTTTGACCTTTCATCATAAGAAATAAATTGTAGTGATAAAACAAAGCAGAAAAGACGAGGCAGAAGGCCGGGCCAGGCCTCCATAACAGAGCAAGAAAGAAAAGTCGGTGAGAGGGTGTCTGGGCTCACTGCCCACAGCAAATGACTGACCTCCACGAGGAGGGTGAGGGCCCCCCAACCTCTCACTCCTAGCTCCCAGTCTGAGTCGGAGGCCCCTCTGGTCTCAGCAGTGTGGACCGGGCATCCCATCCTCGGTCTCCAGTCCCTGGCTGACAGGGACATCGGGTGCATGTGTCCTTTGCAATCAGCCTATAAAATGGGGTCTCACCAGGAAATGGGGTCACACAGCTGTGTTCCAGACCTTCACATGAGAGACATAGACACAAAATTCAAACTCACCCCTGCCCTTCTTTGGGCTGCCTTCTCAAGGGTCGGTGGCCTTGTAGGTGGCTGGAGGGGACGGAACGCTGGATGCAGGTGAAAGGGCCTGTCTCACTTCTCCATCAACCACCTGCTTCTGACTGAACTGAGAGAAGGCCGCTGTGGGTACCCACGGCAGGGAAGAGAATGGCTGGCCACAGCCTAAAGAACTCGGGAAACTGCTCATGACTGAGCCTAAACCTACTGTTACTGCCTTTTCCCGAAATGACCACCCAGGGACATCACTCACAGCCAGTGTGCACAGCTGGACAGCTTTCCTACACCCAGCGTGAAAAGGCTCAGTCACCCTAAGAGAAAACAGCACATCTTTTGGATCCTGAGCCAGGCTGCCTTCCTTCAAGCTCCTCCCTCATCTGGCATCCCTGCATCTGCCAAACAGCATCACTGTTTTCTCTCCCTGACAGCCATTCCAAGGAAGGGTTAAGAGAGGCACACCAAAACCTGCTGTCTGCCAGCCTCGGAAAGGAAAAAGGACCACCATCCCAGGCAGCTACATCCAGCAATCAGAAGCAGGTACATAGTGGTACCGCTTCCCACGGTCCAGAAACACTTTTCTCAACGACTGCCAATCCTAACTTCCTCCAGACATGGGGCTGCTGAAATCCTCTGGCCCCATAGCCAAACAGGTGAGGCTACACCACTTGTTCCAGAATCTTCCAACAGCTTCCCTCAAAGGCTCCAGAGGCAGAGGAGAGGATAGTATGGGTGCCACCAAGGTATCAAGATGACCCTGAAGCATCTACCCAGGGTAGGGTGGAGAAGCTGGCCAGTCGTTTGGACCTCAATGTTGCAGCCCCAGATGGACACCTGCTGGGAAACGTGAAGCCTGGAGTTCTCAGAAGTGCTGGAATGCAGGCCAGCCACAATCAGCTGCTCACAAAGCCCCAGTCTGGTGGCTTTAGCAACAGCAAACAGGGTGCTCAACCGTGATCCCGGCAGGTACGAGCCCACCAAACTAGGGTCCAGGATTCTGGGAATAACATGGCCTAGGGACACCAGAGGAGGAGGCCATGTGTTTAACTAGCTAGAAAAATGTATGTGAGCACATCTCTGACATCCAGAGAGAGGCTAGAGAAGCAAGCATGTACCACGAGTGTGCACACACACACACACACACACACACACACACACACACATCTGTTTCAGGAACATAGACAGGTTAAGCCGTCTGCCTACTTGGAGTCTACAGGGGCCAGAACAAAGCTGGAGCTAAAAGATCCTCTAAATCTAACCCTAAGAAATAGCCAAGGCCTTGCAGAGGAAATCCCTGTTCCCCAGCTTAGGCCTTTTAGCCAAACGCTAGGGAGCTGCATCAGCCCTTATCGGACTCTGCCCTTTAGTACAAGTCAGTCAATACTTGAGAAATTTTGTCTTGGTTTGCCCCCAGAACAAACAGTTTACCGCATGTGTCCATGGGAATCACAGTACACGGTGCTACTGCCCACACATGGAAGTCAACAGCTGAATACATTGTTTGCATTCCAAGACTGAAAAATTTGAGACCTAGGGGGTCAGGACTCTTCGGTCCTTTAGCAGATAAAACTTAGGGCCAGACTCCATCGGCAAGCTGTCACAAATCCCTCCCCTTTCCTTTTATTTACAGCACCAGGGTGGGGTAAGGGGGGGAGGCATACTGAAAACAAGTCACATTACAAGGGAAATGTCGCAGGAAATGAATTGTCATGTTCGGGGCCTCCTGGGCGTTTTAAACTAAGGACTCCTTTATCCTCTCCTACAGCATCCACTGGGCCTGACACCGATAACCTGAAAACATTGAACTTGACCCTTGTCCAAAATCTGATCCTGCAGAAATGTCATTCCGGTCAGCAGGTACCAGGAGCTCCCACCCGGGATTCCGCTTGAGCCTCCGTGGGGAAAACTCAAAAGAATAAACAGAAGCAAGACAGAAGTCTGAAGTGTGAGAATCCCGGCAATCCGGGGAAGAAAACAGCACAGATGAAAAGAAGAAAATGCAGTGCCAACACAGGGGTTAGTGCAGCGACTGCAGCTCGGGGCGTGGAGCACAGAGAAGGCGCACACACGTGGAGCAGCCGGGGGAGGCAAATCTGTACAGCTGCCCTTCTGCAGACAGCACCATGAAACTCCACCAAGACAGAAGCAAATTGAGAGCCTCCGGCTCAGCAGGAATACAAGTAAACTTGGTAAAAAGAAAGTTCAAGAAAATCAAATATAAAAAAGAGGAGCCCTGCTAGCCCTTAAACACATGTTTTGTTTTTATTGCATGCGCCAATTAGAAGCAAGTTGTCTCTCCTCTTGTGATTTTTTTTAACAAATCCAGCTCTCCTCAGATTCAGTGGATGACTACGTCCCTCCCTTTGATCTCTTTGTACCTTTTTCGAATGGACATAGAATAGCAGGGTTGAACGCTGTGCCTCACGTAAGGACAGGATCTTTCTGTCTCTTTATGTTTCGAAGCTAAGTCTGAAATGTCACTGACTAAAGAACTGAGCAGACCTGTAATTACTTTCAACCAAGTAGTCTCTTTACCTCGGTTTTCGGTATGTAGATGGCATTTAACATACATATTATGAGCCTGCCTGCTTTTCAGTCTGGTAGCATTTGTTCACAACAAA